>NW_006799972.1:1409318-1558769 GCF_000485575.1 Poecilia formosa
TTTTTTTTTCTCATCTGCTCTTGGATTTATTTACATGGGCATAAGCTTTTTGATATGTTTCTTCTTCACTTCATGCTGCTAAACATGCCCTATTAAAATTTATTTATTAAATACATTTGTATGGCAGAGATGAGGTATGGATGTAGCTTGCTAAATTGAACTCATCGCTGCGAAAATAAAATGTGGTTAATCCTAGTTCAATACTAATTTACAAAGTGGGGTGATTACATTCTCACATAGGGGTAGATTTCAAGGCTCCAGGAAATTATGTTCAAAAGAAAAATGTTTGGAAATTCAGATGAAATGAGCTTACACAGTCATCTAAGACATAAGGCAATAATAAAACTCATCAGGACAATCGTGGAAAATAAAATTTCAGGAGAGAAAAAACTGATGACCAAATACACAGATAGCTATTTTGTTGAACTTACTATACCTTGGGATCAACAGAGAGTGGCTCCCACCTCTGGCTTCAACCAGATACTTTCCAGAGGACAAGTCCAGGATCACGCCATCTTTATACCTTAAGTGGAGAAAAGATATGTAGCTACAGTGAGGCCTGTGTATGTTTATTGATTAATACCTTGAAGTATGTTTTTGCAAATGGATTTGTAAAGGATTATAGTGATACTGATTAAGACAAAAAAAAACATATTCATGTATTACCATTTCACAACTGGCATGGGGTAGCCTTCAACAGTACAGAAGAGTTTGATCGGAGTGTTTTCAAACACAGTATGGGATCTGAGTCTGACGAGGAACTGTGGTCCCCTGATCATAGGTTCTTCGCGCACATATTTTTCTCCCAACTTTGTTTTTACCTAAACAAAAAACATAGAATCCTAATAAATACACAGGTGAGGAATACCCACCTCCTTGTCTTGCTCTTGTAATTAATTATTGAATCTTTATTCTGACTATGCTGCACTGACATTTATAAAGTTACAGCGTGTTGATAAGAGGTCAAGCAGTTTATTAGCTAGTTTACTGTATGTGTTTAAGGGGAAATGAAATTGATTCAATAAATCTTACCACTTCCTGAATTCGAGCTTGTGTTTTGTACTCATATCTTTCTTCAGAGGCCTTGGAGCTGAACATAAACAATATGCAAGTTTTATTAACATACATTTAAAATTACACTGATTTTGTCACAATACTATTTTTAAAATCAATTGATTCTTTTCAGGACACTGGACATTGAGGACATTCACAACAGGTCTGTTTGCAATAGTATTAGTCAAAACCAAAAAATATTAAAAGCTTCAAAAGGGTCTGCATAGTGCAGAGTAATCCTTAATTCTTCTATTTTATTTTTTTTTAAATATACAGAGTACTTCTATTTTTTTAAACTAAGACACATTGATTCTTCAGCTTTAGGTAAATTATTCTGAATCTTACAAACCTTTGCACTAATATAGTCATGTCTGAAACATAAACTATTTACCTCTAGCCAAGCTTCTCAGAAAACTTGCATCAGCAAATTAGTGACTGATTATGTGACTGATTTAATGCCTGAATAGTCTTTCTAAATGAGTTTTTCTCTCAGTGCTGTTTTAACAATGTTGTATGTTTTGTGGTTGATGGACAGTTAATTCTGTGTTTATGAGAATAGGGTGTAAAACTCTGATGCCATAATGTATTTTCATTGAAAAATAATGTGTTGTTAAAATAATAATTAAAAAAATGTTCTGTCTTTCTATTTTTCTATGGATCCAATTTTTGGCTTATTTGACCTTTGTTCTATAGCATAGGTCAATATATGCACAAAAAGGAGTTACATCAAAAAATACTTTATTATTAAGACAATGGTTACTTAGAATTTTGAGAACTATACATTCAACAGAAAAAGTTGTTGAAACTCAAATCAACTTGCCAGTTGTCAATCTGATGTTCATGTTATTATATTTATCAAGATAACATCAAACATAACTGAATCAGTACGTTATGTTAAAGTAAAGTCAAAACGATGCTGCTTTAGTTATAATATTCAGATTAAAAAGCAGGAGAGATATATTAAGACCTGTTTATGATTGTTAGCATGTGTCAGCTGTACCTGCTGTATTCTTTGACCACATATTGGCTCTCTTTGTGGTGGTATTGGTGGTCATATATTCGTTTCAGACGTGCTGACATGGTGGCGCTGTAGACACTGACCTGTTAGGTGAGTAATGAAATGTCGAGAGAGATCAAAATAAAGTACAACAGCATAATGAGACCATCTCACAGATACAGCTATGAACTTTCAAAGATAATTGATGAGGTTCTATAATATCAGACGATACAAAATGTTATTACATGGAGTACAACTTCAAGGAGAAAAAAAAAATAGGGAGAGAATGCTTAGAATTTTTTTTATTTGTCGTTATAGTTTTTCCAAAGAAAATGTCCCCAAATTCAACTGATTAACTGCTTTTTCAGCATTTTTCAATGGCAAGTCATGTCGAGCCCTAAAACCATACAGAAAAATCACTTTTTAAATATGTTGAAGCGACTATACTTATCCACTTTGAGGCACTTTATTGTTATTAGAAATCAGAACTTTCAAGCAACAAGAAAACAAACTGGAACTCAAAATGGTCCCTCAAGAAATGTGGAAGTTTATGACAAGCCTGACATCATAATCCCGTATGATCGCTTAACATATAGAAGGATCTTAATTATCTTTGAAAAAATAAATTAGCAAGTTCCAAGGGTTTTATGATTCAAACATAGTTAAGTTGGTTGTTGCTTTCTCTAAAGTCGTATTTACCTGAATTTGATAGAAATGACCCAAAATTGTGAAGATTGAAACCTGTCAAGGACTAAAATTATGATTTTCCACCTGTACAATAATTGCATCTTTGTTTTTTATGGTATGACTATTTTTTGCTCATTTTTTTTTCCCACATGTGTAACTAAAACTTCAAAGGAATTATCAATTGTGAGGAGCCATTTCACTTTCTTACAGAAAGGAAAAAACAAAATCAAGCCAGCAACAGCTGAATAACAAACAGTTCACAGTGATGGCTCTGTGTCGGTAAAGCTTATCATTTATACACATACCAAATTATTTATTATCCTTCTACAAATAGAAAAGCCTTTGAAGAATTTGAACACATGGACTTAGAAACAATCCAGCACATCTCAACACACACACTCACAAACACTATCAGCTTGTTGGTTACTGTCAGAAGTGACACTAGGATTTAGACACAGGCAATAAAAGACACACGTGTAAAGAGATACCATAAACAAAAGGCATGACCTTGAACCACTGTTAGACAACAGGATGCACCAAATTGTGTCTAATCAAAACATAGCTTTAATTTTAGTTCTTCCAATGATAATAAATGTACCCTCCTGTTCGGAATCCTAATAATAATTTAATGAAGCTGAAAGTTGGAAAGAGATGAATATTGTCATACGTTCTAAATCATGCATGTGATGTGAAAAATAATGTTTTTATTGACCAGTAAAATTAGTCAACACTAGCTTTCCAAACTAATTGTTCTTGTTTTTCAATTTGTTTGAGAACATTTATTTTAGCACAACCATCAAAACAGAAGCATCAGTTCACTTCATGTTTGGTTCACTTCCCCTTACTGACCACAGCGACCAGAGAGAAGTTCAGAGGAAATCTGAAGCGATTCCTTCCCCGTTCCTTAACCTTAGGCTGATGGGGAATGAAACGTGTTGCACCATAACCCTGTTCCCATACCTTTGGGATGCACTCGGCAGCTTCAGTGTCATCTGTCATATCAATAAACCCAAATTCAGCTTACTGCTAATGCCTCAAATCTGCCAGTCAAGCATACAATGTTACCATATCATTCCCAATCTGTTTGTCTGTAACTTTAAACACAGGTTGGTATCAACTATAAAAGCAAAAAAGTTTCTGTTAAAATGGATTTTTAACTTTTTGCTCTTTGAATTCCAGACAAAAAGGTAAGAACCAAGAATGGTAAAAGGATTTGGTGACATTGGGAGACTCAGCAAATTCCCAAAATAAATTTATTCACAGCAGGACATTTAGACCATCCTCTCCAGCAGCAATTTGAAGCAGCACCAATAAAATCCAGGCAAACATGACTAATTTCTTGTGTGCAAATAACAGCTGTTTGCATTACATAGCAGATTTCAGGCAAGCAACAATTTTTGTGTCTGAAGGTAAAGGAAACATGAACATTAAGTTTTCTTTGCAAGATACTCTCTTGTTCCATAAATTCTGCACCTCTGTAAGTCCAGCCTATACTGTAACAGCCAAGAAAATCCATTTGTAACTGTAAACCTCCAGTACTCTCAGCCATAACCATACAAAGCAACATGATGCAATTCCACTACGAAATCTTATCTTAGAAATCAAAATCTTAGAGGTAAGGTGCAATTATCAAAGCAAAATGTCTATTTTTCGTCATTTTAGATACTTGACGTTCCCATGAACAACATATCTAGTTCATAAACAGGTACTGATGGCTAATATAGCTGTCAATATTGTGTTTACCATGACTAATCTGGGTACCAACAATAAATGCACAGACGTTCTGTACTTCTCAGATGACCAAACATACAGTCTGTCCAAGAAATGAAAGACAGAGTGTCTACATTAGCCCTCCGTTGCTCATTTATTCCACTTGTAAAACCCGTATTCTTTCATTCATCACTTTGAAGTATCATTAGCAGCAGTAAAGGATCATGAAACATCTTCTGGCTGTGCTCTCTTTAGTCCCACCTCACTGATCCCACCTGCTGCTAATGGGTTTGAAATGAAGATGGGTTATAAAGCTAACAATACAGAAGAGGTAAGAGCTGAAGCATAGTTTAAACATTTTTTACTTACCACTGAAGATTTTCTTTTCAGCGACTTCGGTTATCAGCCTGAATCCACAGGGAGTCAGCCTAAACCAAGTTCTGCACAAGGCCAAGAGAACCACCGCCCGACTCCAGCTGCCCCCCACCAACCTCTCCCCGAGGCCTTATAAGGAGAGAGAACTGCCTATATATAACTAGTATCCTTCAAGACATAGCCACTAAAATCAGTAAGCTATTTCATTAGCAGAAATTATTATTTTTTTATTTCTGCAATAATGCTATTCAAGGCGTAATGAGATTCAAGTTGGGCAACCAAGCATAACAATTACATCAGATAAAGCATAAAATTTCACCACTTTATGCGAAATGAATATAAAACATTTGCAAATTATTCAAATTTAAGTTGACATCTCTTTAATGTAGAGCTTTGAATCTAGCTGCACACTGCATCAAACTCTTGCGCTTAGAATTTTCTCCATCTGCATTAAAGAACATCTTGAGAAGCTGCGTCGCATGCTGAACTTTGGCCACGGCCTATTTATAAAACTAGCTACAGTTACAACCTGACTATTCCTGACATCGAGAAGGAGCTGTTAAACAGATTGCACGTCTGAGACAAAATCATGTGAGGCGACAACATGGGATAACATTCGGCAGCTTTAGAAGGAGTGTGTGATGTCTGAATGACGTAGACAAATGGACGTGTGCCCAACAGGAAACCAATATAGCTGATAACAGGCCAGAGTTTTACAATTACAGCAAAGTATTGACTTTTTCAGTAAAGAAATTACAGGAAACTTAAAATACAGATGGATTTTTATTTAACAAATTTAAATGATCTTACCCATGGCATCTAATCTTTGCTATTTAAAATATAGGGCAGCAAAAATAAAACACTTAACTGCTGTGTTACACACTAAAGTTGGACTTATTTGAAAGGGCTTTGCAAAATTATGCCCACTAAAATCATTAAGAAATATCAAAAGCCATTTATTAATTTTATTCTATTCTCACCCAAATAAATTTTCCCATTTAAAGAATAATAAATAATTATGTAATTAATCTCATTACATCTTAATTTGTAATTAATTATGAATTTAATGATGGCACTTGACTTAATGTAATGTTTTTGATTGTTGATTCAATGTTGCATGACTGTGTTTTTGTGTTTGTGATGATGTAAAAGCACTTTGAAATGCCTTGCTGCTGAAATGTGGTATACAAATAACATTTGATTTGATACAAAATAGAATTTTTTAAATTATTTTATAGTTTGTAAACATGCTTTTTTGGGTCGATTTCTGTTAGACCTCTGTTGATCCAAATTTGTTAATATCAAAATATAAGTTTAGAGCATACTATACCCGGAATATGATATATATTTCTTTTTTTACTTTATATTTTTAATAGATTTTTTTTTAGTGGAAACGTAGCTTGTTTTCAACTTCACTTAATTGGTGTTTTCTCATATTGCCATCTGCCATAATACATACGTGCACTATTTATCCATATTTATTAAGGTAAATTTGTTATTTAAACAAATATTCTACAAAGAACTGTTTTTTGTGTTTGTTTGTTTTTTAATTCAGCGAATCTATCCAGACCTGGATTGAAAACGTCGTTGGTAGGCGTTGTTCGGAGGAGCAAACGGGTCACGGCTTATACTAAACCAAGCAGCCCAAGCATCGGCTCTACGCAGAGACGTAATGACGCAAGATGTGTTTACGACATGATGCTTATGATTGGCTGATCCAACAAAGCCGGTAGTTCAGTGCTGTTCGACGTAAACAAAACTGTTCGTTGGTAAACCACTATATAAAACGTGACCTAGTTAAGCCGAGATATCAAGAAGGAAGGGCTCATTCAAGTGTTATACTGTCTGATGTTCCATGTCTGCAACAAGGTCAGTGAAGTTTGTCAAAATTATTTTTCTCTTCTAAAATAAGCACTTGTTCCGTACTATTGAGGTACTGTCTTTTAGAATGATTAAGAGATCGTCGTGTTGTTTTTGAGTTAGTCTGGAAAATGCATTTAGTTGATATTTCTTTACAGCCCTTGTGCTCATTGCGTCAGTCTGGTCCGAACATTTTTACAAAAGATCCCCCAGACAGTTTCACGAACAGTCATTGTTTATGCATTGTTAAAGTGTTGAAAAGTATATAACGCACAGTGTGTAGGAGGTTTAAATTTGAGTATATTTTTATTTTGCGTTTAGTGTAAAATCAAAAAGGGCGTCTTCCTCATTGGCGTCCTTAGGCAGTGATGTCGTAAGTTTATGGGTATTTCATGTCTTTGTCAACTAGACTGAAAAAAAGTAGCTGCAAGTTCTCGTTAGATTTCTGTGAGCTGACGGAAAGGTTTGAGTCATTTACTGCTTAGCTAAGCAGAGCTACAGCTACTGTTGGTATGTTGAGATTGAGGAGCCCACTGGCTCTGACTTAATCCTTATAACCTTAAGTTGTCCAGTTCAGCTCTTTCATTTTAATTTGTGTGTGATGTTGTGTCTATGTAGTGTTTCTGCATTATTTCATGGAGAATAATTGTCAAAAACTTATGAAATAATGACAAACATGGACATTTCATTGTAAAGGGATGTACAGTTTTACATGTCATACCTTTTGCCTTTTGCCTTATTAAATTTGTACTGAATTAGTGTTCCTGGCAAGAAACATTAGTGTTACAACACCATCCTACTTGAATATTTGAGATTTAATGTATTTATCATTGAATGCCATGTAACTCAAGCTGTGTTCTCACAATAATATATTTTAGTTACACTGGTCCAGCTTCCTCACTACACATATTGTTGCTGCCTCCAAGGTGGCAACAATACCACTTATCCTAATTTTACATGACTTTGCTTCATATTAGTGGTGCATCTCAATTGAATCACAATGTGCTTCTCTGTTCATGAAACCTCTGAAAGTCATATTTTTGTGCAGTTTGTACACTTAAATTTGTGAAATAAACAAATAAATTGGGCTGTGTTATCATCTTTTATCCTGGTAATGTCTCTCAGCACCTTCCACTTACCAAAGCTGTTAGGCTGTCATACTGAATTGTAGGGTTACCTTAAGAAAAGCATTTTCCTTACTGTTAGAGACAACCTCAAACAAGTGTTTGAAGATGTTGAACCCATACAATCTCTATGGGTGATATTATTAAATAGCCTAAAAATATTTATGTGAGTTAGCGTTTACATGGTTTTATCTTTACGAGATTTTAAGTTAGAAAATCTGAACACAAGATCATCACGTAATTCTAACTTTTGCTTTATTTGTGTTCAATCTTTGTAAAAAAAAAAAACGGTTATACCAGAAAATGGGAACTGAGCTGAAATCCCACTTACGTAAACAAGATGGACTAAGTTCCTGTTTATAAGTGTATTCCAGTTATGCTCTGACCTTTCGGCTAGGATTTGTGTTATATGTGTACCTAAGGAGACAGTTTCTTCTAAACAAATTGTCTAATGAGATTCAAAGTTATTTCTTCAGAGACTACATGGAATATTTTGAAAAGTTTATAACTTTTTTGTGTTGGTGTGGTTTTAATTTTTCAGGACTCATATGTATTGAGTTTAATTTCCCATTTTGTTGCAGGTCAGCCATGAGACTCCACTTCCCTCTTCTTGTCTGCCTGGCAGCAGCTATGTCCTCTGCTGTCATTACTTCACCAATGTAAGAACAAACAGATAAGAAATGATTAATTGTGCTCATCTGTCACTATTTTTGTTACTTTCTGTTCACATTTGCAGTAACTGTTTCTCAATAAATGTGAGCTGTGCTCATTTGAACTAAATCATATTGGAAAGAAGCTTAGAAATGTCTGCATTTCAGCAAGTTATGGACCAAAGTGATCCTGACACAGCAGTGGCCCAAAACCTTCTGTTCTGTGAGTTCCTGTCTGTCTTTATCTATTGACTTGGTTTATTAGCACTTGTCATTTTAAATATAGGATGACAGAGTATGTTCAGTAGTTTTATCATTTATTGACTATGTACAGCATTTGTTTTCTTACTCGTCAACAAGAGGTGCTTCTTTATGACTTTAGGGAAAATGTGTGTCAAATGCAAAACTTACTTTCACTAAAAAGACAAATAATATAAAATTAAAACATTTTATTTTTGACTTGGGTGTTTATCTGCTGTAAATTTCAACTATTTGCAACAAATGTCATCTCAAGACACCTTATAAGACAAACATGACTCATATAGATTTTGACACCCCTAAGTGATTGGGAGGAGCAGAAAAATATGTTTAGACAGAGCAAAACTCCAGTGTGCGAGATATTAATGGAGTCATCAACAATACTTAATTTTAAATTTATCATAATTCTGTATTGTATGTTCTATATCTCCAACTACAGTAAAATAAATATTGTGTTTATGTTGCTTGTATGCTGACCTTTCAATCTAGGATTCATCTCAGCCATTTTTTTAGTTTGAAGAGGATTTCATTCACTGTCACTTAAAGAGGAGTATGATCAATAAACTAAAGTCATGGGTAGAGTTAATGCTGTTTTCAAGCGAGTCTTTCGCATCGTTGTGTTAAACAATGGCGCCCACTGATCCGTTTGGGGAAATCTAATCCAGGTGTTTTCCTTATAACACCATGTGATACAAAACCACAAGACTACTTGTCAGCAGTGCGGTTTAACATTGTTCACATGCAAGTTACAGCATGACTGGCACGTCTCATTTTTAGGCTTATTGGTGGCACTTTTTCTGCTTATTGTGCAGTTAGGTTTTATATTATGTTGTGATTGCGTCTAGTGATAAAATCGGACACAAACCTAAGCAAATTTGATATGTCAGCAGCGGTGTACTTGGTGTGAATCTTGATCAGTTTCGCATTGTGCTTTGGCTCGCAGGGTGCTTTTGAGTTCAAGAGGAACGGTGTTTAGTGCTGTTTAGCTGGGCCTTGCAGAGATTTATGTTGCTGCAGTGCATAGGATGACATTTGTTGATAAATATACATCACACAGGAATATATGTGCAATCCAGTTTAATTTCTTATTCTTGATTCAGTGAAAGTCATTAGTTACAAATACAGTATAATGATTTAGCTCTTACCGGAGCACACAGTAAAAAAAACATCAAATATTAATATTTGTTTATCACATTTCAGACGGAGCATTGCCAACTCAACATTAGTTACTGGACACTGCATGGACTGTGGTAAGAGTCTGGATTTTAGTCTTTAATATCACTCTCATGTGTTCTTGACAAGTCCTTTTACCTTTGGGAGATGAGATGTAAACAATCATGCAGCCTGTGTTTTCCACTCTAACAAAGCTCCCCAGTTTGAAACAATATATCATACAAGCAATAGGGATGTAAAGGTATATGTTTTTTTATATAGATTTAGATTCAGATGTCATCAAAAGGAAACCCCTGAAAAATATCTATTTTGCTAAGTTTGTATGTAATTTTTTTTCTCTGTAATCTCTCTGTGTTTCAGGCCTGATAAAGGGGAATTCTGTAATTCTTCCTGGCATTTCAACGCTACTGAAATAGAGGTATAGCACTTCTCCAGTCAGTCTAACACTACAAACGTACAGAACTAGGATAACCCAGAAATAAAACATTTCCTTTGACTATTAAGATATTGGTTGTGTAATACTGAAGGTATTTTGAAAAGGTGAACAAATTTATATTTTACTCCCTTTGCGACTCAAAATGAACCTTATTTTAATGTATAAAGTAAATCTTTTTTGGTGTGTTTTTTCTCAGGACTTGATCCCAGACATGAAGAAGGTTTGGCCAGACCTGCTTAATCCTTCTTCTTTTCACTTCTGGTATGTCTCATCCTTTAAGTCAGCATGTTTTTTTTGTTTGTTTTGTTTTTATGAAAAAGTTGTTTTTGGGGCCTAGTTTTGGTCATAACGTATCAAACTATCATTATGCTAATTTAACACATTTATTCTTTTTATTACTACTACTAGATCATTACTCATAGAAGTCATTCAAAAATAATAAAAGGGAACATTTCACTGCATGTGTTAACATCTAGATAAATGGTAAATGGACTGAACTTATATAGCGCTTTATCCAATCATTTTTGACCACTCGAAGCGCTTTACACTAGAGTCACATTCACCCATTCGCACTCACAAACATTCACACATTTATACATGGATATGCAGCTCGGTCAATAGATCCTTTCAGTTGCTGATTTTAAATCACACCCTAAGTTCTTGAGGTTGTGTTCATTTAATATTGCTTTAATATATAATATTATTATTGCTTTTACATTAGTAAAACTGGGTTATTGGCAGTGGTGTTCCATATCGTCTCATTTATGGTAATACCGGTGAATTTTTTGACACGGTGGAAAAAAATTTATATATCAAATGATGACGTCATTTAACGTAGCCCGACCTGTACAGTGCGAGGCGCTATGTACAGCTTCTTGTAGTCGTTTGACAACCGGCATTAAAATAAAAAGGAAGCTGGTCAGCTGGTTCACAGTCTGGGCTGAACTGAATTTCACAGAATTGGCTGATATATGCAAGAAGGGAGAAATATACCGTAGTGTTTTGGTTGCTGCAGCTCCCGTATCCGCCATTACCTTGCTCCGCGGAACTCCTCGCCACACAAACAGAATGAACCGGTCACCGTCAGCCATGGCAAAAAAAAAAAAAAAAAAAAAAAAAACTTTCTGAAACACTAAAGTCTTCCTAAATTAATAACTCGAAGCTCTACACAAGGCACAGGACCATCGATATACATGAAACAGAACATTTCCTGTCTGTGTTGACCCGGTTGCGTGCACGCGCAAGGATACCACGGCTGCTCAGGAACATAGAGAAGAAGCTAGCTAGCTTTAGCTAGTCACATCCGCTAAGTCTTGAACATTTAAATAAATCAGTGGAAGCGAGAGTTGAATGTGCTTATTGCTCTGTGTCCCGAATCACAATACTTATAGAAAAAAAAGAATCTTTGCTCACTGTTGGTAAAGCAAACCAAACGGCGCTGCGGGAGGGGTAGAGAGAGGGTGGGGGGAGCTGTAGTTGCGGAACAAAAAAACTAAAAGCCAACACACCGACAGGAAGTCATTACTGCAATGGGGATGTCCGAGACAGGCGGAATAAATGAAATTTCAGTGCCTGATCATTAGGAAGTGAGCACAAGCTTTTGCTTTTTGCATGGATTTTTTTACGAGACATATTTTGGTGTCTGGCATTTGTAAAAATAAGGTTTTATTTATGTAACAAGATTATTAGTTTTGCACATATTTGAATGCTTAAAAAGTATGATGGGGAGACACTTTTTAAAATCTTGTAAAACCGTTTTGTTGATCCACAGCAGTTTGTTTAATTTTTGTATTTACTGCAAACTGGAATTGTGAGATAGATTTGATTTTATGGGATGAAACCAAATTGATAAGAAAAGTGTTTTGATCTTAAAAACTGATCAAAACTGAAGAAAAAGAGATAAATAATGTTGTCTGGTAAAATGTTATAGTATTAACTTTCAGTTGATCTGCATGTTTTAGTTTTTGGTTTATCAGTTAAATGAATTTCCTTTTGCAACAGGAAGTACGAGTGGTCTAAACATGGAACATGTGCAGCAGAAGCTGATTCGCTGAATAGTCAACACAAGTATTTCAGCAAGGCACTGGAATTGTATCAGAAGGTGGATTTGAACAGGTAATGTTGGTTACACATTCTTTCACACACACCTGCATGAACATCCCTGCCTCACATGCAGGCTTTGTCATTTTGAACATTTCTGTATCTATATCTTTGTACCGTGGTGATTTATAGGAATTATGTTTACTCTCCATGTTTGTTGCCCGGTGTTTCACTTATTTCATGTTTCTTTCGGTAAAACTCAACATCAGTTAAAGTGAAGATCTGTAATGTTTTATTGCAGCATGCTGCAGAAGGCTAACATTACCCCCTCTGACAAATACTACACTGTAAGTTTATCTATTGCACTGGATTTATGAAACTACATTCTGTCACAACAGTAATAATATTTCTGTGACTTTTGCAGTTTTCAGATATTGAGCAAGCGATGGAAAACTTCTATGGCGTGAAACCCAAGATCCAATGTTTGCATCCATCAACGGTATAAACAGCTTTTTTTTTTCTTTAAACAATTCAACTTATTTATATTTCCTTGTTTGTAAAGTTTATGAAACTTGTATTAGACAATAATTATGTTTACTGTTTTTTCTTTTTGTTTCTTTGTTTGTTGACAGAACTCTGAGCCCCAGACTTTGGGACAGATTGAGATCTGTTTTGATGCTGACTTCACTCTGTATGACTGTGAGAAACACTTTGCCACTAACACTCTTTCAAGAGGACAGTGGGACCAAAACAAATCATCTGGACTCAGTGTGTGTTCTCCTGACATACCAGTTTATTACCCACCTGATTCTTAAATGCAAACATGTTCAAACTGGGGAGCTATATCTCCTTTTACCTTTTTATGGACAAAAATAGTTAGTTTTTGTTCGTAAATGGATCGTAATTTAGCATGTACACTAATAAGCAACCCATTTCACCCTGTTTAGTATTCACATTTAACGATTTTGAGTTTCTGTCAGGTTTATAAATATAATTAGTTTCACATTTTGAGGAATGCTTGAATTCAAGTTGGCTTAAACCACAATGCTGTTTGCATATACAGCAACAAATGTAAAACACTCATGGAAACTAAAATGTTCAGTTTAGTACAGTCAGTTTTTGTGTCCTCTTTTCAGAGGAAGCCCCTGATACTGAAAATGTTTTTAAGGATTTATTAGGTTTACTTGATGATAGACTTCAATTGTTTATGAGAATTCGGGTCTGACTGAAGACACTGATAATTACTGATAACTAGGGACACAAAAATATAAAGTTGCGTTTTACCAGCCGCTTTATATTGCTGGATACTGTGGGAAATATAATACTCCATAGTCTGAGCTAATGGGATCATATAGATGTTGAAGAAAAATACCCCAAGCTTAGAGCCTTGAGGTACTCCACATGGGATTTTTGCTTGACCTGATTTATTATCACCAAATGTCACAAAGTAGTTCAAATCTGTCGAAGAGGATCACACTTGTTTTGCACTGCAACAGACAATCTTGCTTACTTTGCCATTCTGTCAGTGAGAATTTTATGATCCCTTGTTTTGAACACCTACATCCAGTAAAACCAAAACAGAGGCTTTGTGATTTGTCGCTGTTAAAACGCATCCCATTCAAATTCTGTTCTGTATTTTTTTCTTGTTAGCTGGAATTGTCTTGATTCAGGGCAATTTGCAAGGTTTCACTTTGTCCTGGGTGGGATGAAAATGGCCTTTACTTTAAAGTAAAGTGCCTTACTTTGTAACTTCTTTGTCATTTATTTGACCTTTCTGATGATTGTTCTGCCTTTTTGAATTTTTGCCAAGTATATGAAATGATACTCTAGAATGTTAAATAAACATGGAGCGCCTGTGATGACAGATTTATTCATGAACAGTGATTATTTTTAATCACCTGTTACCTCAGGTTATGTTTATGTGTAGCAAACTGATTACTTGATGTTAAATAATATCTTCTGCTGTCAAATGTCCTAAAATTAGCAACTGCACAATGCTGTAAGTTCTTATTTTTAATATGAATAAATGTATCCTTTTGATTCTCATTGGTGTCATCAATTCTTTTGTTTTATACAATGGTTTTTTTTTTAAATGCATAATGAATAGGAATTTATAAATACAATTTGCTGGGATTACACTGTAAGACAATTTGACAAAATTATGTGACAGGGTGTTAACAGTTTTTTTTTTCTTTCTTTCTGCAGTGTGATCCAGCATAGATACACTGGTATATTTGAGTCTGTCTGTCTCACAGGCTGTGGGGTATAAATATTAATGTTGTGATCTCCTTACAGAGCCTTAATCCCACTAGGACAAAGACATCAGTCCATAATCCTGAATCTCCGCCCACAGCAGAGCACAGCAGATTGACTGAACACATTTGATTACATTTTCCAATAGTCCTAAAATGCCCCAAAAAACTGTGTACCTGATGTGACCAAAGTGTGACCCAGATTCAGCCAAACATGTGAAAACCTCACTGTGACTTCTGTGTCCGGGACTTTGAAGTGTTTGCGGCCCTGTACGAGTGTTTTAGGTGAACCTTACAGAAATTTAACCTCAGCTCAGCTGCAGACAGTTAACCCCAGAAGCAGTCCTCATTTGCCCCCCGCCAGCTCCCATCAACGTGGTCTGGCTGCCATGTATCACTGCTTCTTTCTGAGGTTATGTAACACTGCAGCCCTGCAAAAGCTGCTGATGTGACAGATTCAAATTCCAACGCAAACGCACACATGCTTAGTGATCAGAACAGATCATGCTGTTCCCCGTGTGACTGCTGGCCTCATTTGTGTCATCATTATTGGCTGCTGTACTCGGCATTTTATGTTGAATTCTAATGCCGCCGTATTTTTGCATGCTGACATGTTGCTGTCTTCGTTATAAAAAATACGCTTTCTAAATCTGCGAGTGCGGATGCTGCAAAGGAGAAAAGGCAGCCAGGGAGAGGTTGCAGGTTTGCACCATGTGACCTCACCAGCTGTTGCTGTGTGGCTGTTGGGAAAGACGGGAGGTGAAAGGGAGGGAGACAAATGGGGAGGGGTCGGTGAGCTTCCCTGTGGCGCACAATGTGACTGGTGACAATCCCTTGTTTCGCAAAAAGGGTGGGAGAGAGAGAGAGAGACAGAGGAGAGCGGAAGATGAACACAAACATGCCAGGTAGAGATGTGAGAAGGGAGCTGCGCGCACTCTCCTGATTCAGCGGAACGGATTTATTCGTCACCTCTACCCCTGCAGCCTTTTTACGCAGCGAGCCTGCTGCAAAACACGGAGGGAAATCCTAAACCAAGCAGCAGTCATCAATCCGCTGCGTGGATTAACAGCTCTGTTACAACTTGCTTTCAGTTGCTGGGTTCCCGCCGAAGCTGAGATCCACCAGCGGAGAGCGCAGAGGATGGAGACGCCACAGAGCGACCGCTGCATTGAGGATGCGCCAACAGGGAAACTGCGGGACAAATAGGGAGCCTAAAAGAAGAGCCGTGTGTTACTGCGCGTCTATCTTGGGGAGCCCCCCTCCTCCTACGGGGAGATGTTCATCATTATGGGATAGATGCGCGGGTCTGATCGTTGCCATGGATACAAGCACGCGTAAATTTACAGTGCGGAGATGGTTTTCCATCTACCTGAAGAACAAAGCAGCGCGGAACAAGAACAGCGCCGGGTTCTGTCAGCTGGAGGTTAGTCGTGATGTCAGCTAGGCGTTTTTTTTTTAGTTTTTTTTTTTTAACGTCTGATCAGACACGAGAGGCATGCACGTGTGAAAGCAGCTGCATCACTATTGGGATCTGTGTGTGTGTGTTGGGTGTGTGTGTGTACACTTGTGTGGAGCTGGACAGGCAATATCTCAAAACATAAACACAGGCAGCTGACTCACAGCTCACTGGTGTGAAAAGTGTTGCAGAATTATCCAGAAAGCAGTGCTAGTTTTTGCCCTTCTCTCTGTCTGCCAAGAACCAAAGCCTGAGGCCCACAGGAGATGTGTTTTTGGCAGAGAGAGGGTGTGTGAGGCCGGGTGTAGGACACACTGTCATACAGGGAAATACAAAGCAGAGGCAGCCAGGTTGGTCAATACATGGATCTAGACAGATTGATTCAGTTGACAGCCACAGCAGTGGAGTTCTATTTATAACCCAAACACACCAGCAGGGTCACAGTGTGAGACGTCCAGCTCACCTGCCTACATGTCTGAGCTATAAATGCAGTAAAACATTCTCCAAGACCTCCTGTTGTGAATGCTGCTAGATCAGCTCGAGTGACCATTTGATTATTGTTTGAGTGACTCTCTATCTCTAGCTCTCTGGATGATAGTCGCTGCCCTCCATGACAAATATTCACGAACATTAAACTTTACATTTTGTCACAAACTGAAAGTATTTTATTGAGGTTTTTTTTTAGCGATCAACTGTTCAATTACATGAGATCAAAACTGAACTTTGAAGTTTCCATGCAAAAAAGTTCCCCTTTGGCAAGCAAAGGGGAAGTTTATGGAAAAACAGACAGAGTCCTGAATGGAAATCTGTTGAACGCTGCAAAACACTTGAGATTGCCACAGAGGTTTGCGTTGTACACCACTGTCCTCCTTCTTCATTCTGAATACTCCTAAACATGATATGGTTAAACAGTTTTCTTACAGAAGTCATCTGTTACTATGTGATGGAAAACTAACACTACACATCACTACTGAAACACCTTTCTCCCAACATAGGGGTGGGAGTATCTGCTGCAACTATAAGCTATAATGCTGCAAGTAAACTTGTTAGATACTGCTAAAGATTTATAACTGAGGTGGAAGGAGGTTCATCACCTAGGAGACACCAAACACACAGGTACAATGAAATGGTTTAGATCACAACATCTTTGAATATTAAAATGGAATTGAATAAAGAAGCTAGTTTAGAATCTTGGCAAAGTAGTTGCTACTCAGTGACTGCTTTCTAGCCAAACTATTGAAGGACTTTTATATAAACTTATTTGAGACAGAGGTGTTATTAGTGCTTCCTGTTGTGTTTTTTTTGTTATGGGGTATGGTGTTGGAGTATAGGGAAAATCTGCATAGGCTTCAAGTTCAATCTTGTATGTTTTTCCATTGACTCATGCTTTAAAACCAATATGATGAAAATCTTCATGTATCACAGAAACACAGCATGTCAAACTTAATGAATGCTAGTTGAGAATGAATAGCAAGCTGAACGCCAAGCCAACATTAAGCGGCCTTCCTGTTTTCTTTGTGCTGACAAATATCCCAATGGAGATATAAAGAATTAAAAAATAGTCATACTCAAAATTGCCTTAAATCTACATTCTACATTTTGAGCTGCATGTGACCCTTCCTATGCATTTCAGGGGAAGCCAAAAGGAAATCCATTTGGATTTACCAACAGCTATCTCAGTAAATATTTTTTTTCTAATGAATGCTTGGTCTCAGATTTAATATATTGTAAAATGAGAGTGAAGTTTAGTTTATAGTGAAGATCTATAAAGAGATCTGTTTATTACAGATCTCTTTATAGATCTGTAATATAAGAGATCTATAAGAGATCTCTTTATAGAGAACTAGAGAACAATGCTAGATTGCTTTGGGGCAAGACTACCATTAACAAAATGCTGGAAACATTTTTCGTGTCCAGAATCAAATCCATTCCCTGTTTGTCCTTGTCCAGTTTCAATAAATCAATTGACTAAGAGCTGGATGTTTGGCTTAAAAGCTGCTGTGCCTCCTGGGTAATCGCGCACTCTAACGCTTACATGGATATTCTTTTTGGAAACACATCTGTTTCCCTTTTAAAAACTGTGCAGCCTATAGACATTACACATGGTTTTCTGTCAGAAGATATTCTTATGAATTTGACACAGATGTGTCTCATTTAAACACCTGGCTTGACCTCTTGCATTGGTCTGCTAAAAATGTGAATTAAGTTTAACGATCAAATATAAAACAAGTTGAAGAGCTGTTTAACCAATTTCATTCCATGCAAGATTTATTACGTCCCTGACAAAGTCATTATGGTGATTTATTGAACTTGCAACAAGTTTACTGTTGCAAGCTTGTGAGTTACAACAGAAGTAATTTATTACAATGTATTATCATGCAAGCAAACAAACAATTTTTTAAATGAGAGTGCTTACTTGAGTTCATAATCCTATCTGGAACAAATAGCTTTATCTTAAAATTAATATGATCTGTCATTGGCAAAATATATTTAAATTTCAGCAAATGTCTGGAAAGATGTTATTTTTTTAAGTCAGTAGTGAAGAAATAAGTCTTAAAACCTACTGAAACAGTAAAAACATGGGACATTTGTGATCATTTCTTAAGTGATTGCATTTATTTGTATTTTGTATTTGTATCTAACATGATGCATGCTTTTGGTTACTGGAGATTATTACAGTAAATGATGTTTGTTCTTTCAGAGCCTAACTAAACCCAGCACAAAGATAGCACTAGAGTAATTTGCTGTCCTGGCAGAAACCGATCTCACAGTTTTATTTCCTGCTTCATTGGAGATTTAAGCATTACTCTTGTTAGTAATTAGTATGAGAATGGTTATTATTCCTGTAGTAAACTGCAGTATGTTTATTGCAGCACATTATTCGGCCTCAGATGACAATAGAAAGTTGGTTGCCTCAGCAACAGATGTGTAAAATGTTGCTGAGCCCCTAGCAGTCAAGCCTTGGCTACTGGGGATTAGCAGGGCAGAGACCCAAAGAGCCAACAGAAGGCATCCTCGAAGTTGGCCCACCACCAGCAGGGAAAAGAGTTGATGTCGTGTTCAATGTAAGCTAGTTGGCAGGCAAAATTTTATCACAATTAGGCATTTGGGAGAGATAAATGTAAAGTGCTGAGTAAACCATATTTGCTTCTCATAGATTTCTTCTGGCTTTGCTTGATTGCCACTCCTAAATGTTTCATATCATCAAACAAATTGTAATATTGGACAAAGATAACCAGAGTAAATGTAAAAAGTAGTTTTAAAATTATTAATTAATTCATTAAGTCAAATAGGCTATCTAAACCCATCTGGGCCTTTGTGAAAAAATTAATTGTCCCAATTTTAAATAAGGATTTAACTATGATTGAAACTTTTTTTTTTTTTTTTTAGAAAGCTGAGCTCAGTTTCCCATTTCAGACCCAGGCGTGTTTGTTACCTGACCAGCAAATATAATAAATCATTTAAAAAGACCCCTTCTGTCTGCTGAAAAAAAAAAGGAAAAGTAGGGGAGCAAGGGCTGAGCCTTTCCAAGAGAGGCTGGTCAACCAAAACGATTCTAAGAGCGCAGTGACGATTAGTGCAGAAGGTCAACACAACCAAGAACAACATCTAAACCTCTGTCGGCCTCACTTGTCCCAGTTAAAGTCAGAGTTCAAGGTTTACCAATAAGAAAGAGAAACTGGGTGAAATGGTGTCTGTGGAAGAGTTCCAAGGCCAGAATCCCTGCTGATCAAAAAACAGAAATGCCCATCTCATATCTTTCAAAAAACATCAAGTATTTTGGAGAAACATTCTGTGGACTTCGGGGACAAAAGAGGAAACTTTTGATGCGTGTCATGTCACATCTTACCTAAAACCAACATGGCATTTCAGACACAGACCAACGTTAAAACCTGTGAGGGTTCAGAATGCTTTGCTACGTCAAGATCTGGACAACTTGCCATAAGGTTCATCTCCAGGCATCAGTACCTGATCTAAAGCTCAATTAGACTTTGATTCTGCAGGATGACAATGATCTACTTCACAGAAGCAAGGGCGAGAAGCCTCAGGATAATTAAAAAAATAGAAATACTAATATTTAATAACTTGGGCCTTTTCTGTATCCATTTAGTTTAGAGTTTTCCCTCTTTCTGTCCTGTCGAGCTGTTTATGTCAATCAGGTTGTACAAACACAACTTTTGAATGAGTAAATAAAGTGCAAATGATGATGTCTGCATTTCTTTTCTCAGGACGACAGTGTACTTAAAGAGATTGACATCAGCCACCATGTTAAGGAAGGCTGTGAGAAAGCAGACCCGTCTCAGTTCCAGTTATTGAAGGTGCTCGGACAAGGATCCTATGGAAAGGTACTAAAACACGATACAGTAGCTGATGCCTGGAAACAGGAAAAATGTGAAGTTCTAGAAAGAAAAAGTGATTTTGTCTAATGTATCATGATCCCTTAAAGACATTCTGGAGGTAATTAATAAAAGTAGCTGGTAACACTTTAATTGAAGGGGGGGTGAATAAGACTGTCATGACACTGTCATAAACATGACATAACACCTGTCATGAACATCAATAAGTCTTCATGAATATTTATGACTGTTGTCATAAAGCGTCATTCGGTAAATAATGACACTTTTAATACAAAGTTGACATTATTCAAAATGTCTTTGTTCTGACAACTTGACTTTAACCAAGAAATCATTACTGATATAAATTTGCTATAAAAGTATTACTGATTGCACTTTAAAAATTAGGTAACTTTATGTTATTAAAGGTAAAGTTTAAACAGTAATTATTTCTTAGTTAATGTCAAGTTGTCATAACAAAGATATTTTGAATAATGTCAACTTTGTATTAAAAGTGTCATTATTTACCGAATGACGCTTTATGACAACAGTCATAAATATTCATGAAGGCTTATTCATGTTCACGACAGGTGTTATGTCATGTTTATGACAGTGTCATGACAGTCTTATTCACCCCCCTTCAAATAAAGTGTTACCAAGTAGCTTAATGTGTGTCAAATGTTCAGATTTGGAGTGTTATGCTCACTGCAGTGGAATTGCCACCACATGGACAAAAAAGTGCACAATTGAAAAAGAACTACAATTAGAGAAACTATGAACATTAATTTTGAAGAAGATTACAAAGTGGGTTAGATTAAAAAAAAAACATTCTTTCTCTTTCTATGTCAAAACATAAAAAATAAATTAAATAAAACATACACAGCAGAGAGAAAAAGGGGTTATGATCTTACTTTTGACTGGAGTGTGAGTGTGCTTGTACATGTGTTTGTTTATTCACCAGCAAGTCATCTGCTAATGATAAGCCTCCCATTTCCAATTATCTGTAGATTAGCTCCCTTGACAACAGCTTCATAGACCACTAAGCTTATTTAAATGAATAGAAGAACACAGACTCACTTGATTAGAGGTCTGCATTAGCCAAACATTCAACCCTGGCAGTCATTGGCAGGCGGATGCTGTTTACAAAGCTGCGAGCAGACAATTGAGGTCGAGTCTCAGTGTGGCCTGGATTGCCTGCTTACATGGCTCAGTGTACTGCTGTCCTTTGACAGACCTTGTTTAAATCATAGCTGTTGCGGCTCCAAGACAGCAATTTACATTTCTGTTTGCAAAACACGACGGAATCAAACGACCTTCGAGTTTGTAACCTACGACTTTTAGGCTAATGTAGATTGTGTTTCAATTAACATTCTGGCAGCAGCTTTGATTTTTATGATGAATAATTGCTATATTCATCTTTTATGAACTGTTAGGACCAATATGACTACCATGTGGTAACTTGTAACATGTGCTACTTATTCCTAGGTGTTCCTGGTTAGAAAGATCAGAGGAGCGGACAGAGGACAGCTCTACGCCATGAAGGTCCTGAAAAAAGCAACTCTAAAAGGTGATACGCTGAAACTCAATGAGTGAACACGCATATAAACTGTTTAGAAACATCAACTCTTTAAAAACTTGGTTTGTCTATTCACATATAATTTAAAATAACTTACATATTTATTTTGTCGCATGGCTAGGGCACTATATGTATTGCATTACAAAGAGTCTCTATTATGGAGATGCTAATATACCAAGATTAAAAGAGGTTTTTTGTGTAAATTATTTTATTTATATGGCTGTTTGATTTCTACATTTACATGCCCTACATTCAAGGGATTTGGTGTAAAACAGGTTAGTTTGTACTCTTACAGAGCAAAACATTTTTTAACATCTGCTGGGATTAACATGAACTAGAGTGAAGCAGGTTCAGATGTCATGTGCTAATCTAGAGTTTCCGTACAAGATTTAATCCTCTTTACCCACACCCTGGAACTGGAAGAATCACAATCTCATCCTCTCAAGGACAGAGATGCTGGAGTATGGAGGTTGTCTTAATTTGCACAGGAGCAAGTTCCTTTTACAGTGGCCAGTTAGGAAGATACTTGGTTTTTGTACCATGTTCAACTACATACAGAAATCTGTCAACTATTTAATAAGTAATCAGGACATGGCTGTAAATATTTAGAACTATTTGCTGCATGTTGAAGAGTAAAATGAGTTTCTGTTGTTTCTGATTATAGTTCTGTAACTCCGTAGCAATATGGAAGCTCCTTCATTGTATTTTGTGTTACTTCAGTATTCAGAAGCTTTTTACTAGGCTTTTGGAGCAGAATGTCTGGTTTAGCGCCGGGGATTTTTTTTTTTTTCATCACAGAGGCATTCTGTAAATTGAATTATGTGCCTCAGCGTTCATTTGATGTAAAATACAGATTATTTTTTTTATCTCTTTGGAAGAATGTCTCAGCAACTTGAGCATAATAATGATAGAAAACAATTACATTTTTCAGTCTTTATTGTCAGTTTTCAGTTTTGTTTTGCTGTCTTTAAGTAATCCATATTTTCTGATTTAAGATTTAGCAACATTAGATTTTGAGATATTTGTATTTTCTATCTGGAGAACATTTTTTTGACTATTTCTTAACTTTTTACAACTTTGAGCAAACTCAATAAACTTTTACGTTTGAAAAATTTACCTTATGTGGAATCACATGTCTTTTCATCACTAAATGCTTTATTAGTTATATAAAGAAGTCTGCAGCACGTTAAAATAGAAGACAATGTAGCATGTTTTAAAAAAAATTTTCACCTCAATTATTTCATGTTAACATTCTGTTTTTGTCATTTTAAAAATCGGCCAACATTTCTGTGGCATTAAATGTCATTTAATCAATGAAGTATTTAGTAATATTAAAGAATTTAGAGATATTTACAATTCAATTAATGACATTATTTGCTGTTTTCAGTGCGGGACAGAGTCCGGTCAAAGATGGAAAGAGACATTCTGGCAGAAGTTAATCACCCTTTTATTGTTAAACTCCACTATGGTAAGTTGAATATTGTACTTCTGCAGCTTTACTTTTTTGTATTTGTCATCATAGTTTTGCACTTTCATTTAGGAGGGACATACACTGGCATCTCAATAAGTCAGAATAATCAAAGTACTTCGCTAATTTAGCGACTCAATTTAAAAACAGTAAACTCATATGACATATAGATAGGTATATATTTCTACTAATCTACCTAATCCTCAAAATTAAGTAGAATTCCATCTTAATACCAAAATGTCAGTGTACTGAGAAGTATATCAATGTATTGTATAGTACATGCACACAATATTTGTCAGGAAACATGAGATTATTCCATCTGGCTCACATATGTCATCAGGGATGCTAAAAGTAAAATAATTCTGATTAATTTTCATTCTCTTCATGAGAAAAAAAAGTTGTCTTTTATCCATTAAACACTTTACCACAGTACTAACATGCAGAGAACTATGCACACTACAATAATTTCTTAAGATCACATCCTCAAAATGAAAGAGAGTGTAATAAATTTACAATAACCCAAGCTCAATGTGTGTTGTGAAACTTGTGTGTGTGTGTTTAGCCTTTCAGACAGAAGGAAAGCTCTATTTGATCCTGGACTTCCTTAGAGGTGGAGATCTTTTCACTCGCCTATCCAAGGAGGTGGGTTTGCAATCAGTTTCCTGAAATGGAAAAAACAAATTACCAATAAACACAACATCTATTTGAAATTACTTAGGTTTAATTTTAGGAGTGTTTTCAGATAACACCTTCAGTTTTTGAGGTCAAAAACTTTTCACTTTCTTGCAGCAGTTGGAAACCATTTTGGGTTAAGTTTGTGGCTTTTATAACCTAAAAACCAGGAACAATTATAGGAATGCGATAAAAGAACAAATACGTGTATTAAAATGTTACAAAGTCAACCTTATGGCAATGGAGCAATTAACTTTTCTTGCCACTTTAGGTCATTATTAACACGTCTAATTAATTTCTTTTTTTACTTGTACTCCAATGAACTGCTACTACATATTCTTTATTTGCTTATAGGTAATGTTTACAGAGGAGGATGTGAAGTTTTACCTTGCAGAGTTGGCCCTGGCCCTGGACCACCTACACAGTCTGGGGATAATCTACAGAGACCTTAAGCCTGAAAAGTACGTAACATACGCTATAAATGCTTAATTTCCGATGGATGTTTATTTAACTAAATCTTAGTGTTGTTTGTCTTTTTCATCAGTATTCTCCTGGATGAGGAGGGACACATAAAGATCACAGGTCAGAATATATACAGCTGCAAACAATCTTTAATCCTTGAATGTTTTTTTTTTCTTTTCTTTCCATATTTATCTTACGTTGCATCTGTGTTTCTGCTCAGACTTTGGATTGAGTAAGGAAGCCATTGACCATGATAAACGAGCATACTCTTTCTGTGGGACCATTGAGTACATGGCTCCTGAGGTGGTAAACAGGAGAGGACACACACAAAGTGCTGACTGGTGGTCCTTTGGAGTCCTGATGGTGAGAATTATTCATTCAAACATACGAATATGAGTAGCGAGAGTATATGTTTGGTTTCACTACCTCAGATTGAAGTACATTTGTTACTTGTGTGGAATGATAATAGACTTCAAACAACTTGCAGACAGTAGAACAGACTTTCGTCAGTAGTAATGTAGAACTTCCTCATTTCAGTTTCCTGTTTGAGTGAAAGTGCTCAGTTACAAAAGTGTTGCAAAGTGATTCGCACTTTTCATCGTGCTTTGGGGACATTATAAACACAAATCTTTACTTTATTAGGATTTTTATTTGATAGTCCAACACAAAGGTTTTCACTATTAAAATTCAGTAAAATGCATTTTAAACATGCATTGTGTTTGTGACCCCCTCAACCAATTGCCTTACAGGTGGAATGTGATGCAAAAGTGACTTTTTCTTTGAGTACTTAACTGTTAAATCTAGTCAACCAGCGTGTAAGTTACTTTTAAAATAAATACAGTTGTTTTGTGATGTTTTATTAAAGAACACTGCCAAACAGAATCATGAAGCCCAAGCAGCAGACCAAGCTTGTTTTTTAGATGCTCCCAAAGACCCAAGGTGGTAGGTTCAACTTGGAGTGGGAAAATAACACCTAACATGCAGCCAGAACTAAAATAGAATAGTTTGGATTAAAACATAATTGTGTGCGAGAATGATCTGGACAAAGCAGCACTCGAAAGATGGTCTTCACAGACATCCTCAGTTAAAAATGAGCCCGTCCATCTATCCGTCCGTCCGTCCGCCCGCCCGTCCCCAGCTGCCTTCTTAACTATTTTCACACAGAACAAAGACGTGTTTTCACTCATGTGTTTAATTTGGGTTAAAGTGTTTGCAGGCTGTTTGGTTAGCGACGAATAACTCGCGACCATAATTAAGGGCTGAACTGTAGCTCAACAGAGAAATTGACAGAGCTCTCTCTTCACAACAACACAGAATCGTAACATTTCTACGCCCCAAACCCCCCTGTCAATCTCCCACTCGTATGCCCTCATGAATCTGAAAAACACTTTGAGGTCTCTTCCATTTTGAGACAGACGTTTGCTTCTAACCTGGAGTTGACAGTCTATTCTTTTCCAGAGGAGAACAACAGCCTCAGACAAAGAATTGTTGTCTGAGGCTGTTCACAAGAACTATTTCAAGTTCTTGTGAAAGCGTCTCTGGAATGTCTTTGCTTGATTTGCTTGATTTTACTGTGTATATATAGTTTTTCATATTGGTTTTGCTTTTTATACTGCTGTAACAATGTAAATTTCCCCACTGCGGGATTAATAAAGGAATATCTTATCTTATCTTATCTTATCTTATCTTATCTTATCTTATCTTATCTTATCTTATCTTGATGAACCCAAGGGGACATATTCAAAAAATATCATGATCTTATTTATCTAGTGGTTCTTTTCATTAAACATTCTTCCAGGAAATCTTTAGTAAAACATTTTGTGGAGCTGGTTCTGTGGATCTTGATTTCATACAGTAACAGTGGGTCATTTTCAAGGTTTAATAAATGTCAAATTCAGTTTAACATTTAACAATAGCAACCACACTTACAATGAACCCCCAGAAAGCCGCATGCAGTCTACGTTTTTATTAGATGAGTTACATGTTCTGACAGTTTTTGTTCTGTTTTCCAGTTTGAAATGTTGACTGGATCTTTGCCGTTCCAAGGAAAAGATCGGAAGGAAACAATGGCGCTTATTTTAAAGTAAGAACAAAAATCTTTTCACATCTTCTGTCTCTTAAACTTACTTAAACCTTTTTATTGAATAATTTCCAATTAACCTTGGGTAAAATTCATTCTATTCTAAAACAATTCAGTGTTTATTGACATCTAGTTGGTTTTCTTCCTGACTGGGTCCTGTAATTGGATGTTAGGCCCTGTTCTTATATTTAATGGTTAGCATTTTCTCTGTCCTCTGTATGTTGCTGTGTTGATTCTGTTTGTTAATGTGCTAACTGTTTACATTTGTGTCTTGTCTGTTAAGGGCAAAGCTTGGAATGCCACAGTTCCTCAGCCCCGAAGTGCAGAGTTTATTGAGAGCACTCTTCAAGAGGAATCCTGCCAATCGTCTAGGTCTGGCTGTTCAAAAGCTTCGTGCATAATTGATCTGTTAACACTAACGTGATGCATTAGTTTTGATTGTGTTTTAACCTAATTAAAAGGTTAAATATCTTTTTTGTCAATCTGTGTGACTGACAGGAGCCGGACCAGACGGAGTGGAAGAAATTAAAAGACACCGCTTCTTTGCATCGATTGACTGGAATGTAAGTAAATTAGATTTACCACATTTTTATGTGATACAATACATGCCAACAATAAAGACGTTTCTGTTTTGTGCAAATGGTGTGAACGTAGTCAAAATGAAGTAAAAATGTGTAAGTAAAAACTCTCTACCAACAACTTTTTTATGACTCATATTACAGAGCCTTGCGCTCAGAGAGTGTGCTCGTATCCATATGATCTGTCTTGGAAATTACCTGTGCTGTCAACATGAGACCTTGACATCCTTTGCTTTGATCTGCACTGCTTGAAAAAGATCGTTCGCTGCAGTGTAATGCTCCTTGCTCTGACCGAGATTCTCTTCAAATAGTCTAATTAACCATGCTGCATCAAAACCGGAGATGCGCCACAGTTGAGATTGTCTTTGGATTATCTCGCATCTACTAGGGAACAACATCAGAGCTGAAACTCACCGACTAGCTTTACAATTTCGCATGTAAGAAATGCAAAGCACTTTTTTGCTGTGAATCAGTACCGGTCCTCTTACAGATTTCTTCTTCTGTTTTAAATCATAAAGTAAATTCTAATATCACAAATTAATATTACAATTGACAGCCCCTGTTAAGTCAGGAATTAACTGTGATTAACCACAGTTTGTTTGTAAATTTCACTATCCACACCCAGTCCTGATTTATAATTGAATCAAGAAATAACTTAAACTTGAACCTAACTTTTAACGTCAAGTAGGTCAAATTGTAAAAATAGCAACACGTTATGTTCCGATAAAAAAAACAAAAAAAAACAAAATAAAAATAAAGAAGAGGCAAACAATGTCATGGATATATATTAATGGATCTACTTTTAAAATTGGAGCGGGTACCAAATAACTACTGCTTATTGAGATATTGAGAATATGCTGACAATTGCGTCTAAAAATCCTCTGATTTGTAATGAAAGTCGTTTTCTTACCTTAGCAAAATAAATTACCCGATCTGTCTTGTTTTTGTCCTGCTATATTGAAATCATTTAACTAACTTGTGCAATGGAAATCCACCGTTACAGTCATGTACATGACTTCTTATCCATCTAGCTTTGGCAATAGTGATGCTGAATTTTTCTACACAATCCACGATATTCTGCTTTCAGCATTTATTAATCTCTCTTCTCGTTCCTGCGCTCCTTATCCCTTACCATTACCCTCGCTACCTTCCAGCCACATATTCCCCGTTTTCAGACAGTGTTTGCCAAAATAAGAGACTTTTGTTTTTTCTCCACACCATTCAAATAAATAATCACTATCAGAGAGAGTAGTGTACCTGTTATTGTTTGTGATGATTATTAAATCTGTCTTAAAATTTTCATTCTTTTTTTTAAAGACTTACTTCCATAATTCTATAAAGCAGACTCAGCCTGTAGCCTGACGAATATGAAATGCAGTGGGCTGCATCCCCACCTTTAATACAGCTTTGTAGTATTAGTGGCCTGTGTCAGGTATCTATTTTTACCCCAATGAGCCCAGACGTATAGACTCAACAGATGTTGCACTAGTGACACCTAAAGGCCATACTCAGTAATGACAGTGTTCAGTTTTCAACAGGCAGGATAATAAATGTGGGCTCTCTTTTTTCAGTACTAGATATTTAGAGTTTTGTAGATTACTTTAATGTATTTTGCTCCAATTACATTTCAACACGTAGTGCACAGTGCACTGTGAGACAGTTATGAACAACTTCACATAAAGGTGGAATATAATTTATTTTCTTCAAAAACAGTTTCATCTGTTTACAGTAATGAGCTGCAGTCATAGTACATCACATCGTTAACGTTTCTTTCTTTAGCAAAGCTGATGGTAAATTTTTTTGCTGACGTAACGTTGCTGTTGTCTGGCTCTATAGAAGCTGTACAGGAAAGAGATGAGGCCTCCATTCAAACCGACTGTCGGAAGACCTGAAGACACTTTCCATTTTGATCCCGAGTTCACCTCCAGAACGCCAACAGGTAACTCAGACCCACGCATGAACACGCAGAGGCGGCAACATACTCAAAACAAAACAATTCCACTGTCATTTTGATTCAACTCTTGTTAGATGCATATGTACAGCAATAAAATAGACAGACGGATAGATTTACCACAGCTTGGGAATCACTGTGTTTTGTTCTATCTGCAGATTCTCCAGGGATTCCTCCAAGTGCAAACACACATCAGCTGTTTCGTGGTTTCAGCTTTGTGGCCACTAATCAAACTCAAGAGGCCACTGTTGCTCCTGTCGTTCCTTCCCGGCAGGAAGTGAACATTAACCCCATAGCGCAAGTATGCAACGTTTAGCAAGGCGTCTCATGACAAAACAGTTTATGCTTAATTTGACATATATAATTATATATGATGGTAACTGACAGGTTGTCTGCTATAAAATGAATAATAAAAATGACATGATGATCTCCAACAGCACATCCGCAGCGATGTGGCTTTCAAAGATACGTATGAACTGAAGGAAGAAGTCGAACAGTCAGGACCCTTTGTCCGCAAAAGATGCCTGCACAGAATTACTGCTGTGGAGTATTCAGTGAAGGTAGGAGAAATTGTTCTTGTGAGCTTTTCACTGGGCTTTAAGAATGCAGAGGATAGTTTGTTTGGGCTAAAAACAGGAAAACTACCTCAAAATGCCCTGTTTTCATGTTAAAAAAAACACACAAAAAAACAACACAACTGCTCGCTGCAATGTAATTTATGAAAACATTACTTTTTGAAAAGTGGCTTTTATTCAGTCCTCGGTTCATCGATAAAACATGTCATAAAAATGTTGAAACCACTTACAAAATCACTGGTATTGCCATTCCATCCTTTTGATGCATTTTTAAAAGTACCAAATAAAATATATCCCCATCATATTAAATAGTTGTATTTTTGTGCAGTTTATAACAAACTCTGTGTTCCTGTTTATTAAATCAGATTATTGACAGAGCCAAAAAAGATCCATCAGAGGAGATTGAAATCCTTTTACGATATGGACAGCATCCAAATATAATTACCTTGAGAGATGTAAGTAAAAACAAAAACATGCTGAAAAGATAAAACGACAAGCAGAGCTGCAGATTCTTTTAATTTTCTGAGTATTAATCTGACCTGTTTTTTGTTGTTTTCATCTTAAATACGAATGTCCTCTTCCCCCCACATGTAGGTCTTTGACGATGGCCAATATGTTTTCTTGGTTCTTGACGTAATGCGAGGAAATGAGCTCCTGGACAAAGTTCTGAGGCTGCCAAATTTCACAGAGAGGGATGCATCAGACATTATCTGCACACTGTCCAAGACTGTAGAGTATCTACACTCCCAGGGGGTAAAGATGGCCTGTTGTGAAACAATTATAAAAAGTATTACTGTGCAAATACAGTACCTCCCACAGTTATTGGCATGACTGGTGAAGATTTGCACAAAAAATAAATAAATAAATTGCTGTTTCACTGTGTTAGCATCACAATCTAAAACATTTATAAAATCCACCATTTATTTTTCCTCATTCAATTTCCTATTCGTAGCATCAGACTATCTCCAAACTTTTAATTTCTAATTTTTTACTTTCTTTTTTCCTGGGGTATAAAAATGTCTCTCGTCTCAATTCATCAGGCTTGCTGATAATTGTGGAAAGTGCTGTGCTTATACCATAAAGTTGTTATTGCATCATCAGAAATATTAGTATCTCCAAGCACACCAAAAAAGCACGCAGGCTTGTTGACGATCAGCTTTGTTCCAGGTTGTTCACCGAGACCTGAAGCCCAGCAACATTCGCTATGCCGATGAGGCTGGACTCCCAGAATCCATCAGGATATGCGACTTTGGTTTTGCCAAACAGCTCCGTGCTGAAAATGGCTTACTGATGACTCCATGTTACACAGCCACGTTCATGGCTCCTGAGGTACCGTTGCTACTGATCGGCGCTGTAAAACGTCTGCCATTTCCCCGACATCCAAACACATGAGAAAACAAAGTTCTTAATGTGTATTTTGTGTGTTTAGGTTTTAAGGAAACAGGGTTACGATGCAGCCTGTGACATCTGGAGCCTGGGGATCCTCCTGTACACAATGATAGCTGGGTTAGTGTAAAGTTTAAAAACAAGAAAACTGCTGTCAGCGTTTAAAAATACAATTTATTGGTCTATTGTCAGTGCAGCATTCAGCCTGTGCAATGTCATGATTCCTTGCCCATAATCCCTCTGCAGCAGTCCTATAAATAACCTCCCCTGGAACAAAAGCAGTACAGACAATAAGAGAGAAGGTCAACCTGAGGACGATTCTCATTTCATCCCTTTTCCCGTTCACCTTCGATGTTCTCTGTTAGAGCTTTATAGCATCTGCAAACTGTATATATATACATATTTTCCAAATTGCTATCCAAAATAGTTTACTGCTTTTTTTTTTTTTTTTTACTTATTTACCACATTGCTGAATAACTGTGGACTTCTCAATCTTGTTCAGTTTCAGCCCATTTGCCAGCAGCCCTAATGACTCCGCAGAGGAGATCCTGGCTCAGATTGGAAGCGGGAAAGTTGTCATCACAGGAGGGAACTGGGACTTGGTGTCTGAAGCTGCCAAGGTTACATCTTAATAAAAAATAAAAAAAATCTTTTGTTAAGATACGGATGCTGTCAAGTTATTCTGATATAACCTGTGTGTTATCTGTTCATGTTTAACAGGACATTGTGATAAAGATGCTCCATGTGGATCCTCACCAGCGTCTTACTGCCCCACAGGTAGGATGCTTTGTTAAAATAAACTCACCAACAATGAACTGTTAAAAAATGCATAATACTTTTATTTATTTACTACAATTTTAATAAGTTTATTTTACTTTCAATCAGAGAAGTATGCTGCACTTACTGTGCGCCGCCAGTGGTTTATGATGTTCTTTCTCAATGTTGTCATTCTAATTGTTACTAAATAAGAATTGAATATGGATTATCGGTTTTACTGCGATGCTCTTTAGGTTCTTCGGCACCCGTGGATCGTAGAGAAAGAGCAGCTTTCTGACAAACCTCTCGCCAGGCAGGATGCTCTCACTGTCAAGGTCAGACCCTTTCTGCATGTCCTTCTGTATCTAATAGATACTATCTATATGTGACTGTGCCTCATTATAAGCTAACCACTAACATTTCATTCCCCTGCATGTGTGACTAGAAAAGACTAATATTTAGTCAAATGTAAGTGTAATTAGATTAAAAAGATGCTGAACTGATAAGCCAGACAGAGGTTTTTGTTTGTTTCTATTCGTAAAATAAATAGCAGCACTATTAGTTGACAATTAAAGAAAATTGATTTTGAGAAGTAAATACTATAATACTATAATTATTGTTGAATGCATGTGTGTCCTTTATTATATTATCATCATACACCTCATGACATACAACAATTTGACTCCAGAATCCACTAGATGGCACTTTTTCCACTTACTTGGATTGTTGGACAGATCATCTAATTGCATTGTCCTCTATGTCCCACCAGGGGGCGCTGTTTGCCACATATTCTGCTCTGAAGCGATGCGCTCCTGCTCCAGTCCTGGAACCAGTGCAGTCCTCCAGTCTGGCTCAGCGAAGGGGGATGAAGAAGCTGGGCAGTTCAAGTGTCACTTCGGAACCTAAAGAAAAGGAATAACTTTTATACTGGAAACGAAAGGCGGAAAGGGAACTGAATGAAGACCTGCACCGACAAGAGACTCACGTTCTGACAAGCACAAAATTATGCCTAATTAACACTAAAGTGGCATCAAGATTGACTTGGTTCTCAGTGCAATTTCCAAACTGTATCAAAATGAGCTAATTTTACACTGTGACATAACACTTATTATGCATGTCTTCATACAGAACTTTTCTCTATGATCACAATAAAGTGGCTTTAGTGGAGACAATTCAATTTTAACATGCAGATGCCTTCATAGATCCTTTGGATCTTTCTGACCTGTCTTGTAGCCATTTCATACTTAATTCAAAAAAACAGCCCCTTTCATGGAGCAAGCCCCCCATTCAATTACAATACACAAGTACTCATTTGAGTCCGAGCAAACCTAAAGGAGAGGCCGTCAAGGAGGGAATACTTTTGTGCAATAAACTCTGTGCAATACACCCAGCTTAACTGGAACTGCCTTGGTTTACACGCAACTTAAAATAAGAAGAATGGACTGGGAAATGAAAATGAAAATCTCTTTTTGGTGCCACAAAAAACACACAGTAGACAATTCTTTCAAGATTTTTTATTTTTTTTAGCTTATATTTTGACTCAATGTGGCACTCATTACAGCAATACTTTTCTTCCATTCTTTTGGGAGTTTAACATGAAAATGTATAAAAAAAAAAGACATGTAAATATCCTTAGAGAAGTAGTTCTGAGGTAACTATGACACTGACTTAGTTAGTGCCATAGTTACTATATATATATATAATATCCATAATTTTGGCATTTGACTCTGTCGAATGTTTTACTGTTAAATGTATCCGAGATCTATTTTACTGAGCCAGCAGAGAGTAGGTATAAGAATGGGTGGGTTGAAGTAACTGTGCCACACTGTAAACCCATTTCTGTCTGCAAACACTTCAGTTAAAAACAACACATTGTTCAATTAACACTGATTATGAGAATACATTGTCCTGTTTGACCTCTGCCAAGGCTAGCAATAGGCTTGTTTTTTTTTTCATTTCACTGTCAGAGCCATCATATTTGAGAACACTTGTCCAAAATGTTTTGTTTATTCTGTTTATTGCTGCAGTCCTGGTTGCATCTGTTAAGATGAGGAGCAGAAGACATAGGGCAAGACGTCAAAATGCAAAATTACAAAATGCAGACGTCAGTGGCACTTTTTGCCAGCAGAAATGAAAACTATAATTTTTCACAAACACTATTAGATGCTAAAACCTAGAAAAGCAAATATGCTAATTAAAATAAATGGTAGCACATTGTGTTCATCCTACTGTTTGTTCTCAAATGCATAAGCTATTGCTTTACATGTCTGTAACAAATTTAGGTGGGACCGATGCAATACTTTAGGTTGTACAATAGCTGCTTTAGATTTTGTGCAATATGCCCCATGTTGGAGGTGATGCTGTACATATTGTTTGCCAATCCGGTTGCACATACTGTCATGCAAATTCAATACTGAAGAGGTTAAAATGGGTGTATATATGCCAAGCTGTACTACGACATGCAGCCAGAAGGACTGTACATTTTGTGTTTGCATTTCTAAGGAAACTGTAAATATAATGAGATGTTGTTCATCCATTGCTTATAGACTGCACAGACTGTCTTCACTTGGTCAGACATTGAAATGACTGGCTAAAAAGGCCAAAGTTTTTCCAAATAAAGTATATGAATAACAATGCAAATACTTAAATGAAAATTCTGTTCATTTACATCGACTGTTTCATTTCTCAGTGCTGCACAGAAGAAAAACAGACTTAGTTCAATTTTATCTGAAGGTAAAAAGCTTAGAAGATGCATTTCAAGCCTGTTGCAGTGAAACTGAGAGATCAGTTATAGCTATGTTTTACAGAGTTATATCACCATTAAAATGTGAATAAAATATCATGTCAACCAAAAAAAATAAATAAATAAAAACAAGTACACAATAACTGTAATCCATTTCAGCACAAGGAATGGATTGCTTAGGGTTCTCGTGGTATAACCTTGAGCAAAAATATCTCAGTTTCACAACTATCTGTCATTTCTGTCTGATTTAAAACAGACAGAAATGCAGTAATCATTCCCACTGCTTGTAAAATATAACACACTGCATCAAGGGTCCTGAATGCCTGCAAATTTTAGATGTCCCTGCTTCCAGCACCCATTTGATTCAGTGTCGGACTGGGGATGTACTTAAAAGTTGAAGGACACCTGCCCTCGCAGCATGTAGTCACCACTAGATCCAATTAAACATAGACTTAAAGTCAATATAAACTGTGATATGGTACATTCAGTTCAGTTCATTCAGTCGATCATGAAGTGTCAGTCAAAATTTATCTGCTTAAGAAAGCCTGACAAAATGCATGAAAGTACTGATCAGTTTGAAGGAATCCATTATTCTTAGCAAGCATGAGGTGACGATTGAAACAGACCAATCTCTAAGTACAGGAAGAAATCTCAGAACCAAACTTAGTTTGAGGGAACATAACTTAGATGGGGGGGGGGGTACAGGAGTAGAGGTCTGAATGAGAATAACAGAGAACACAGAGTTAATCGCAACAAGAGATCCAACACTGGTTGCATCATGTAAAGAGGCAGAGCAAAAGAATAAAAAAAAGAAGCACAGGATCAGGAGTACTTCATATGAGAAAAAAACAACAACAAAAGAGTAGGTTTCCTTATAGGAAATTAATTTGGGAATGAGGAAGTGTTCATAAATCTAATCTTCAGTTCATTTTTTGCCTGTGGATTATTCCCCTTCTTGTAACACAGCCTATAGAGACATTTCATCTGGTGGAGTGCAGCTCTACTCCTCCAAGGTTTTTAAAAAAGAGACAGTATTAACAAGAAAAACTACAGATGCAGACGTAGACTTTCTAGTTTCCATAATGGGCTTGTACTAATAATTAAGCCTAAAGGAAGTTGAAACCGGCTGCTCAATATTCAGTAAATTAAAATCTTCCTCTGTCAAATGCTTCTTCCCAGCTTTGGTTTGTATTAGAGCCACTAGATGGCAACCAGTCACAGCGAATGCTCTCAGTTTGCCTCACTCTCCATCTCTGTCTACCCTCCACTGAGAAGAAGTTGTCTGTTTTCAAGCCACACACCCCACACCTCTAACCCTCACCCAAAAGAGAGAGAAAAAAAAAAAGAACAAGATGAAACTCTTTAATTTATATCAACCACCAGGCCCTCACTCCATAAAAGCTTTTAGCAGGCGCTGAGCTGATGTGTCAGGTGGGTGTGGCAGTCTCATCAGCCCTGACATTTAAGTGCAGTAGTGCTCAGCGCAGAAGGGATTGTAGGATATGAGTAGATACAGATGACAAGACCCCCTGTGAGGATGATTGCAGTGGAGTGACAAGAGGAGACCAAACAACAGAAAGAGCAAAGAGAAGGTGTCGGGAGGGGAGAGATGAAAGGCGAAAAAGAGGAGAAATAAGAGCTTTGAGAAGCAATAACTCAACCTGACAATTACATCTTTGTCAGAGTTTATATCAGAGCTCACAAAAAGGGAGAACTTTGAAAAATATATGGGAATGAAATCTTAAACTTAAATAAATATAAGGCTTTCCACATTTGTAAGTATTCTCATTGCAGTTACGGCGACAGCTATTTCATCTTCAGCGTTTGGCTTTTTAATTTCTAGGTACCTAATAACATCGTTATTTGTAATAATAATGGGCCACTGACCTTCCTTCAAAACTAATGTTGGAGAAATTTCTGAACTCCTTTTTCCCCCCTGATATTTGGATTATATTTCACCCAAACACAAAGAAATTCCACATTTGTGTATAATGAGTTCTATTATACTACTGACTATTCATTTCCAAGCAAATGGACTTAAAAACTGCTCTCATTTTGGAAGTTTTATATCAAGAATCTGATATTACAATGGGGGGAAAAAATACCCATAAAGTTTACCTTACAAAAACATTTGTTCGAATGTCTTGCACACACCAGTCAGATCAGATCTTCTGCAGAGGGACTTGAAAGTTTCTTGGGCGAAAGGCAGGCTGCAGTTCATCGACTTCTGAGTGGATGACGTCTTCTCACTCATCAAGTTCTCTGCATTTGGGTTCTCAGACAAAGATGATGAGAAAGCTTGGGGGTTCAGTCCTTTTCACAAGCCAGTCTTTGGCTGATCTGTGAGTAGACTAACCACTAATTGAGGTTTATATTCACCGTTAGCCCACAGCTAAAGGACTTTGTTCGGTTCAGCGTTTATTCGTCAAGTCACGTTGTCATTGCAACATTCCTCCCACAATTTGTTCAGCACAAGTTTCCTTAACGTCTTGAGGCCAAATCTCGTTTCTCCAGCTCAATTGAATTTACACAGCCTAGCACAACCCAAAGGATTTTCCATTTTAAAGTCAGGTGACGTCCAAAGAGCAAACGTACCACAAGGGATTCGTTTTTTTCCCATAACTGTAGTAGGAACATACTGTATTGGAGAGCTTATGAACATTATTTCCCAACACAGATAGCGTGTAATCAGAGTATGCTTATGTTTGGCCAACAGCTCAAGAAAATTTGCTGGAAATAATTTTGTTAAACGAATGACTAACTTAAATGCATTTACTTATGGAAACATATGTTGCTCTATGAAGGTATGCTGCCCTCAGACAAAAGGCATCTGTTTCTGTTTTTAAAATGCATAGTCTATATAACAATTCACAAAATGTGAGTCACTCCTTAATGCTTATTTCTTTTACTTTAAGATACTCATTAGTGGTGTAGACTTTTTTTTCCCTTCTCTCAAATGTACACTGCCAAACAAAAAGACAGGAGAGTTATGTTATATGGATGACATAACTCCAACTAGCTAGTTCTGGGATTATATATATATAAAAAATGTTTTAGGCACTCTAAATTTTGGTTAATTACTTCACAAAAGGCATGCCACCTGGCATTAGTAAATATACTGTCAGACAAGCTGTTCTGAAAAACTTTAGTTACATTTGGGCTCAAGGATTTCAAACAAGAGAACAGTAGACAATCATCTGCAGAACATTTTAATAGCACAAATCTGTTTACTTGTTTTAATTTTTCCATCCCACTTTATTTTTATGTGCATATTTTCAATCGGTTGAAAATATGCAATATTAGATATCAGTTTTTGATACTGATGTCTTGTCAATTTAGTCCCCCCTCATGGTGGCCCCGCAAAGTTTAAGTAAACACCCATGAAGGAGGAAAAAACATCAAGAGAAATATGTGGATGCTCTTAAAACTTCTTTAATTAGTTAAAACAAATGTATCAAAAAGGACAAAAATGTGAGCACAAAAAGCATCTCATTTAAGATGCAGAGTGGATAACATGCTGTCATGTAGATGAGAAAAGACAAGGACGAGTGCAGGCAGACAGAACAAGTATCAGTACACGTGCTATTAAATTCAAATTACGCCGTTGTCTCACACAAATATAGCTGTTTTTCACCGTGTTCAACATTCCTCCTACTTCACAAAATAGAGTGATGAAGACAAGCGACATACAGACTGACAGGAGCAGAGAGTCCACCACCTATGAAACTACAAGCACACACACACACACACACACACACACACACACACACGCATAGTGACTGCCAGCCTTGGACACCCTGTGGCACTACAGCACGACCTGCCATTCGGACATTCACCGAATGAGACGGACAAATCTCCAACAGACGGCTCCTGACAAAGAGATTATCACCAGGACAAGAGAAGGGTGTGCAGCTGTGGGTGGCAGAGTGCAGAGATGTGCGAGTTTGAGCTGGTGTGAGTGTTTAGTGGCGTGTCCCTTGAACATTCACACATTTGGACTTTTCTCATCACACTATCGAGTACACATTCCGAGGCGCATTTACTTTCCTCCGTGCACGAGTTTTATTTGCAGGTCTGTCACCTCAAAACGATCGGTGCCAAAGTAACCAAACACCCACTAACTGCAAACACAGAGCAAATTCCTTCACTTTTGTTTTGTCCATTAAAATAAATAAATAAATAAATAAATAAATAAATAAATAACTGAGACGTCTGTGTATAAAAGGCGTTTGGCAAGAAAAAGTGAGACATTTCTCACAGACACTGACAAACAAACTTCATCCTGATTCAGAAATGCTGTCAGGACCTGAACATTTTTAAGGTTCGTTTTTAACAGTGCATTAGTTATTTTCAGTACTTTTCGTCAATGTTTGAAGCAGGATTGATTTTCATTTGACACCTATTTATCTATTTCATTGCCAACTTATACAGTGTGACTAACTTCACCTTTAAGCATGCTGCATATTCTACGCCCTTTGCATTACAATGTCATTTCCTCTCATTTAGTCTGTTTAAAACGCCGCCACACTTCTTATTAAAGCTGCACAATATACTACTGTTGATTGAAACTGAAATGATGATATGCACTGTGGTTTTTTTGTTCCTTACCTTTACACAAAGCCCGCCACACCTCTTCCTGTGTTCTTGTAAATCAACACCTAAAAACAAACATAAAGTGGGACATCCGGGGCAGTTAGAGTCCATTTGGAGTAAGCAGTGATGCGACAATTAATACGACAAAAAAATATTGATCGACTTTGACGTATGCTTGGATACGGGAATTGAAATCATCTTGTAATTCATTTTCAGCTGGACTCAGAATCTCGACCTTTATCAAAGAAACAATAAAAACCACATAGTAATGTTAATGCAAATACATAATTACCAAAAGGCTGTTGTGTAAATACGAATTATATCTGATCTTTTTCAACTTTTCATTTACTTGTGTTTAAAAAGCTTCTCGTTTTGGAACTTAGTTGGCCACACCAGTGACATCAGTGATCGGATTATGTTCAACAGAGGCCGTTGTGCGTTTATTTTAGAAATTTAATTTAGCCACAAATGCAATTTTCCGATTTACTTTATTCCAAATTGCCCATAATTGTACTATTCGTTTGTAAAAACATATTCATATTTTGACCAAGTTTGACATCAAGACTTGAGCTTTTTGCATAAACGTCCAAGGTAGTCGCAGTAGCCGAAATGCTTGATGGGACACAGCTTGACGTGTCCTGACACAGTCTCAAGCCAACCACGAATTGCAACAATAATTGTGATATAATCATGTAATCCAAACACAAATACACTCACGAGTCAAAGGTGCCAGCGGAGGATAAGTGAAGCTCCACAGAAAGTCAATTAATCTTTTCAGCAGTCCCCCTTCCCTCCTCCCTGCTTAAAAGCTTCATTTACCTCCTATGGAGAAGAGATAGAAACACCATTAGTGAGATGATGGCAGGACTGGAAAGGGGAAAGGAGAATCACACAGTTGGATGAGCTGAAACAGTATAGGCCCCCGTCTCCACAAAAAAAAGGTGTGTGCATTAAAAAAAAAAAAAGGCGAGCGCATCTTCAGCATGGGTGAGCTCAATTAGGTTCTTCCTTGATTATCAAGGGAAGAGGTGTACAACTTTTTAAGGCGGAAGTGCGCCTCAGATCCTGGGAATGGCAAAGGATGGGCGAACCTGCAGAGACGGAGTGAGGACAGTGGGGATGTGGCTGAGAGGCTCCTTTCGCTGCGCGGAGGTGCTTCGCAAAGCGTGCATTAGCGGATCCGACCCCAACCACCATTTCCATATCTCAGTGGATGACTGTGGGTGCGTGTGTGTCACACAGGACCCCAGCTGGATAATGGCTGCTCGTGTGTGTTTACATGCACGTATTCGGGTGCGTGAAATGCCAGTGAGCATATCGGCTCCGCTTCACCGAGCTCGGCTGGCTACTGGAGCACATTTGGGGGTCTCACTGTGTGACAGAGGTCAAAATAGACACACACAACCACACACACACAATCAAATACAAATAAGGAAGTCTGGCTAAGGACTCAAGACAATCAAACAAAATTCAAATCAGCAAGTTTTTCTTTCCGACATTCTTGAAATTTCAATTTGCAAGTCTTTGAGTCATAATAAAACATACATACCTGCATATGCCAGTAGATTTCTGTCCTTCCCATTTAAATGTAAGCTCTAAAAACTGTCAGTTAAGCAGCAAGATATTCTAATGCAATGTTACACGTCTGATTGCAGGACAGCCGGGTTTAGATTGGGATCATACGGCAGCTGAATGAATGAAGAAGCCAAAGAAGAGCAGGTCCTATCAAGTGAAACTCATCCACAAATCCACTTTTTATTTATTTTTTTTTGCTTTTTTTTTTTTTGACATTTTTGTGCAACTCTTTTAGGTATGCTGTTTGAATGGATGACTGTATGAGACTGGCTGCAGTGCTGAGGAAGCGGGAAAACGTAATGGGGGCTAACGGCTGCTCTCACTGCTCGCTCAGGACAGGCAGACTGCTGCCTACAGCCGCAGGACGTTATTGCAATAAACGTCTTCAACAATACAGAAAAGGAGTTGCTAGACTTGTCACTAGTTGTTTTGAAAAAAAAAAAAAGTAATCAGAGGAGTTTGGGAAATCAGTAGAGTTGACAATTCTGATCACACTCCCTCAGACTCAGCTGTGTCTCTTGGCCCATTTTGCAGGAATTTTTCAACATTTGCCAGGGTGGGGTTTATTTCTGAGGGTCTTAGACATTAATTACTGGAAGTAGCCTATGTTTACTCAGGGAACTGTAAAGTGTGTTAATATATATATTTTTTTATTTTACAAGTTCATTTCTAGCCAGCTCAATCAATGAGTAACAAGCCTAAGTTTAAATTCAGGATTCTCCATGTTTACAGTGATCATATTTTTCTCTGTGTTTTAGTTGGAGCATAGTATCCTCAAATGTATTTTTTGTGTAACTTCTATGCGTCTGTTTGCTTACCAGCAAGTCTGGTGCGCAAACAAATGTTTTGTCCTACTTAACTAGGTCCCAGTCAGACCAAACGTATTTGGCATTGGTTCTTTGACGCCGGTGTTGCCATGCGTTTGGGCTGCAGTGGCATGTATGCCTGCATATGTGTGCATTGTGAATGTAGCAGCCAGCGGGGATAGCATGCTGCCACTGCTGACTCTGGGCCTGTCTGCCTGGTGTGCCCATTTCTGCACCAGTAGAGCTGGCACTGGCTCCTGCCTCTGCCCAGCCGTTTCACAGTGTGCCAGCTGGGCGCTACCAGGAGAGGCCCCGCAGAGAGAAGGCACAGGTCAGCTGTGACAGAAGGACAAAGAGAAAGGGGCGGGGGTGAGATCAACATCCCTTTTCTGTTCGGAAACAGAAAAGGGATGTTGATGTATCTTTGAGAGAAAAGTTAAAATTGAACTGACTGTTGGACTTTAATGGATATATTCTTTACTCAGTACAGTAACTTGCCAACAGGTTTTCTACAAGAATTTAACTGACTTGAAGGGATGTTTTTTTTTTCTTTCTTTCTTTTTCTTTTTTGCCAAAATTGATTGTTTTTGCCGAAATCATCTTTCGACAATAGAAAGGAGATGTTTTTTTTTGTTGTTTTTTTTAGGAAGGTGATGATGTGTGACCAATAAATGAAAATAAACATTAGTCTAATTGGGTGTCAGAGCCACAATCAGCTAAAAAAAAAATAAATGCTCAGTGTAAATCTGAAGAGAATACAATATTCAATTCAATTTATTCCTTCTAGAAATTAAGACTTTTTTTTTTTTTCTGATTCTCAAACCCCTTGCAGAATAAGCTACGGTCATGATTTGACTCAGGACCTTCTTACTGCAAGGCAGGCAGTGCTAACCACTTTTCCACCGCGCAGCTCCAGGCGAGTATCACATCCATACAATGATTGGAAGGACTTATTTTCCATTGTTTTCGCAGTTCAAATTGCTATTAATTGATTCAAAATTACACTTCGTTCTGTTCTCCAATTCTGTAAAATTACTGAAGAGGAGTAGCAACCGGGTGAAGATGAACAAAAACAAGCAAACGGATATAAGCAAATTGTGAAGACCACATATTTTCAATACATCCCAAAAAAGTTTATGTTTTTTATTTATGCACATTAGACCTAAATTAAATCGATAATCCAGCAGACTTTTTAAAGACCTGCAGCCAGAAGGTGAAGTTGGAATAGAAGCCTTGAGGAAAAGTTCTTGGCCAAAGTTATGAGCTAATGACTGACATAAGCAGAATAATAATAATAACAACAACAATAATAATAATAATAATAACAATAATAATAATAATAATAATAATAATAAAATGTTTAATGAAGCTGTTTAAACACAAGCATGAAAAGGAGAAACTAGTTGAGGACCGAAGATATCAACATTAGTGGCTACAACGTTCACAGTTTAAACACAATTAAATTAATGATGAGATGTATAAAACTGGAATGCAGTCAATGCATGCAATTTCCTGTTAATTGTAGTGAATACTAATGATCTGTATGTCATTTTGGAAGATCCACTTAATTAAAAACATTGTCCGTCTTGAATCAAGGAACTAAGAGCAGATGGCCATAGAAGCAGTAATATCCAAAGCACCATGCATCAGAACTTCCTGCACATTTCTCTGAGATGGAGCCACATGTAAATCATGTTATTTACAGAGATCGCCGCTATGTATTCTGAAACAAATTAGTAAACTGTTGTTGTAGCTGTGTTTAGTATTTGACTTATCACTTTTGATGAAGATTTGGTTAAAGATCACTAAAAGTTTCTCCTTAAATTAGTTAGTACAGCCACAAATGTTTCTGTGAATGCTTTTTTAGATTTGTTGGTAGTATAACTTAAGATTTCCTCACAAAAAATGTAGCATGCTTTCACATTTTGCAAATATTACCCTGAGTAATCTTATTTGTTCTTCAGTTATTTTCAGACAAGACTCACTGAATTTTCTCATAAGTCAACCACCTAAATTGAATCACTCTTTAAGAACTTATACTACAGCAATACTAAATTATCTTCACAAAGCAAATTAGTGTTTTGGTCGTTGGTTTTAGTCTGTCATTTCTAAATAATCGTGTAAAACTGCCCTTAAAACATTAACAACAGGTGGGAGGTGTTCACACGGTTAAAGAAATCATTTTAAAACTGTAAATCGTATTTGAAAAATCAATCTTTCAAGATAATAGTGAGGAATTGGTGAAAGACACCAAACCCAAGAGCAACACCTCCAGATACTTTCATAAAACTCATTCTCTTAGACACGTTTTATGTCATCGAGTCCTAAATGTCCAGATTTAATGAGATCCACGCTTCCTGCCCATCCTGCACCCACCATGGACACCCCACCTTATTCCACGCCTCTCTCCCGCCCTATTCTCCGTAGGCCCTGGGTCTCTGGCTGGGGCAGGCTGGCGCAGCTGCGCCAGGGGCTCCGTTGTCACAAGCAGTTAGGGTGACAGCCACTCACACTTCATAATGTCCCTCTCACAGGTCACCGAGCGACAAGCTGGGTCACCTCGCTCCAGCAGGCCGCCCCAGGGGAAGCAGAACCCCCCACCACCACCGCTATCTCCCAATCCCGCCCCCTCCTCACCCACTACTTCTCCTTCAACCCCTGCCCACCCCCTATATGGCCCAGGAAAATGCAGGGACAGGAGGGGCAGGTGGGGGGGAAGAGGTGCTCTACTCTACCTTCATGCCGGAGTCCATGCCAGGGTCACTGTTGAGGTGGGCATGCCACTGCTAGTTCCTCTGATACAGATGATGCTGACAAAGCGGGTTAGGGTCAGTTTGAGAAGCTGAGATGGTAATCATAGACTTTAGAGGAACATTACGATGTGCTACTATTCCTGATGGTGTATGTCTCGAGGTAATTGTTTGGAACTCTTATGAAAATACAGCTGTCATACATTCATGTAGCGTCGTCTTCAAAGTTAAGTCATCATAAATCAAATAAAAAGTGACAGTATTGATTTATTGCCTCAACGGGGGAGTGACCCATGTGTCTTTAATGTGATTATTTGTGATCTCAATGTCATTCAGCAATTTACAGCTAAACGGGAAATGTTCAAATCCATGCACGCAATAAGTCTTTCCAATAAATCTTTTTTTTTCCTTTTTCTTTTTGTAAACGCATGGATTTTAACACCAATATCATCAAGTTAAACTCTCTGAATAAGCATAACATTCCAATTAAGCGGACGAAAAATAAAGAGTGGGACACTTTACCTGTAGTGTCCCACCTAAAAGTAAAGTCCTTCTTGTCTGTATGGAGGAAAATAAAAGTTTAGAGAAAAAAAAAATAGATTAAAAACTATGTGGAAAGTCAAAGAAATATACAAAAAAAAAACAACAACAAAAAAACGTAATGTTTTGTTCACAGCACAGAAAATTGTTTTCCATCTTTACGCACTATCAAACGACAAGTTAAGCATGTGAATTCGGGGGCAGATCAGCTAATTGAATATGACGCCTGAAGTTTGCTTCAGCTGAGAGTGAGAGGCTTCATACCTAATTCCTGTTATTCAAACAGTCACGCCCTCAGAGCGGCTAATTTACTGGAGGTGAGCACACACCCACTGAACAATGTGTGGCAATTAATTTCGCTCTCCCTCCCACATCTGGCGCTTCAATGCGACCGTGTCTCCGCTGTACTGTGTCACGAAGGCTAGGCCGGCCTCTGCAATTTCACACCTAAAGGACCCCAATGAAACGTGAAAAGAATATGTGGGATTGTTAAATTGCATTAAAGAGTTTAAAACACTGGATATGCCTTCCACACACACACACACACACACACACACACACACACACACACGCACGTGCACACACTTATTCCTTGTTCAAAATAACACTAAGCAGCAAATGTGATCAAATGCTCAGTGACAAGATGTGACATAGTGTAATGCGCACAGAGGATGCACGTTCGCAAAGGGCGGAACATCTTCTCATGAGGACCCATCTGATTATGACGAACACCTCTGAGGAGAAACAGGAAGTTGATTGTGAGAAATAAATCCTATTCAAATGACTGTCTGGCTTCTCTTGGTCATGCAAGAAGAGATTTAAAGGCCTAAAGTTTTGACATTGACGTAAATGTTTCTCAAATGTTGCAGCTTCAGATTCCTAACGCATTAGGTTCAAAACAGCAGTTTCTCAGTTCAACGAGAACCTCAGTGGCGGGGGATGAGTTGGGGTACCGAAGGACTCACGCTGGAGCAGTGTCAGTGTATTTGATAAGTTTGTTTGGGTATTCTAGATAAAACAAAAAAGTATAGATGAGCAGTACTACGACTCTTGTCAGCAGTGAACTATTCAAACCTGCTTCTTTCAGAACAGAGTAAACTTACTTGCATTCTCTCTTTCAAGATTTCAGCAACCTGCTGTCATTCTGTTTCAACAAGCCAACCACAGCTTAGCCAGGCCATTACCTTCCAACACAGTCACCACTCAATTTTGTTCTCTGTTCGCTCCTCCTGTCTGGGATTTCTCCAATTGAAGACAGATGAGGAACAAAGTCCTGTCTCGCTTTTCCCTTATGAATTATTCCCACCATTTTTGGGACAATGTTCTGTGGACTGATGAGATGAAAGAAACTTTTTGAAAGGTGTGCATCTCATTACGTCTGGCTTTAATCTAACTCTGTGTTTTGTTTTTGTTTGTTATTTTTTAATATCATGTGGACAGTCAAACATGATAGATGGTCTGGGGTTGCTTTGCTGCTTCAGGACCTTGATGGGTTTCTGTAATTGATGGAGCAATTAATTCGGCTCTCTACCAGAAAATACAGCAGCAGAATGACCAGACATCATTTCACAGCATTAAGCTCCAGTATACTTGGGATACGCAGTAGGAAGTAAGGTAAAACTCAACCCAAAATCAACCTTTTTGGCATTATTTTACCTAAAATCGTCTAACTAAGAATGAGTAGACATATGGAAGATACTAAACGAGTTACAAAGAATAACTAGACACAAGAAATAAACATACTAATCTAAAATCACTAGGAAAGAGCTGAACTAAAGTAAAAACAGAAACAAAGATGTTATAGTCAAAGAACACAGTATAATAATGAAACTAAAATCAATATATTGAACCCCAAAATAATTCAATCAAATCATTTGAGAAGAACCGATTTAAAGTTAAAATTTGTCTTTTATTGGAGGGACTCAATTTGTTCAACTGTATTTAGATATAAAGGTTGCATTGTTTCAATGCAATATTAACAGCATATTTAATAGTAAGTGTTGACACAGACTCTCATGGTTCTTTTTTTTTTCCTTCGCTTTATTCGGAAAAAAATTTCACCATAACTTTTCTCGCTGCTTCTGCAGTTTGTCTTTTAAATCTCTTTGAAGTTTAATAATGCACCAAAATAAAAATCAAAGCAAAGACGGTATAAATCAATCATCAGCTCCAGTATCTTTCACTTCCAACCAAAACAAACACCACTTATTCAGCATTCTGCAATGTCTTTTTTTAAAATTTTTATTACATTTACTACTTTTTTCTTACTCTAAACAAGCCGTCTCCCCTCTGCTCCCCTGCTGCACTGCCTTCTCTGTCTCTCTCCCTTCTCCACGCCACTGTGCCAGTCACCCTGCTCTAGGGCTCTGGAGATATTTCAAACATATCTGGGAAATCAATCTTACAGCAAACTGAAGGAAAACATCGAATGTCATTGAGCAATAAGTATGAAGCCTGTCAGAGGTGGAGCTGAGAGCCGGGCCTGCGGCGAGCCAGGCCTGCCAGTGTCCCAGCGAGAGGCTTCATCAGCTGGGCCCCCTGCGTCTTCACGCACACACACAAAAACACAAACTCACACACACACACACACACACATCTGACAAAGACCATTACAATGCAATTTATGCTGGTATGTTGTGTTCGGTTCACTTGGCTACCACCTTTGCTTTTTAGCATGCAGCTATCATTTCAAAGTCTCAGCTCTAGACAAATATATCTATGATAAATGATCATTGTTATCTCTAAAAAAAAAAAAAAATAAAAGCCAAAAACAATAAAAGGTAGACATTCAAAGTGCTGTCAGTTGTTTTATAGGGATTTCTTTAGGGACATTTTTCCTTTATGTGTTTTCTTTTTCCATTCTCAACATCTATCGGATTGTCTACAGCTTGCAGCGACCACAGAAATTTCACGTGCAATTTAGTTCTGGACAAGTTTTTTTCTGGTAAAGTTAATCTTTTGTTGATGTTGGGGTTGGACTTGGTGTGATGCTGAAAAATAAGAAATTCCTCCTCTCAGCTTCCAGACAGTTTTTATGGTTTTTGGCCAAAACTGACAAACTTGGAATGACTCATAATTTTTCATCTTGGGAAAAAAAAATTCCAATCAGAGGAAAAGTAACCCAGGATCATAATGCTGCCACCGCCATGCTTCACTGTGTTCATTGGATGATATGCAGTTTTGTTTTTGTGCCAGACGTCAAACTTGTCGCCTTGCAGACGTTTTGGGAAACTTTAAAAAGCTGTGGATGTTTTCTTTTAAAGAAATGGTATCATGCATCCTTATTTCAGACACATGAGAAATGCAGGAGGTTGTTGTCACACGTAGAACATAACCAGTACTTGTTCTTGCTCTATAAGTGTTTCTGACTCCTGGGCATCTCCTTGATGAGTTTCTGTCTCATCTTTTCAGTTTTTTTTTATTTTCTTTTGTACTCTTTAATGTCTACCTTTTTCAATAAATATAATACTCAGATAATAGCTTCTAATGTTAGCGTTCATCTTTGTTTACAATGTATAAAACTGGAATTGTTCCTGAAACAACATGCACTACTCCTGGAACTACATGTCCTTTTCAGCATATGGCACAGAATTTTTCTTTACATCTATGAAGCAGAGATTGAGCGACAGGATGCAAGGGGGGGGAGAGAAAACAAATCACACTGGAAGATGGATTCCAGGAGGCAGAAGGGGAGAAGGGCAGAGGAAAGGAAGAGACCTGGTCCAGACAGACAAGTGAAGAGAAGCAGAAATTGATGAAACAAGATGTCGCCATTGATGGGTCATTACACCCAAGTAAGCATGGGACACTAGCTGGGTCTCCACTGCCCCCTCCTCCTTCTCCCTCTTTCTGTTCTAAAGCATTGCCCAGACAATTACTACATTATTGCTGTTCCTGTACTTTAACACTATCACTTTGAGGCGTTGCGCTAAAACTCCTCACGCTACAGCAAATCACTACGTCTCAGTGCATCAGCCTCCTAACTCTCCGTCTTATACCCTAATAAACACATGTTTATCTCCAGGTCAATTGAATTAGAGTTTATGATGAGCATGATCAGTGAACAACTAACAGGGCTGCAAACATTGCTGCAGTAATTGGTCAAATCAGGTGAATTCGGTTAAAACTGTTTACACCTAATGTAACATTTATCCCAGTCACTCGCGGCGTCGTGTTGCTCGTTATCGCAGATCCAAGCCTGTGCAACAGAAGTAAGGGTATAAAATCAAAAAAGCGACACTAATGTAAAAGTCCTCAGTGTGTGAATTTAATATAAAGCGTAGCAATTATTTGCCTTGAAGCTCGCTCATTACAAAGCCTCCTTATCACACACCCACTGGCCATGTCCACATGATAGCCCCTTTAAGACCTTAGGTTGCATAGATCGTCACATGTGGGTAAACTTGTGAAGATATTATTCAAATGCATGCCCAGATTCAAGAATTTGAAAGATGAGTTAGTGATTTGCCAGAGGAATAACAAAGTGTTTATTAAGTTTTCTGAAATCCTGAACAGTGAATATGATGGATATGACGATGGGATAGGAGTTTGATGATTCTTGAGCTGCTCAGTGACAAGGAACAGAAAGGTCATCATTTACACAGTGTGCAATCTTGAGTGTGTTTACCGTCTCGCATCCACCCATACTGAACTGCATGACACTGGTAAAATCTAGAAAAGTTATCAAATATGCATCAACATCAAGCTTTGTCCGCTCATATTACTTTTCAATAACTTCACTTGTTAACATAGGAGAAATGCAGTATTTCAACTTAAAACCAAAAAAACATAAAATCTATGCAAATGGTTTGACCCAAATTGAGAAAAACATCCATCACTTACATGGCCACACTAATGTTGTCACCAAAGGACTTCCTGCTTTTCACACATGAATCTCTCGCAGAGAAAGCTCACATCAGCTTTCATGTGCAGTGCATTCTGACAAGCGAGTGGAACTAAAACCCGGTCCGCAAAACAACGAGCCCTGGCTCCGTCGGGACACGCATAAGCGACAATAACATTATCTGTGCACACGTGGGCGTCTGGAAGTTGAGCTGACGCCGGTTAGCCGGCGGCTCAGTCCGCAGCCCGAGGACTGCTCTGGTCCACTGACTTAAGGGTGGACGATGAACCTTCATGCTGGGCCGACTTGGATTGTGTGCCGTGAAATTAGAGCGGGGTGTGAAGGTGGGAAAAACCAAGCAGGCATGAGGCTGGAACACAGAATCACACTTTCTCGCCTCTCGTGTTCGCAGGATTCAACCCTGTCAAACTCCATAAAGGCAAAAATTGTACATGATCAAAAGTGGCTGGGGTACTTTGTTGCGACTAATGTGCTGTGTGTCTGTCCCACTTGTCGAAACACACCCTGCTATAACTTGAATAGTTATGCACATGCATTCAGACAATGATAAGTAGGTTGCATAAATCTTGCTAAACTTCTACATTTGCAACATACTCCGTTTTATGTCAAGGCGACAAATGCAAAAAAAAAAGTGCAAATAATCAAATTATGATCAAATTCCAGCAGCTTCACACCAGAGGGTAACTTTTTAATTTTGTCATTTTTTACACATTGACAAAGTATAGCTGAGTCTGACTTGGCTATCTTCTTGAGACTTCTCTTTTCCTGTCTGTAATACTCTTTTGACCCTCAACCTGTGACTGCCTTCATGCTGGCAGCTCTAATAGCTTCCTCTCCACAGCAACCAGACTAACACTGGTTTACCCACACACACACACACGCACGCACACACACCTATACACACTTCCCTCCACTGAGATTTGTATGTACCCTTTCTACAGCATCCCTGAAACTCTGATAACTGGATTCTCTCTTCTCTCCCCTCGTGTGCAATGCTCAAAGGTCATAAACGAATTAATGCACAGGCATGCACACGCATAGATGTCACAAAGATGTCCTAAAGAACAAAATAAGACAGGCCATGAATAGCAAACAACCCACAAGGACATAGTCTTCCTGTTACCTGGACCTTTGGGGTCTTGGCTGACTTGTTGGTGTCTGAAGCTCAAATCTCCAGTTTTAACGTCCATAAGCACAAATGCAAATACGCTAGCTGAACCAGGTTTAAGCAGAGAGCTGGTCTCCAGCCCTCTCACCACACCAGGCCTAGATATACTCTGGCTGTGTGAGGTACACTGATTACTGATATTATACACACATACACACATGCACAGTACCTTCACTGCAGGGTATGTGTAAACCCACCATGCAGAAGCAGGTCGCTGCATTAAACACAAGCATATGTTAGCAAGGAGTCTTACTATGATCTTGCACACAGCTCTTCACTAGACTGGGCTTCAGCACGCTACACTTCTCTGTGTTCCACTGCATTACGTTGGGCAGGCAGGCCAAAGCTAGCTGATTTCCTCGCCACACGGAGCAACAAGCGCCGGGCCTTGCTAGCAGCCTCGCTAGGCTAGGCTAGAGTAAATCGAGGCCTCCTGCAGTCACTGGTGTGAGAGCCCATTTTCACAGTTCACACCCGACCTGCTAATTCATTCACGCTCTCTGTTGATTGCACAGGCAGGGGGTTGGCCAATCGTACAGTTCGCTAATGTACCGTACATAGTGAGGATAATCGGCGCGAGCAATAAGCATGCTAATGTTCTGTTGGCCATGAAAACAGAGGTCTGGTAATCTCTTGATATTTTAGAGCAGGATGAGCAGATCAAGTTGTGTGTGTGGTTGGAAGCTGCAGGTCGGGACATGGACATAAAGATTAATAAAGAGACCGACTTTTGCAGGCACATAAAACAATGCTTGTGTTTTACTAAAGCATTTTTTTTTCTTTTCGCCCCAATGGTGAACTCAACGTTAGCCTGTTACCATAAATAATATAATGTGTGAAAATGCTGAAGTGAGACAGAAACTTGCTGGTTCTATAGTTACATGTTCTTTAACTGATTCTGATCTGATAAAAATCATTAAAAATGCTCTTTCACTTGGCCTGTCTTAGAAGAATAACTAATGTTTGTCCAAAACTGTGCAGTGCTCCAACAAAGAAACTGCAAGGTGGCAACATTTTACCTTTGTCATCTGCTTTGCTGAGAGCATCACCATTATCATTTCTTCTGAGATATTACAAAATCTAAGCCATTGTTGACTTGATATCTGACCAAAACTGACTGAAAGAAAAGTTGAAGAGTGAAAAAACAGAGAGCTAAAACTTTGTTGTACTGCTTGGAAGTCAGCAGTGAAACACCACTTTCTACTCCTTTCTTCTTCCTTCTGAGCATTTTGAATATTTAGGTTAAATGACTTGTTAAATCTAATAAAGTTCCATTTATTTGCCTGTGTCATCGATGCTGTGGCCTGTGTCCAGTAATCAATAGGTGGGTCATGAACCGCAGATCAGAGGGTAACACAGAGACAACACGCCATGCTGACATAATAATTTAATCAACCAAAAACTCTGGGCTATGAGAAGAAGTGAGATAATTCTTACCCAACTCAAATTCCACGCAGAAAGGCCCCAGATTTGAACCTTCTGGCTGCAACAGCGCTAACAACTTCATCATCTTGCAGCCTTCATTCAGTTTCAGCTGTTTGCAAGTCACAATCTACAAAAAAAAAAAGTATCACTTACAATATATTTGAGTTCTTAAAAATGTTGCATCTGCTTTGCCAACAGCTTTTTCTTTACAGTGCATTGGGGAACATCTTTCAGAATTGAGAATTAGTCTAGGAGATCATACTTCATTTACTCTGGCACTACAAACCCCTCTCTCTGTGGATGAGCTGAACGCCGTCACTCTGTCCATCTCGATTTCCCGTCCCAGAGTCCAGTTCTGCCAAACGTGGCAAACTTCTTCAGCTAGATCGGATTATGCCACAAGATGGAGCATGCAGCTACAGACTCAAATAGTCTTCGGGCTAAACAGAGAATGATAGAGTTATGTGGCAGGGAAGCATAATTAATGCTCCTAATTGGGCTTTTCCTTCAGTGGTGACTGATAGTCCACTCATAGTGAGCTATGGCTCCGGGGGCCACTGATATGTGCATCTACTGATGCATGTTTTTGTGCATGTTTGATCTGAAGCACTTACCAGTTTTCTATAGCAAGAGCCTGTCTCCCAACGCAATAGGGAGGAAAAAAAAAAGAGTCTTCAATCAAACAAATGTAAGTTTCTGCGAGACTCAAGCAGGTGTATTATTTCACTGAATGCCCCTATTCCTACTGCTCAATGACGATTTGAGTCACAACAAGCCCCCTCTGTGTTCCATCTGATTGAGCCTTTGTCCACTACAAGATTTACTTAACCTCCTGAAGCTGCTCTCCCCCAGAGGTCTTACTCACCAGCACTCTCCTCCTCACTCTGACCCATAGCTTAGTGACATCAAATGAGCAACGAGGTGTAAATCCGCTGCTCTTTAACATCCCCGCCGCTGTTAAGTCAGGTGTGACACATGAGGCTTTTGGATGGGGGACAAATGTTCAACGTATCCTTTTCAGAGAAGAGTTTGTACAAAAAAAACAAAAAACAAAAAACAACAAAATCTGTTCTGTAAATCAGAACAGGTACACCAGTATTCTCCACCGGTATACTCTCACTTACCTCACGAGGAGGAGCTATTCTAAATATTTATGAGGAAAATAATTTATATGGAAAAACGCTGATCATTTGTAACCAGGAATGTGTGTTTGCATGTGTGCGTGTGTGGTGGTGATGGTTGGAGGCAGGGTGGTAAGGTTTTTTTTTATTTTTTTAAATAATACTTCACATAATGTTCAGGGAATAGAACCCTAACATTTACGTTAATTAGAACTGTGTGTTTTACGTCACCCCCAAAAAATCACTTTGCAGTGCAGTCAACGTAAGCAGATAAAGTTCACATGAGTGGTTGATACTCCGTTTCCAAAATATCTTACCAGCAGGGGTCAGTAGTGTACTGCTCTTACCTTCAGCTGACCAGCTTATTAAAATCAGTTCTGTAAGACAGGCATACACATAGACAGCATTTCTTATCTAAAATATATAAACTCATTTTTATTTGTAGTTTTTATAAATATCAGATTTCCTTGAAAAAATAGCCAAATAGGACACGCTATTAAAAAAGATTACTTTCAAGCGTACATCTCATGCTGGCGTTGTGCGAGGGTCACTAACTCAGAGCTACGCTGCTTCATGAAGGCTTATTTTTAAAATCCTAATGAAGGTTCTGGTAAGAGGCTGAGCCGTCACTCAGGCGCAACGGTAAATACTGACATTAATTTGTAATTGTTAAATTTAATCAGCTTTTTCCACTTAAACGGATTTGGGTATCTTCTGATGACTGTGGCCTAATTTTAAATTTTATTATGAATTTTAATTGCAGCTCATGTATGAAAATAAAGTTGTCTTTCTTTTATAGAGTGTTTATAGAGTAAATTGTTGAAACTTTAAAAAACCCAAATATACAGAAAAGTGTGAGACGATTTTTAAAATATGCCCTTATAGTTCAATAAAAATAATGATGTTTAACTGCATCTTAGCTGAAATCTGAGTGCAAAAATGCACATTTTCTAGGCTCTTTGGTCAGAAAGACTGGGCGTCCCTTCAGTGTCCAACATAGGCAGCGACTGACACACTTTCCCTGTGTTTTCACCCTGAGGCAAGGAGCTAATTAAGGAGAGACTGGTTTTATTTACTGTAAGCTCCTGGCCCCTGGCTCCCTCTGTGTGTGTTGGCTTGTGTGTGAAAGACTTGGAGAGGGAAAGACAGGAAGATCGTGTTGGGTAGATTTTGCCTCATCTGAGACCATTTTCAGTAACATTGGTTTTGCTGGGCCATGTCATTTTGGCCGCATTAAACCAGAAGCCCTATGATAACGGGAACGCTGACAGATATACGTTAGAAGAAGCCTTTATGGGTAGTAATGCATGGAAGTGCTGCAAACATCAATTGTACTACCATATGAGTATTCCTGAGACATAATCATTTAGTCTGGCAGTCATGGTCTTTGTACAGATTTTTAACACAATAATCAGTTTTGATTAAGTCGTGAAAAAAAGGGGCTCACATTCGATTGGTTGTTTTTTAAAGCACTCGTCGTACTTATTTGTCAAGATTTATTTGAAAAGGGAAACATCAAGCATAAAATATGACTCAAGAACAAAGAAATGACTATGTTTTTCACATTTATTGTTGAATGTTAACATAACTACCACATTATAAAGATTTCCAGTCAAACATTTATGAGGTTAGTTGAAATTCTTAAACTCACACATTTGAAACAGTAATAAATCTTACACACTCCCCATTCAGACTTATTGTTGATAAGTTATTTTTTTGTTACTGAGCCAGGTTCTACGAGAAGTCGCTTCCTGTTAAATGGGAGTTTTCCTCTCCACTGTCGCCACATGTATGCTTAGCTTGGGGGACTGCTCCAAAGTCAACAACACAATGCAAGTGATTATCCACTGCCACTACCAGCTCATCCAGGAAAGGTGATTGTTGTCAGTAAGTGACTAGTTAAAATCAAGCTTTAGGAATGTTGGAATCGTAGACAATAACTTTAGACAAATAACTGTCGTTCACTTAACTTGTTATGTTGTCATTTAATTAAAAGAAAATAATAAATCATAACTTGGAATACTATTTTTAAGCTGAAACAACATCATAGTCAAATTAATTTGTATACCACAATAAAAAAACAAGAAATCTCTAACTAGAATGCTTCAAATAATGCTTAAAAAGTAATAGCATAAATAGAGCTTCTATTTTTAGAAAATAGAAAACACAATGAAGTCCACTCAAATGCTCTACGAAATACTTTGGTTGTTAACGTTTAAATAAGTCTACAGTGTGAGGAGTATGGTTACCTAATAGGAAGTTATTCCACAAATGTGGGGCATCCTCAGCAAAAGTACAATCAGTTTTCTAGTATTTTATTCTTATTTTTTTTTTCATACAGCATGTTCCTGACAATGAGTGTGTTGTAATTTCCAATGTGTGAAAGACACCTGTGTGGGGCACAAAAACTGGCTCTACCCCAGCTCCACAATCCTTCCCAAATCCAGGTACAATTGTGCAAAACCAATGATTGTATTTATTGAATATCACTGGGTCTGATTTAAAGTTCAAAGCTCACAATGTACCAGGCTCGATCCAAAAGCTCACACATGTTACATCCAAGACAGAGGGTTAAACATGTAGAGTTTCAATCTGTACGTCTAAACTTAACCCAACTTACACACTTCCTCTGAGTATGAACCCTTAGGAAAAAAGCTCATTATACCGTAGGACATTACCTGTGGTGCTCTCAACCTTGCTTAAATATTATATTATTATGACAGACCCCTGCTGTCTGTTGACTGTGAATGGTCATCTGGAGGTAAACTGGCAGTGGACATTCTCCCAACATCCGCTGATGTTGATCAAACACACCCTATAGTCCCCAGCCGGTCCCAAGCTGATTCTAACAGTACCCCAGCAGGACTCTCTTTACAGGGTTCCACTAAAGCTCCATTTGTTGGTGACAGCTCTACTGCAAAGGTGACACACCACAGTGACAGGGGCAAACACTGCCCACCCCCCTGCCCTCTCAAACTAACACACACACACACACACACACACACACACACACACGCGCACACACACACACCCACACACACAGTAACGCCAGGCCCGTCCTCACCAGCATGAGGGAGGCCTGTACCTCCCTCATGCCAGTCAATATTCAGGAAGTCACACAAACACAGACGCACGAACGCACTCAGCGCACTGACAACATGGAAATGTTGACGAGGCTGGCTTGATAGGTGGAGGAAAGCGTTTCAGTGATATTTGAACAGCGAGCGCAGCAAGGAGGACTCTCATTATGCTCTGTCGGATCTGACAGTGAAGGTGCTGTAGCTGTTGTAGGGGAGCCGATGACCCGATTGACCCAGAAAGCAAGGCGTAGCCCGCACAGCTGTGGTCACTGCGGTGATCTCACACAGTGCAATTAATGCACACAATCAGAGGTGTCTGCGACTGCGTGTGTGCGAGTGTGTGAACACGTGGGTATGTGCGTGTGTGTGTGTGTGTGTGTGTCTGAGTGCGCATGCAGGGGTTTGCCTGCTTATTACAACCAAATACTGAGTTACTATCTGACAACAGAGAGCTCTGGGTAATTTCCCATCATGCCTCATCAGGAACAGCGGGGGGGCCAAGAGCCTCACCACATCAGCTCACTCTCGGACCTGGGTGGAAAATTACCATCATTAAACAGCGATGTGCAAGAGAGAGAAAGATGGAGTCATAGAAAAGAGGGGAAAGAAAAAGAAAAGTGCCCCCTCCCACCTAAAAAGACAACAGAATGGCTCTTCATTTTGAAGGAACCTGATTTAAAGGAAAGATGGGGACAGATCCAGGGGTGTTCCTAGACATTAAACCACACTGGGGCACAGCATCCATGTGAATATGTGTGCCTGTGTGTGTGTGTGTGTGTGTGTGTGTGTGTGTGTGTGTGTGGAGGGAGAGAGAAGAAAGAGACACAGAGAGAGAGAGGAGAGAGAGAGCTAAGGATAAAATTTATCCCTATATATTTCATTTGAATGTTATTTTTAATTCGACCAAGAAGTTTGGCATCTCACACAAGATAATAAAACAAAGTATCACGGTTCTACATAAAAAAAAAAAAAAAAAGCTTTCAGAAGAAATCCAGTTCTTCTTCTTGTGTTTGTTGATTGCCTTCTAATTGTCATGTTACAGTTGGTGGAGAGCTTCATGTTGGCCTTTTATGGATGTCGGAGGTGCAGTTTGCAGTATGGTTAGAAAAAAACATTCAATCGAAATACTACTGTAAACATAAATCAGCTAGGGGTATGAATGTTAAAGGCTTAAATGCATAGAAATCAATTTATGCTAACATAACACGGCGCTATTGTGGATAATCCTTTAGTGTCTATGTTATGTTTTCTTTCTGAACTGTTGGACTTTTAATGTTTAAAATGAATCTTCAGATGCTTTTGTTGTTCAGTAATCATCTATTGTTGAAATTTTATTGAAGAATTTCAATGGGGCACAGAAGACCTATAAAGCACCAGTAAAATAGCTTATGCCTATGAATGGCTCATTCTTAGAGTAAATGACTAAATCTTCACCCAGTATTGATCAATGACAGGTGGTAGTTTTAGAAACAAAATAGACAAATCTTTAGAAGGCGTCAGTTTTCTTCTGTTGCTTTATCTTATCTGTGTCGGGATCTTCCTCCGTCTCATTAGCAAGTGGCTGTGATTCCAGCGGACTGAACACTGATTCTTTATTGATCCAGGCAGCCCTTTGAGGGCTAATGTAATCAGTGCCCTCTGCAGTGTCTGCAGAGGGCACCGGTGGAGAAGGATCAGCAGGAAGGGAGGTGGGAGGACTTACTTACTTACATATTGTGCCATGCAAGGTGTAGACAACGAGGTGGTCTGCACAGCTCCATATATTGAAATGCAAAAAAAAAAAAAGTATCACTTTTTCTTGTTCTTGGAGGTTAAACAGAGTGAAAGCACTGCTTACAGCATGCAGAGACAATCGCCCGCTCGTCAAATTTCGACCCTCGTCTCCAAAGTGAAGTACACACAGCGTGATGGCAGGAAGATTCGTAGCACAGCTCTGAGCTGAATGTACGACGTCCTGTCTCAAGTCTGCTTAACATAACGGTGACATGTAAACATTAGAGAAGGATCCCTGAGCTCATATTGAAAATAACAGGGGATGTCTGTTAGAAGACACGTGTAAAATCCAAAACGCAACACTGTGAGCTTAGACAAGGTCTTTCTTTTTTTTTTTTTTTTTTTTTTTCTAAAAGCCCAGCTGCAGACAAGTCTGTTGCTTCACCAGCTTTTTAGCTGCCTTGACAGCATACTGGCTCGCCTCTCTTCTCAACAACCTCTTTACTTTTATTTCCCAGTCAATCCTTGGTTCTCTGATTGCAAACTGTTTCCTCATTTGCCTGTAAGGAGCAAAATTCTCTAGTTATTTTTTAATGTAGTTTTGCTCAACAGTTGGTTTGCCTAAAACACAGACAAACTGTTTGTTTTTGAGACAAACAGTGAGTAGCTGGATAGGCAGGCAACCAGTAAAAAAGAGGCAATCAGTTCCTATTTCTTTATTTGAATCAATAAAAAAAAAAAAATACTAAGAACCGCTCAGTTTGACAGGCAACAACAAAACCATTCACAAAATGCTTTAGATGTAAGCATGGTTTACAATCAGTTCATTTTTAAATTCATTTATTTAATTGTTAAGACAGGAAATAAATGAAACGATTAACTACGGGATGATCTCCAATTCTGCATAAGCCATTTGCTTTGTTGGTTCCTGCATCACAAAGACCTCGCACATCTCTAACATTATCAGATGCTGTTTTGGTTCGACAGTTCTGTTGATCTTCACCCATCCACTTTTCTCAGTTTCCTGTCTCTCTCTGCACAGGATTGAACTGAAAATGAGTGACAAAGCAGTCTGAGTACCCAGAGAAAACCCACCTATGCACAGGGAGAACACGCACATCCTATACAGGAATAACTTATTGCTGCAAGTCAAGACAACAAGGCTTACCACTGTGTCACCAGCCCTCCTTGAAAACCTGCTGTTTCGAATCCATTTCTTCTCTTATGCCCCCTGGTGAAGAATCTAATTACCACAGATCACAGGTGCCGCTTTCATTCAATAGTCCAAGATTTCTGTGTATAATCCAGGTGCACACTTCTAATGACGAACACAATCCCTTTTTGAAAAAGTAAAAATTTTTAGAGATCCAAATGTCTGTTGCACAACTTCACCTATTTCTAAAGGGCCCTGAGAGGAACAAAGATCTGGAGAAATAGAAACTTAAGCAAAACTTGAAATACAATGATTATGAAAAGGTGTTTGTGGCCTTCGTCAGCATAATTCTTCAATTTGAATGTGACACAATAGGAAGTAAATATTTAAATATCACAAAATGTGGGACCTGGATTTTTAAGTTGCAGATGTATTCTCTATATGGGTACACATTTCTTGATTTTATTTGTGTATTAAATTACATCTAAATGAAAATATCTTCATTTAGACGTGAATACGGTGTAAGAAGTCACGCTGGCTAGCATTCAACGTCTGTGTCTATTGAAAATAGTAAATATATAAAATATAAATATGACAACGTATCACGCATTAGCCTGCTGTATGACTAACCTTACACTTTGCCTCTTTTTTGGTTGATTCTTTTTCTTTTTTGTATATAATAGATCTTTCAAAAACTGCAAAAATAGATTCGCTAAATCTCTTGACTGACCTCTCTCCTGTCTGGAGAAGATAAAATGGAAGAGATGAAAAGTAAAAGAGAGATTAGAGAATAAAACAGGAGGATGAATGAACATATGCAGAGCAGACCGTAGGTTTTTATCAAGGAGGAACTGAGCTTTACCTGGTTTCCTTTCCGTAATACATACTGTAACATTACTTGAAGCACAGAGACATACAAACACAAACATTCCCCAGGCAAAGGCCTACACAGATGCGCTCTTGGTGAGGAAGTGGAGGAGGAGGAGGGGAGACAGAAAAGAGAGATACTGCATGGATGACCCAGTTGGGCTTGTGCCAGTTCTAGAAGAGCCTGGAGCCAAAGTAAAGACCTGGAGACAGACACACACACACACACACACACACACATACAAGTACGTGTGCGCACACACCACACACCATCTGGTCCCGTGCCTTTTAATAACTGAAACGAGGCACAAGATGTAGGCAGCATGGTGCATGGTTTCCCAACAGCCTGGCAGCAAGAGAGTGGAAAGTCACAAAGGTAACAGCAGCCCTGAGAACAGTAAATACAGATTGCCTTACAGGTGCATGAGGAAAAACACGTGGCAACAGACAGCTCTAAAATTGGTTGCCTTCTATAGGACTGAACATTTTCCTTTTTTTTGGAGCGTTTCTCCAATAGTTATTGGGAGGAAAAGACGACTGCTGTTTCTCTCCTCGACCCAGCCTAATTTCCCCCTCACTCACTGTTTCTCTTTTCTTCATCTCTGCCTTTCTCCCCTGCTGCGTACAGGAGTCAGCCTGACTTTTGATCCTGACATCTGCGTCTTGCAGGAATGTCTGTGCGCTCTCTCTGCCCTCTGATGTAGCTCCAGGAACTAATGGAATGTGAAAGAGACAGACGGGCTTCTCGTCTGAAAAACACTGCCCTCTCTCCGTACCCGTGTGCATATGCATACGTGTGTGTACGTGCGTGTGCTTGTTTCATACACATGTCTGCTGTCTGCTTCTGTCGTAGCCAATTTAAAATAAAGCCGTTCGAAAAGAGGTGAGAGAGAAGATGGAGAGTAAATAAGTCTAACAGTTTGGTTTGTGGTTTTTGCAAGAAATGTTTGGCTGTGCATGGATTAATCCTGCAACTCTGACTTTCTCTCTCCCTCGTTCTGCAGGGAGAGACTGAAAGGTCTAAAAGGGTGTTTACAATTCACTAATCTGACTTCAAAACCGGCTTAACTCTGGTAGACATCAAAGGTGCGCGCGTGATGGCCCCACTTATCCCAGTAAGAAGGGGATGTATGATAGACTGGAAACATGGCAAAGAGGGCTGGGGAGCAAAAGAGAACAGAAACAAGAGGAAGCTAGATATTTTTAAGATCTTGTGATGGTTGTCTCAGTTGATTAAGGGGAAATAATTTCCAGACTTTTTTTTTTTAAGGTTTACAAACTTGAGAGACTCAAGAGGTACCCAATGGAAATATGTTTAAAAATAATGTTTAAAAAAATTATCCCCCCTACTGATTTCATCTGTTGTTACTTTTTTCACTCATCTTAATGTTTGAGATCATCAAACTAATTTTAATATCATAAACACATCATCCTAGTAAATAAAAAAAGCAACTATGTTTCTTATCAAAGATTTAACCCCATATGGAAAAATAATTGTTCCCATTTATTAGCTAAATGTGATCGGACAAATTTTAGATTCAATTCGATCAATGACACCCATTAGACTCACCAAGTTCTTTTACTGTGCGCGGTCCAGTGGGCTTGCACATGTGTGCATGTTAACTTATTTTTGTGTGTGTGTGTGATTTATAAAGGGGGTTTATAAATCAATGGAGGGTTAAATAGAACCCTCCATTGATTAGGTTCAGACAACATGAAGTAAGCTAAGAAAAAAATCTTAAAAAACGCCACATCGTGCCTTAGAGCAAAAGGCATCAGAATTCACAACATCAACATTTCCCATTCTGAACATGGTTAGTCCAGCAAGCAACAGCAAGAGCCATTGTCCACCAAAGAAAACATGGAAGAGGATGAATCTTTCCCGACATGGCCCGCCTCCCAAAATCGCTCCAAAAGCTAATCGACAATTCATCCAGCAGGTCACAAAGAACTGACAAGCACATCTAAAACACTGCAAGACTCACTATATGTTAGTGCGACAGTCTGAGGCTGTTTCACAATTTCACTACTTGCATGACTTGTCATAATTGATGGAACAAGGAAACTCTTTTCTTTAATAAATGACCATCATTTCATAAGCCTCATGCTAAGGAGCAGCAAAGTCATGCAGTACTTCAAAAGTCTGAGGCAAATCCACATTTGCAAAGAAACAAACTAAAGGTCTTGGCGTGCCTTACTCAGAAACCAGAGTTCAGTCTGATTGAACTTGCCTTAACTAAGGACTTCATGCTCAGAAACCTTCCAATTGTGATTAAACTAAAACAAATCTGCACAGGAAAGGGGTTAAAAAATTTTCTGTGGCAATGTAAAAGAATCACTGACACGATCCAAATGGGAGATATTGCCACAAATGGTGGCACATCCAGTTACAAGTTTTAGAGCTCAAAATCTTTTACATTCAAACCAGGCCAGGCTGTAGCCTATTTTTAAATGCAGGAATCATCTGCAACTTTTGAGTTTTTAATTAGGTCAGCTTTGATATACTTTTTTTTTGTGGTAATCTGTAAATTTAATCACAACACACGGAAAAAAAAAAACAAAAACAAAAAGAAGAAGTCTTGAAAACAGTTTTTCATATCGGTTCAGCTTTAACCTGTGGACTACCTGAGTCTTATCAAAACAACTGATAATAGAAGGTCATCCGGTATATCAACGCGTGGCTTTCATAAACATATTCATTAAGAACTGATAGCTGCATTTCTAAATGCAGCTCCAGAAAGTAGACGGGGGGAAGTCTTTATCCTGGTGAGGCAAACTAATGAGGAAAATCTCATTTAAACACGATTTCCATGAATATCTGCACAGGAGAGAACGCAGGCAAGGTAAAATTAGCCCTGTAATAAATGAAGATTGTGGGAATACATCTGGCATTAATTGTCATCCTAAGGTCACGGTTCATTAAATTACCATTAAAGAGTTTGACAAAATATATTTAGTGCTCACTGAGGTGTGCTGGGCTTTGTGAGGTAAAATGTATAAATAACTGTAATAACTGCAGCTGTGTTTCCGAGACCTATTAATACAGGACGGGAAGCAGGAGCCTATTCTGCGGGGACGTTATCAAGGGATTCGCGCTATTAACAGATGTATTTTTCCCCCTCCTTGAACACGTAGAAATAATGCAAATTATAATAAATTGTCACGTAATGAACAGAGGGCCCAAAAAGCGGCGGTTTCGATGTGATGGAGATGAGCTTATCTGGGCGCTTCTATTATTTATTCAGTGTGTGTTTGCCGAATACATCTCCATGCAAAGTTCTTTTGTGATTCCAAGTTTGTCCCACATTCCCCATTGAGATATCAGGGAGCGACATGCGAGGCCGCCTCGAGCAAACATCTGCTCACACATGTACACACATGTAGAAACACACGCAGGCAGACGTGCATGCGCACTCTGGACGTTTCAGGACACAAAAGATGTAAATTCTATTTAAAAGAACATCCTCAAAAAAAAAAAAAAAAAAAAAAACAGGACAAAAATCTAAATGAGGTTGTAAAGAATCGGATGGCTTGTTTGGATAAAGACCGTAAAGGGAAAAAGACAAAGAAAAAAATGTGCGCGCATATGTGTGTGTGTATGTGTGTTTCTCAAAAGGAGAGGCAAAGCAACATAAGACAGAGAGACTTGCGTGGACAGACACTGATTCCCCCAGGTGCATGTTGGGTAGGTCCTCAATAATCTGGAGTGACAAGAAACAGAAGGAGCCGATTTCTCCTCATGTCATATCCTCTTTTGCTTTTCGCTTCCTGCTTCTTGTCAACAGGACTTTAAACTGGTGTTTGTTAAATTGGATGTCAGGTTCAGGAGAGGACTTTGTTGCATCCAGTGCTTGTCTGTTAGCGAGCATGGATGTGCTGTCACTTGAATGCGATAGCATGCCGTCTCCTGATATTAAAGGGTCCAGGTCGGAGAATCCAACACTGTAGAAATAGATTAGTTTAGAAAATCACCCCAATGAAAAAAACCCACTGGTGTAAATTTGCATCATGCAAATGAACACAAATAGATTTGCGACTGCAGAAGAATCTACCACTGTCCTGGACGGCAAAGCCCTCCAGCCTTAACTGTTCAGCAGCAGGTCTGTCCTGCCTTTCCAGGAAGACTCAGATGAGTCTGAAGCCCCTGGACATCCCTGTTAATCACTCATCCTTAAACAAGCACTTTCTAAATGACCTTAGAAAGACAGAAACAAGAGACAGATTCAAAGAAGGCCCCTAGGCCTCAAACCAATTTAGAATCCCAGTTTGATTTTTAACCAAATGCTCCCGTGAGATGCACACACGTGCAAGAGTGTGGATCGTCAGACAACCAGTTCCTCCACATAAACAGCAAAGGTCATTCCCTGTCTGAGTCAGTGTATGTTATTGTTCCGATTACTGTGTGTGATTTTGTTTTGACTATCAGTGTTACAACTGTAGAAATGACTGACCTTTGACTATAAGAAACAGAAGATCACATCACAGTCATTGTCAGAGGATTATTATTATTTTTTTTACGTTGAGGTATAAATAGCATGCAAGGAATTACAAGAAACAATAGTTCAGAGTCCTAATGTTTGCATATTCCTGGAAAGGCTGGGACAATACAAAAAGTTTGTTTTTTCTTTTATTCTCTTGATTTATGCCTTGCACTACACCCAGTGAAACACTTCACAACTTCAACATCTTATCTCGTGCCACGCAGCAAAAGATGTGGTTTAGTGTTCAAACAATATACTTCCTACGTCAAACGTATGTGAGCTCAGTAAATTAGAGTATCATAAAAAAAAAATGTACTAGAGCGGTTCAGTTCGAAAGGTGAAACTCATTCATTATTTGTATTCATTGCACACAGAGTGAAACATTAGTGTCATGGATGGAAAAGGTTTTGGCCTCCACACCCATAATTAGAAGTTGTGCAGCAGACAGTCGCTGGCACTTTCCATGTGTCCATTGGTAAAAGGTGTGCTTTTAGCAGTGGAGGAAAATTAGGCAAGTTGTAAGACCAAACAATGAAGAGGAGCTGAAGACTCAAACCAATCTGGTTTACCTTTGCACCCTTAAAGGCTGATCACTGTAATACTTCTCAACATGGATGTAATTCATACAAAGTCCTCACCATGTATCGAGTTACTGCATACACAACACATGGACATGCCTTTTAGTAGTAGGCTGTCGTTTTTCATTTGAAATTGTTGTTATTGTTTTTTTTTTAAATATTTCAATTTTACAAGAAATTGAAATTTTCACAAGTTTAGTTAATGTGATTTCAATAGCTTTCATTAGTGATCCTAGATTAGACTAGAAATCAGTTTAAACTGAATTACCAAAATGATTTTTCAATGATATTTTGATGTGTAAAGATACCAACACGCACATATTGTGAAATGAGCTAAAAAGATGAAAACTGTCCGCTGCAAAGCGATCAGTTAAAACAACACAAGACACGTCAAAGCACCATTTTAAATTGCCCAATATATCGTCATGATCTCATAGTGACAGCTGTTGAGAAATTTCTTGGCCCATTATTGTCTTTTTGACATATAAACAGTCACAGACACCAGATGGCCACTCCCCCCGCCCCCTAACCTTGTACAATGAGGTCCCTGAGGCAACAGGTCAAAACAGGTCCCACCTGAACAGGCCATTTCTGGTTCACAGGTGAGCCTTTCCTCTTCGTTTAAGAAAAATAGCAGCATCACGCATCTCTGTTTGATTGAAAATGAGAGCAGGTCACCGTTTGCCGGGGTTACTTCTGCAGGGCAGATGGGATTCACAGGCTGACCCACCTGATGTAACTAGAAGGTAGCCAGAATTTCTCTGTTTTTGTCACGACATAAAAATTCATGCTGGTGCTCCGAAGCAAGTACAACGTGTTGAAGTTGTTTTTGGTAAAGACATTCTTGTTGTTAGTATTCCAATGATGTGGTGGATTCAAAGAGTCCAGCTTCTATGCGCCACAAATCTGGGACAAACGTCCAGAAAATTGTAAAACAACTGAAACAGTGAGTTCATTAAAATCAAGACTTAAAAACCCACTTGTTTAGAGTTGCTTTTGAACCATTAAATCAAACACTGACCAACTTATTTGATATGTATTGATGATTTTGGAGATGGCACTTGTCAAAATGTAACATTTGTTACTGATTTTCTTAATTGTTTGTGGTTTTCCATGTAAAGAAATGTGCTATACAAATAAACTTGACTGATTGATTAATTGAAATTCATATAATACTGTCATTAATCGTAATGCAACCCAGCAGTGATAGCAGTGATTTTGTCTCGCTCCTCTTAATGCCTCTAGGTGGCAGTATTGTCATATCAACGTTTCTTAAACTGGACTCTCTGTCCCAGCCTTCACATCTCTGAATAAAAACTCTCCCTTTTCACAGAGAAATACTAGCATTCCTGCAGACAAGTGATTATATACTGATTATATACCTTACTCACTCTCAACTCTGGACTTAATATTTAAATCTACAAAAAATATTTCACATCTCAGGAGTTGGCTCATTCCTATTCTGGGAGCAATTGATCCTGCACAAATGCCACGTTTGTTGTAGGTTTTTGTAAAAAAATAAATATCTACATAACAGAATTGAACATTAACACTTTTCCTTTCCTGCAGTTATGTGTTGGTGATTAATGTTTGAATGAAACTTAAGCCTCACCACACCATTAAACATGGTCCAAAGTGGGAAAACTGAGCATATTAAATCTGATGATCAGATGCAGGTGTGGTGTGAAGGTGAGGGGAAAAGGGATGGCTTTGCTGGAGCAATAAAAAAAATGATAAGACACTTCCATTTAAAGAAGCACTTTTCATTGTTTTACAACATTATGTAAAGCTGTGAGTTGGGGATTTGTGGAAGACGTCTGTGTAGATCATTATGTTTTTGCTCAAGCAAGTACCGAACAATCAGAGTCATTATTTTGTCCTGGAAATGAGTCAAGCGGAGTGTGGGGCACTCTGTGCTGTAACATGCCACTGTTTGAAAACAGAATTAAATGTATGTTTATCCTTCTGTAAGCATTTAAGCCTGAGGTCTGGAGAGTACAATAATGAGCAACTGACAGTAGATGTAGATAGAACAAGTTCCTCAGCTCTCGCTGCAGTTTCTTCTTTCTGCTTGGGGATTGTGTGATTTCCTGCACCAGTTGACACAAGTCCTTAACAGACTGTCTTGTTACAACTCTAAAAAGGTCATCCCTATGTTTGCAGGCCTCTGTGGTGTGCAGCGGCATAACGTAGCAGACATAAGCAGGCGAAAGGTAAAAGTTAAGAGCAAGCATGCAAACAGGCTACAGTTCCCCTTCTTGTGCAGTTCTCTCCCCTTCCTGCAGAATTGTGGGTGCAACTGAACTCCCCAGCAGAGCACTGCTCTGACAGCTAACATTGCCCTATGTCACAGCGTGCACTGATTGTCTTATCTACCCATTTATCACAGTTGATTTGGACCCAACCTTGCCTGAAACCTGCGTTCAGATCTTGTCCGGGTGACTTGGAATACGCAATGCTGAAATTGTTGAGCGTTTTTTTTTTTTTTTTCCAAATAGGGGATCCATTGCAAATGCATTCAAGGTTATTTTAACGCACAGACATGCTTAATGTGTTTTCTGACTGCATTTCACTGGCCTGAGATAATCATGACAATTAGCCTGACACTATGGAATGGTAAGGGGCAGGACCGTAAATATTGGGCTCCACACACAGCGTCTCCTACACATGTACTGTCAGCAAAGTGACACAAAATTACATCCTAACAAGTGTACAGTTCTCCTGCCTCGGATCGTCTGAAGCGTTATCTCCCGTGAACTAGAAGAAATGCATGAGTGTGCAGGACGGGGTTGGCTTCACGAGGCTGTCCACACAAGCTGTTTGCACACAAACCAGCGCTGATGTCTTCTGTCAGGCCTCATTTCGGTAAACACTGACGTCTATGTGAGGAAGCGGAGTGACAGGTGCATGATTGAGGTACTTAAATGCAGACACTCTCAGCAACCGTTCCTTCTCCGGATCTCCCAGGGACGCTGCCGTTTCCATCTTGACAATATATGCTTCAGCACTCTTCCATCCACTGAGACCATTTCATTGTCCTTTAATTGATGTAAGACACCTTATCCAAGACTTAGTGCTAATTGTGCAATTATTTAATCAAATCACAATAATCATAAAAACATAATCACGTCACGAGAAAATCGTGACGAGGGAAGACGCATGACATACTTGTTTGGCTCTCAGAGGCAGGGGTTTTGTCACCTTTCTAAAATACGCTGCTTCAGGAACAGATTGGCTAAAACCAGATCTGTAGAAGATAAACATTAAATATGCATCCAGATCTTCTGCTTGGGCGAGTGGACTGAATTTGTATAAATGGCTAATGTGTTGCAGTGACGGCAAGCAACTAGATTGAGCGCTCATTACAAAATCTGCTCCATTGGCTATTAACACCCACAAGAAAGCTTAGCATGGGCCCCGTCACACGCTAGGGTTAAATTGAGAGTAAGAAAGTATAAGTTTGCGTATGTGTGTGAGAGGGTGAATCAGTGTACAGGTGGATCTAAAAAAAGTTAGAACGTTACAGAGTTGTTACTGCCTTTCGGCTTCAATTAAACCATGAAATTGAAATTCTAAATTCATAACACAAGAGGAAACGTTTTTCAACCATTTATTTTCACTCCTTTTGAGACTTAGAGCTTAAAATTAAGTTATTTCTAAAACTTTTATATTGCATTGAAAAACATGTAACATCATTTTCAGCCTATTGCAAAGTAATCCTGTGTTCTGTACAATAAAGGCAGTACTTTAAAGATTGCTTTTCATGAATTTATCAAAACAACATAGCATGCATGCAATCAGCCTGAGGCTCTGCTTAAGAAGCCCAGGTTGCTTCAATAGTGACTTAAAGGTTGTCTGCGGTTCCGCTCTCTTTTGTCTAATTCTTGACAACACTTCATAGATTCTCTTTGGGGTGAACGTTTTTGTGTTTGCTGGAGGATGGAGTTAAACAATGATGTAAAACGTGTAATTTTGGCAGTCAGATAAGTGTAAGGTGCTGCAGAACAATTATATAAGTATCTCCATGAAGCTTGCCAAAGTATCAGGAGCTCTAAAATTTCCTGATCTCTATCTGCCACATGTTTTCCTTCCACTCAATCTTCTATTATGCTTGAATAGAGAAAGCATTATGCAAACAGACAGCTCCTTTAGCCTTTGTAACTTCTCCTCCTTATAGAAGGTGCCAGTGTCCACAGCCCTTAACAGTGTGAGCCATAAGTCTGTTTGATTGTATGATTTAAGTTAAATTCCCTGTAAAACCGAAATGCTCATTCTAATAAAGTCATTATGCCAGATAAATGGACTTTAGGCTAGATGGGCCTCAGTTAGATATATTGCTTGTGCACATTTTTTCAGCACAGTTTTTCCTTTCACCTAACTTTTTATTAATATGCCTGGATAGATTACTGAACAGAACATCCAGCTGATTCGGGTATGACCTTTGAGGCGTATCCTCATTGTGGAGGGTGTCGGTGCCAACTGTCCAGTTAGCAATCTCAACCAATGATGTGTAGACACAACATGGGGTTCAACATGAAATGATGACATAAATAAGCAAACATTTCAATGGTACTCTAATTTATTGAGATGCACTTATATGTGTTCAGTAGAAATGTTTCTGGATCACCACATTGTGGGGCAAATAAAGGGTTGGCATGAAGTGATAGTTTGGTTGAGACAGTAGGTGAAGGAGGTCCAGGTGTCACGGCGTGCATAAGACAAACAAAACGTCTCTGTAGATTCTCACCGGGGACACCGTCCTCTGTACTTATCAAACTCACCGCCCGCATTAGGCAACTGCTGATAAAAGCGTTGACCATTTACCCAGATGGCTCTTTAAAAGAGGAAAATCATATGTGGGATAATATTAGGCACACACTTCAAAACTGCAGCCGTCTGCACTGTCATGCTGTCTGCTTCGTATTTTCTCTCCTGATGGCCTGCTGAACAGCTGATCTGAAAAAAAAAAAAAAAAAAAAAAGCTCATGCCAATTTTACAGGGTGAGTCAAGGGGCTCCCCACATCCGCAGCTGCAGGGATGTTGTCAAAAGAACACAATTTAATAAACCTGGCCGTGACACCTGCGCATGCTCCCATTCTTTCTTTCGTTCCTTCAGTATCTCACGGTGTTCTCTCTCTATATCTCTGTCTCCCACACCTGCCAAAGTGAAGGATTTGCGTGCATTACACATAGCACATTGAACACGCCAATCACCTCGCGGCGCAGGTGTCCGTGTGTCGTCTGCGTTCCTTTGGCAATCAACCGCGCACCAAAAATACTCTCAGACTCGCAGCTTCCGGATGCTAAAGTGGGGACAAACGTCACAACGGGCTGTTCCATCATTTACGTGCCAGAATCACTTAGTTTTCAATTAACATGAGCACATGACTAATGCAAGGCCTTTTAAAAATCATTTAAAATGTATCCCTCAACGATTCATCATTCAGCGCAGATGAATGCGGAGCGCCTTACCTTCCGCAAATTAATTCCAAGAAGAACAATGAGATGTCATATTCTGTGAGCTAAAACACACGGTGACAAACAGTTAATGTAATCTCTGTTTCAAATTGTTCGCACTCGCGAGTCTGTGAAGCTGAGGCAAAGTCAAACACTCTTTCACTCAAAATGATTTAGACTGAAAGTACAGAGAGAGAGAGAGAGGTGTTGACATGAAGTCTGTTTACTTCTTGGTGTCCCATCTGTAAAGATTCTGTCCACGGAGACCTCATACAGGGTGAGGGGACCCCTATTCATCTCCTCCCAAATGGGATAGCATCCTCCAGGGGAGAGGGGTGACGCAGTTGCTGCCAAGCCGATGGGGAAGTCCTTTTGCTGATAATAGCAGTCGACGGGGGGAACAACCTCAGCAGGCACGGGGCCAGACAACTGTCAATCACAGTACTCTCTTCTTCTTCTTCTTCTTCTTCTTCTTCTTCTTCTTCTTCTTCTTCTTCTTCTTCTTCTTCTTCTTCTTCTTCTTTTTTTCCACATTTTGGTCACAACTGCTCCTCCTCTGCAGCCCTCTCTCTCTCTCTCTCTCTTTCTCTCTCTTCCCCTCTCTCTCTCTCCCTGTCTTCCAATTCTTTCCCCCCTCAGTCACAGTGTGCTCACTGAAAAATAATTCTGGACCAAATCAGCAGCCTGGAGATCCTCACAGTGAACATAACAGGCTCAATGTTCTGGCACGGGCTCGTCAAGCAAACCCAAGACGAGCATCACTTCCAGATGCGGAAGTGCTTACAGGGTGATCAGCATGCACAACAAAGAATAAACCTGAATAATCATTTGAAATTCTTCCCTGAAAGTGTGCACTTGACAGAAAAAACGTAACAATTGTCGATCCCCGCTTGGTTACCTGAGTAGTAATTAGCGTGCTGATAATTACTCAAATGTGGAATAGCATGAAACATTGCTATGAGCATCTTCCTTTTCAGTTTGTTTAATTTGTACCCACCGTTCAGCCGCAAATGGCAAAAAAAACAAAAAAACAAACAAAACTGTGTGGAGGGAATAAATCTACAGTGTAAGCACTGAAGTGATAAGAGATAACCTGAGTAAACAAAAAAGCTGTTTTCAAATAATGCTTTTTTGTTTCAACAAGTTGAAAAAAGGTACCAAGAAGAACCCCACCCTGTGGGGAAATATAATTACTGATTGTGCTAACTCACCCACACTGGAGCATTTTCAAACATGATGTGCCCATTTAGGTCATGCAACAGACTCTCAACTGGATTTAGGTCTGGACATTGACTAGGCCACTTCAAAACTTTCATTTTTTTTGTTTGTCGGAGCCATTTACTGTTGAGCTAGCTAATGTGAGTTGAACAAAAGTTGGATTGCTGTGAGTTGGATCAATGTCCTGCTGCATAATCCAACTCTGCTTGAGTGTAACGTAACAGACTGAGGCCAGGGCGTTGTCTGTAAAGATTTTCTGGCAGAGAGCATAGTTCATTGTTTCATCGTTTACACTTCCAGGTCCTGAAGCAGCAAAGCCGTCTCAGACCATCCCGCTTTTACCACAGTGTTTGATTGTTAGTGGGATTTTCTTAATTTGAAATTTTGTTTTAGCTTAATGCCAAGTGGAATAGTTTGCAAACCTTTTAATATGCCTACTTTTGTCTTGCCAATGCTAAGAAAATTTACCGGGTTGGCAGGTTGTTCTTTTTGTCGCCGAATTTAATAAAACAAGTGAGTCCTGAAGTGTTTTCGGTGTTCTGGGATCTCCTGCGACCTCTTGGAAGAGCTTTTGACAAACTCAAATAATTTTGTAAGGCTGGCCGTTCCTAGAACAATTCACTGTAACTTGGAGTCCTAAAACCTTAGAAATTACTTATGTGCTTCTGATGTGCTTTTGATTAAGATGTATTAACTAAGCAGATTCAGAGACAGGTATTAAAAAATAAGATTCAGAGACACATATTTTTGCATTTTACAGATCACTAAAGCTTCTCACCAAAAGAGTAAAAAAGTACTCACTCAGAGAGATTTAGATAAAATAATAATAATAAAAAAAAACGTTACAAGTATATTTTATGTCCTGATACTTTCCATAAACTTACAGTCTTATTTTACGTCCACTGAGTTTGTTGATAAAATCAGAGCTGTCACAATTGCTCTGTAAAAGTGGGAGAGGTAACGCCATGCTGTTGCTGCAAGCTGCCTATTAATGAGGCATCACTCCATCAGGGGCGGTCGGTTATGACAACTACTAGAGGCATTTTAGTGTGTTTTTGTTTATTCCTGCGCTATCTTCCTGTGTGTTTGTGTGTGAGCGAGTGTCTGAGTACTTGTGACCCAAAGCCAACTCTGAAACATGCAAATTTGTAAGATATGTTTTAATTGTTTAGCCTACGGTGCAATTGCTGTGATGGACATGGAAATATTAATGGCAAGAAGTAGAGAGGAATAATAAAGTGACGGCTTACACAAACCCCAAGAAATCTGTGTATATCCCACAGGATGAGCATATCTGAGCTCCTCGATATTTAAAGATAGATCATTTTTCCATAATTTCAGTGCATGATTGAATAAATCTCTTCACCAAGGTAAACCACCGACTCTATAAAAACTAGTGTCCACTTTGATTTCTAACAAAAACGCCAAGGCTGGGCTAAATGTTGCCAGACAATTGTAGACAAAGGCCAAGAGTTTCTGCAATGGTGTTCTTTGGACAGATGAGTGTAAAATGTAATTAGTTACACACCAGAACAGTGGACATGTTTGGGGAAAAGGGCCATCTACCAAAAGTTATGAAAGGAGGTGAAATTGTCATTGCCTGGGTGTGTTTTGCTGCAGCATGACCTGGCCAGCACTGCCATGGACTACACCAGAAACGTTGTATTAACAGAGATTAAATGACAGATTATGTGGATTAGTTTCACAAGACAGTGGTTGAATTTGTTGCTGCTTTCTCAACTGGCTAATGTTGAAATATTGAACCTATGATGTGCACCGAGACTGTTCAAACCTAAGTAAGTAACATCTCCCTTATGGTTTGTAAAACCTCTTATTCCTCTTTCAGCTTTATATTTTGATACTTGTTGAATGAGAGAACTACAAGCTTCTACAAATTTACAAAGCATGCAAATACACTTGGCAGCCTCTTTTGAAATTCAAAAATAATTACAATAAGAGTCACGGTCTTACACCACAGCTTCATGGGTTATGTTTGAGTTGCTTTAAAATGTCATAAAACTTGTGCATTCCATTAATTGTGTGCAAATATTTGCAGCCCAAAACATATTTTAAACAAACTGAAATGTGTGCGCAGCAACACTGCGTTATCATTCTTTGTGTATAAAGTGTAAATTACTTTTGCTGCAACCCTTCTGAATTGCCTCTCTGTTGTTTGGTCTCCGTTGTATCCTCCTTTAATCAGTTCAGGGGCCCAAGAGAAATGTGGTCAGTTTGCTTTCTCACAGCACTTCAGCTGACACTACCAAGAACTCATTTTACAAAGTACCTGGCATCAACAAAACCAACACAGCATTTTCCTTTTTGTGCAACAGATTCACCCCCAAACCAACTAAAACTCCCATAATGACCAAGTCGCTCAAACTGTGGCTGTGAACGATGTTTGGCTTGCACTTTCGCTGATATTGCCCCGTCCCTTTGGTCTCTCCTTTCAAGTCCATCCATTTGACAAAGTGAAAACAGCAACAAAAACACAAACAAAAAGCTCCCCCCCACCCACCATCCCTCCCCAAGCTTCAGCACGCAGAGCCAAACCTGACATTCTAATTAGTTTTAAAAGTAATTGCTTGAAATGATTAGTTGAGTTGGGCCACTTTCCCTTGTTACCTCTGAATTGGAAATATAATTGTGGCAGACAGTAATTGGCCGGCGATAGACTGTTGGTTATTGTGGTCTGATGTGGCTGCCTGCATCATTACCACGGCTTGGACGCAGTTCAGCTTTTGAACTAGACTGACCAAAGAGGAACACAAACACACACGCACGCAATGCTCTGATTCCCCATGCCAGTTCTCCATCTCCACTCGGGCCCATGCTTCGCTCCAAGGATCTAAGTTGTTATCCATTCTGGCTGTCTTTTATTCTCCGCTTCCATCCTCCTTTTATCTGGCTCTTCTATCCTCTACCTTTGGGGCAAATGGACTTCTTGCCACAGAAACAGAGAGAAAGAGACTGCAAGCCCTAATCCAGCCATAGGAACCTTCTGTTTGCAGATGGTTTCCAAACAGACAGAGTGACTTTCATGGCGGAAGAGTTGACAGAACAAAAAGACCTGGGAACAATCTCCCCCGGAATAGCAGACAAGCTTCCCATTCCGCACGTTTGCCACCCCTGTCTGTGTTTGTGGGATTTCTTTGTGTATCTACTGGCTGTCATTGCCTGGATCAGTCTCTGTCTGTTTATGTTTGTTGCAGGAGTTTCCTTTGCTAAATTGTCTGGAAGCAGAACAGCCCCCATCAGCTAACCAGGCAGAAATGGCTGCGCGTCCCGCTACGGGGATCCAGGACATGCCAGGGGGGCCACATATGCAGACAGGCGAGCTCACAGTGAAAATAACACGCAGACTGTACCTTAATCTCACTGACTCAGTAGCACACTGAGTCACAGGCTATTTGACTGACCAGCAGACAGCGGTGAAGGAAGCAGCGAGATGCTTTAAGAATGAAGGTTAGCGCACATATACCAGCTGCTTCTTTTTTTCTCCTCTTTTTTTAAAATGTGTTCAATATTTACATTACTACATTATTAATATTAAACTATTTAGACAGCAGAATGTAAGCAATAGAGAGATTTCTATTGCAGAAACAATAGATACAGCTGAAGGCTGTAAGATTATTTCATGTAGAGAAACAACATTAAACAACTTCTTAATGTGAAATGATGAATTGAAGGTGGAGGTGACAGTTTTAAGAGTCCACCCAATTTCTAATTTCTAATTTTGCATTTGATCATTTTTGTCTTTATTTATTATTAAGAAAAAAACTATACTTTCTACTTTATCACTCTGTACAGATAAAAAGATAAGAAACAAGCAGCTAATTACATAAGGAAAAAGGCACAATATTTCTGTCTGTATAGTTCTGCTTTCTTCATAACCACTAAATATTTCAGATCATCAAGCACATTTCAATATTAGTCAAGGATAACCTCAGCATGTACAAATAAAGTATGAACTGTCATGATTTATGGTTGGCGGTGAGGTCAGGGAAGACGCAGGATGCAGGAAGACCCAGGTTGAAGTAATGAATGATTTAATGAAAGTCCAACAGAGGCGGCACAGGGAAACAGACAGACGACATTACACGACGAGGATCCGACAACAGACAAAGACAACAGGTGGGACTAAATACACTGGGAGGGTAATCAAAGAAACGAAACACAGCTGGGAACAATCAACAGGGAAGACACAGAGACTCACAGGGGAACAGACTAATAAACACAGAAAAACCTCAAAATAAATACACAGAAAACACAGATCACCACATGAATTTAAGAAAAAAGCAGATGATATCCAAACTAGTATGAGAAAATGTCACTAAAGGTTCTTGTTCAATTGTAATTTAACCATATTTCTTGATTGAACTTATTCAGACACCAAAATCTGATTTCTGCAAAACTAATTAAAAAACCCCACTTAGATTGAACCTTTCTGGGAACATGTGAGGTTGCCAAAAAGATCACAAACAGTACCAGATCTAAAGATATCTAGGATATTTTCCTTACCTCTACATTTTTACCAAATACTTTTTATTCTAACTTTACTACTTTTTACTTCTAATTAAGTAGAAATATATTGCAGTGACGCTATTCTTACTTGAGTCCATTTTCTGGGTGCCCTTCCTTATTGTGGTGCATATCAGTATACTTAAATCCACAATTTTGGCCCATATATTTGTTTTATGTTAGATTTTTTTTTCTAATAAATCCTGGTATGTCTCTGTATTATAAATGATTAGTAGGTTTCTACACAACTCCAAATGTCATATTATGCTACGCCTGTTTATGTGCATGAAATCAAGGAGAACTGGTGTTTTATGAGCTCCTTTAAATATTCCATTATCAGAGGTGTATTTCATCCATTATATGAATTATGTGTGGGACGTTAGGAACATGATTCAGTCTTAATACGTTCAACCGCGGTACTTCCCACCAGACCAAGTTAAAGTTTTACTCTGTTCCTTAAAGAGCTCCCCAAACTACAAATGAGTGTTGTTTATTTCTCTGTCTGTACTAAAAAAGGGGAAAATAGGTCAGAACGATTTTGTAAAGTATTCAATCACTAATGGTCCTTTTTGTGTCCCCCCTCTCTCAGCATCGTTTTTCGCCTGAGGACAGAGTTCCCAAAGCTTTCCTTCTAAATTCACAAGTGTACTGTAAGCACAGAGGAGTACATTTACCATATTAACTCAGATCCCACTCAGCATTAATATAGAGGACAGAGATAATCCAAAGCCACAGCCTAATGCTGAACCTTCAGACTCAGTGTCCTGGCATAAGGCAGGCAAAAACAACAGTGTAACTTTTACTGTTTTTGAAGTTCGGAGTCTCACTTCCTAAATGAAAACCTGCAAAGTTTACATTTCTAAAGAGTCTTTGTGTTCCATTTTTTTTTTTTTAACTCTTTGATTAGCAGACTGTGAGTATCGACAGCCTGGTGTGTGTGATCATCAGAACAAACTGACAGTAGGGAGCTCGATAGCCATCCCACCCAGCCTCCAATACCATCTGTCTGGTATGGATCTCTGGAGGTTGACGCCTGTTGGTTTGGGAAAAGTACACACTGCGAGCCTCAAGGGCTGGCAGAGAAGAGTCGGAGGAGGTGTATCTGCTACAATTGAAGCTGTTCAGTCATCTTCACACACAGAAAGCTGCGACCGGTAGGGTATATGGGCTCCTTTTCATGATCTCTCTCACTGTCTTTCTCCCTCCCTCCTCTCGGAGAGGAGCGCGACTGATCAAACACGACTGTGATGTCTTAATTAAGAAGTACTAACAGGCTTGATTAAAAGGGGAGAATGAAAGGATCCATCAGTGAAAGGAGCAATTCCCCATCGGCCACAGGCAACATAAGTGGATGGGAGAGGGGAGCCTGTAAAGACGAAGTGATGGAAGAAAGCTGGGCGCAACAACAGGACAGAAATAAGGAAGGAGTCCATGTAGAAAAGTGACATGACTTTATAGAAATAAAAATATTTTACAAGTCGCAGTTGTGCCCATGAAAGTGAAACAGGTTGTCATTAGTACCCTCTGTTTCGTGGCATGTATTCAGATTTGAGATATTTTTGATTTGGAGGTACCACAAGAGAGATTAGGATGTCGGAACAATGCTGCTGCATCTGACCTAAGTTTGCTTTCGGGTCACATTCTCCAACATGGATATAAAAACAAACAAACCTGCCTATTACTAGTGACAGTCCTCTCTTTGCCCATACCTCCTGTTTTTGCTGTTTCACGTGTCTTTGCACGATTAAAGGATCCAGTTAACCTGAAATGAACCCATGCTGTCTGTCTACACACTGTTCTCCACAGTCATTATTTCTTGTCCTGTTTGCCCACTTTGTACCATCTTTACTATTATGTCTTTTATTGGACCTGTAGTATGAAAATATGTTAAACAGTGAAAATTGAGGGAAAAAAAGATGAAAATCCAAATTTTTGAAGGAACCCATTTTTTTTTATTAAATTGGGATTTTTAAAAAAATATTAAAATAGCTAAACAGAAAACAATTTAGAACCATTTCCAATCAGCTTCCACTCACAAAGGCACTGATTCTAGTCCTGCAAAAATTATTCCCTTCAGCCAGCAAATCTGTTATACTGCAAAGAGTCGGTCTCTATGAAATTATTCCTGGGTGTCAGTGTTTGTCCTGCGTGTGTGTCTGTGTTGCCCCATAACGGGCTGGCGACTTGTCCAGGGTGTACTTGTGTATTGTAAAATGGAGCACCTATTTGCAGAAAGGGGAGATTTAAAGCTGAAGGAAAAGCTCCTAAAACACAATGGAGGACAAGAGCTTGTTGTTTGAGTTTGTAGCTTTGCAAAGTGGAAACATGCAATACATCAGACAAACACTGTAACCCCAAAAAACTCTGAAGAAAGCAGAGTCAGTTTCTGAATGTTAATCTGTTTGTATTGCAAGCACCAATAAAGTTTATTAGTGAGCTTCAGACTCTTGTTTCCCCTGATTATAGTTAAATGAATGCCCTACCACATGAAGTTGACAGATCAGACATAACCAGTTCTTATCCTTTGACTTGATCAAACTAAACCAAGCGGTATGTTTTGAATGAAACACACTGCAGTCATTGTTTAGAGATCTTGTATTGGTTTGCCACTACTATAATATACCCACAGGATGTCGGAATGCACCACTTCCACTTTTAAATTACGTAACTCACCTTCTAATTGAGTGCTTTCATGAGAAAACTAAGAATTTGAAACAGAATTTAATTTACTAGTCTGTATTATTTTATAGCAATAAATCAGCATGATGTTTTCCCTTTGCTGATCACTCCAAAAAAAAAAAAAGAGTTATGGAACTTTGGACAAATAAAAACAAAACAAAACATAATTTGCACAGTTTATAAAAAAAGATGAAACAGTCAACATTTTTGAGCCAAAAAACAAAACAAACAAACAAACAAAAAAACAAGGCTACCGGTCTGTTTGAAGTTGGCTACAGCATGTAAGTGAATGCAAATAACTCCACAACCAAACATGCACAGGGACATTAAAACACACTGGGACCATCGCCGATCAACCCTGGCCTCATCAAACATTTCTGACCACCAGTGTCAAAAAAGGGAAAAAAAAGAAAGATAACCGCATGTAAAATGAAAATCCGCACACTATCGTTTGGAAGGCAACAGATCTGAATTTATGAGTGGTTACTGGTGTGATCTTGCTATCTTGCGATTTTAACGATTAAATGATTTGATTAAATAGTCTTTTATTTTATGTGGATATACTTGCTAGGTAAAAAAAAGAAAGCAAAAGACTATAAAAACTAAAAGTGAACACTACCATTATGTATGATACAGAGCAATGTCTCTTCAATCTTTTTTTGTTTTTGTTTTACTGTAACAGAAACTATAAAGTACCTTTGTATTTACAGGGCACATCCATAATGTGAAATGACACGGGATTGGTACACCTTTCTTCTGTCCCTGTTGTCTCCTATGTAGGGAGCAGACACACCTCAGCCTCGCTGACAGCCCACAGCCTGACTGTGCGGTGCTGCATAGCTCAGCACAGCTGTCTGTTGTCTGGTTCTTCCGATGTCTACCTCCTCCAGCCTCACTCCCGGCTTTGTGCCCACTCAGCATCAGAGTGATCTACACCTCTGTCGTTTCCTCGGAACTTTGGTTCAACTCATAGTATTGTGAAGAGTTACAACGCAAAAATATATTTAACAGTTTGCGTTATTATTCTTTGCTCTAATACAGTCAAACTCTCCCCAGGGTAGGGAAAGAATGACAAACATGTCCTATCAGACCGATGGTGGTCTGACTCCCCAACCTTATCTTTCCTTGAACTCCACAATGAGTTACTACAGTAAACAGCCATGGCTCCCTCTATAGGCAAGTATATTTAAGGGGCACATGCTGAGATTGCTTGTGTCAGCATTTCAGCTAAACAGCAGAACAGTGTTGACACGCAACAGATGAATGTAAAACCTTGAGAACGAAGATGCGCTGGAAGCAAATCCCTGAAAAAAATGTTTTTTTTTGTTTTTATAAGCACACACTCATATTATCTTGAGTGTCTCTCCCAGCAGGCACAATCACACTCAGGCAGATAATTCAGTGTCACAGAGAGCCTTGTCTGTGACCCTCTGGTCCCCTCCAGACAGATGAAGCAGCTGGACAGGGACCCACGGCTGCCCAGAACTCACTTCCCTCGGGGAGCTCAAAGAGAAGAGTCCCCTCTCTGCCTCGGAGGATGACCAGCTGAGCTCAGTATGTGAACGCTCTGTGTCCCCATGCCCAGGAAGGTCTGAGCAGGAGAAGCAAGACTTGCAAATGTGCAGTAGTGAAGTGGTATTTTTTTTTCTCTCTCTCAACCAGTTTTCAAAACAGATATTTAATATTTTAGGATATAATAAAAAAAGCACAGAGTTTAATGTTGGTCACTTTAAAAAAATTGAAAGGGTAAACATTTTTATTTACGAAAGTGCTTCATATAAAAGTTTTCACCAAATCATTGCCTTTTTAAATCTATGACCTGCATATTCTGTGAAAAATCCCATAAATATTAACAATTTCAAAAGTGACCTTGTCTTGACTATGCCTTCAACAAACAGGCAATGAGGAATTACATCTATAAAGCTACATATAAAGAAGGTCTGGACATATTTTACTGAGATATTTTACTAAGTTCAACACAAAATTTATTCAGTAGCAAGACAGGATTTACTAAGTACATATTAATATTGCATAGTTAAATTTTCCAACTGCTTTTTCTGCCTTAATGAAATATTAAGCAGCCAGGGGCTTTGTGTGTTTCATCATAATGCCAAGACAGGGTAAGCATGATATTCATTTTTTGACAGATATTGTTTTGTAGAAAAGTGAGCGCAGCATTTCTGCATAATTATGCAGTCTTGATATACTGGGTGTATTTCACGTTGCAATTAAATATAAAAAGAAATCTACAATACTAAGTGGAAAGAGATCTGAAACCTACAGATTTGGGTCGTAATTCTCTATTTGCGAGGCATATTGATGATTGCGTGACTCAGGTTTACCTGTGTAAATTCTTGCATGTGTTGTTCCACAGGAACTCAGTTTTACACACTGCTCACCACTCTCATAAATACACTGTAAGCCCCAGATGACAAAGGGCTCTGGCACTTCTAAAGCAGTACCATTTATCAAGTATGTATGAACACTAAGTGTTTTTGCCAAAAAGAAAAGAAAACCTGCATTTAAAACGTGTCTGACTATAATTAAGCAAAAAAATCACAACAAGAAAATTGGCTACGTAGCCATTTTATTAAAAAGAGGTTTAAACTAAGTACAGAAAAGTAAACAACTGAGTTTGTCAATCCGAGTCCGAGTCCGTCTGAGTTTTAATGATGCGTTTGGTTGGGCTTTCACTCAGAGTGCCAAAGCTATGCAGCGGCCAGAGCTGTGAAGGGAAAAAAAGCAGAATAACAAGGAGTTCAAGGAGAAATAAGATTTGATTAATACAAAAATAAAAGCCATTATAGGGAGAAAAAACACTTTATTTCACATCTTGGACACACGCCCTAATACAGCTTTTAATGATGCATTTGACCTCATTAAAAATCCTGTTATTTCATCAGCTGTCGTAGCAGGGCCTCCAGTGGAGTGCTGCCATCCAATCAGATGGACAGAAGGTTTCCTGACCTATTTCCAGGGTCATGGTTGCGATGACATCCGGTGACATGACAACATAGCAGAATGGAAAGCTAGACAATATGCTGTCCAGGCTTTGGCCAATCACACATACTTGTTTCAAACTTCCAACTGACTATAATCTCTGATTAGTACTTGGCCATAATGGAGGGATTTATTGGAGAACAATAAGTGCAAAGTGACTCAACTCCAAACACTTTGCTAATTTTCAACCCGAGATAAGAAAATGGATCATCAAGGCTTTACGCACGTTTTACAAACCGAGACACTTTTTAAATTTGAATTTGTGCGTTACCTTCCAGCAAACACGACCTCGGATCAGGGCATATGGAATTGGGCCGTAGTTCCTTGAGTCAGTGGAATTCCTAAGGTTATCCCCTTCCAGCCATACATGGCCCATTGGAACCTAAAATCATTATTACACACACAATGTTGACAAAATGATTAACATGTGCACTTATCCAAAGTAAAACATGATTCAAATTCCCCGCCGCCCTCAAGACTGCATAAAAGTGAGTTATTCTCACAATGTAGTGCAACTCTGAGTAAACCTCACCCCCTTCACCACATAGAGTCCCCTCAGTTATCTCTCCCTCCTCACGTATCTTAACGTCAACTTGCCGATCCCTCTTTATCACCGCAGTGACGTCGTAGGCGAGGGGTCATGGGTAACAAACCGGGTTGGGAGATGGAGACTTAGGAGAACTTCAAACAGGGTCATTAGGCTGTTGGCTGAGATCTGCGCCCCTCGTACCCAGGGAGGGCAAAGCCAGAGAGGGGCCTGAGATAGCTGGACAGAGGGAGAAAGAGGGAGCGAACTAAGCTGCGGCTAGCAGCAGCGTCCAAGGGTCTCCACCGCGGTCCGACCTGCCAGTGGGGCAGTCATCCAAGCAGGCTCTAATTCACAGTGACACCAATTATGATTAATCTCATCACTTTAGGAGAGTAGGCTTGTCAAGGCCCTAATTAAGTGTGCTGTCCCCCTATATGTGCAGACAGGATCAACAACACATTATATTGTCATAATGGGCATCACAATCCACGAGTCTATTTTTGTGTTGCCCAACTTTTTTTAACGGCAAAAGTCCTCTGGAAGAAAGCGGGAAAACGCGAATAAGGAAATGGGGAAACTAGCAGTGGAGTGATGTCATGCCTTCTCCTGTTCTCCAGCTCCTTCCTCCTATCACTCCGGTCTCTGATTGCTCCCCAGTCATAATGCGGGACGCTGCATTTCATTTCATATTTGATAATTGAGACAGATGATGTGACATAATCACAAGCCAGTGACACGTTGACCTAACATGAGGTAAACAACTCGCTGACTAACAACGACACAAATGAATATCATTAAAGGAGTCATCTGAGAACCATATGTCAACATGCTGGATTCTCACCATTACACCTCATTAACATGGTAACATATGCTGGCTCCCAAGCACAGGAAAAAGAAACGCTACTGTTTGTCATCTGCCAAATCATCATCTGCCAAATCATAACTTGGCTTTATTTATTTTTTATTAAAACCCTCTCTTAATTCTGTTTATCTATAAAAAAAAACAGATTTTTGGTCAACAAATGTCAAGGGCCTGCCCAACACTTCCTTTTGAAATTATTTTCAGACTCAACCTCACATCAAGAGCAATACACATTTGGTGTACCAGCACAGGCATTTGATGAAGCATTGGTGCATTTTATTTAAATGGTCTATTGTGTTATCGCATTTAAAATTTTCTTTTTACTGTTGTATTTTTTAAGCATTCATAACCTTATGTAAGGCTGTGAAAGTATTCACAGGTACTTATGCAGGTATCCAAATCAGCAAAGACGTGCTGATCCACCTTTAGAAGCAACTACAGCCTCGTGTTTTTTTCTTGAATATGATGTCACAAGCTTAATTTGTCCATCTTTAGACAGTTTTGCCCATTCCTCTTTGCAGTTATTCTCAAGCTTCTTCAGGTTGGATGATTTATGGCCATTTTCAGATCTCTCCAGAGAAATTCAGTGATATTCAAATGTGGACTCCCAGATCGGTGCTCAAGTCACTTTTTTGACATCTTGGCAGTGGGCTTTGGGTCCTTGTGCTGATTTAAAATGAACCGTCAACTCCGTCTGAGGTCAAGAGTGATCTGGAGCAGGTTTTCATCCCAGATGTCTCTGTACATTGCTGTATTCATCTTTTTTCTAACCTCACAAGTCCTACTGCTGCCATCCATCCCCATAACATGATGCCGCCACCATCATGCCTCACTGCAGGGATGAGATGTGCCAGGGTTTCTTTTTGTTTCTCATGATCTGGGAGTCCATTAGGGGCCTTTTCACAACCTCCATATTGTAACATTTGGTATGAGGAGAGAGTTTAATTAAATTAAATTAATCTAATTAATTTTTTTGTAATTTAATTCAATTTCAAATAAGGGTGCAGTGTAACAAAACACGGAAAAGGTGAAGCGGTGTGAATAATTGTATTCCAGGTGGTTTTTTCTTTAGTCTAATTAAGATCAATCATTGTAATCTCTCTTGATTTATTTTTCAGCCAATTAGAATTATTTAAACAAAGGATCTCATCCATTAAACTATTCACCGTCTAAGCAAAAATATATACACAAGCATACTTGGAAGATGAACCAGGCAGTAATTTAAAACGTGATTAAACAGAAATCTTTGAAACTTGGCCTTTCAGATCATGGCAAATTGAAACTGAAGCTAGAAACTATCTTCACAAAGTCACAAAGAGAGAGAAAAAAAAATGCCAGAGGAAAACTTCAGCACTGAAAAGACAACTGGACCCAGATGCTCATTTTTGTATTCTCTTTCAGAAAATGATACACAAAACCCTGTTATTAGGCAGTTTATCTGAAGACAGATGAGATTAGTAAGTACTTTGTCATCCATCTTCAATGAACATCAATGTCTGTTTTTGACTTTGAACAGATTTCAACAAGCATTTCTAAATATCAAGTTCAACACAGGCTTAAAGTGTTTCTACATGGAGCTCCTTTAATCCGCCGGCGGACTGCCGGGCAGGATGGATGGGGAAGGCAGGGGCGGTCTTGCGTTAGCAGGTTGGGTCCATGCCAGGCATTGTGCGCTTGTCAGAGATGTGTCGAGCAGAGCTGAAGCCAGAGCTCTCTTCACTGTGGAGGACGGCTGTTTAACAACCTTGCCGTTACACTGTTCATTATTTTAACATGATTGGGGTGAGGAATTACTTTCCGTTAATACAGTGTGTATGAATATTCAGCTCATCTCCAGCCATATCTCTCTCTGTCTAACTTTACAGCAGAGCACAGAAAGTATGGCTGACGTTTCATCTCGCATGTCTTTCTCTGTCCCCTGGTGTAACATTAGAGATCAACCGGTATTGTTTTGACACAATAGAAATGATTCTGAAAAGGTGAGAGAGCAATTAGTACATAGCTGGATCTCTGGGGGTGGAGGAGACAGGTCTGCCTATCTGCCTGAACAAGAAAAGAGGTGATGACAGGGTCTAACACCGTCTTACAAAAATCATCTTTACAGGCCTACATATAATGTTTCACACTATCATAATAACCACACACAGGGACATAGATTCTCTGCACTAGAGGAAAAAAAACTATATTAGGGGACATTTATATGAAGAGGTATTTTCTCAGTTAGACTAGATGCTGGTAAACAATACTGATATATTCTTAGGAGTTAAAATACATAAATTCATGACACCACATATTTGATGATAGATGGCATTTATTTTGTCTCCATAGAGAGCTGAGCTTGCATCCTTTTGACATCAGAGCCTACAAACACGGATTTGAACCCCAATACACATCATACTATGCCTCGGCTTTTCCTTAATATATTGCATCTTAGAGAATTATGTACAAGGGGTTCATATATATTAAATATATACAGCTAAAACTAGCACTTTTTTGGTAGCTTCCCCTGCAGCACAGCTAGTTTCTGAAGGAAGTTAGAAATGTAGCAGATTTAAGCCACCACAAACACGTTTTAAAAAATGCAAATTAATTATACAGTTTTGGGATGTGAAAAAAAATAGGGTTATAAAAGTGAGTGCATTCAAGTAATACATTAAGGATGATGGGTTAATTTTGCCCATTATTACCCACAATGACAAAATTTGCTTCACCAAGAACTATAGCCTGCAGATGTTTATTTTATTCATACTTACAGAGAGTACTTAAATGAATAATTAGCTATTTATGTGGTACACATGCAGATTAATTTCATTGTGGTAGTTCAAGGGACTTTTCTAGTCTTTAGCTACATTCAAGTTGCTGACATCATAGAGTCCTGTTTCTGTTTGAAACTGGTCTATCACTTAAAGACTGAGTGGAAAGCATAACATCGTCAGAGTGTGTTCAAGGTGTTCAAAGAAAAAGTTCACCTGAGCCCAAATAAATTAGTTTAAAGTTTTAAAATGACTTAAAGTGGAAAGATTTTCACTGAAATATGATACACTTTTTCAATCGTTTCTATGTGGAGGTAAAGATAGTAGAAGTAAGTATTTACTTTGTCATTTGATGAATGTCACTTGCAGGCCTGGCCTTGTGCTATATTTTTCTGAACTTATTCAGGCGTTTGCCCATAGTCTATAAAATACAAAGTAAATTCAAAGAGATGCAACATAAACACAACCTTTGGTTTGTGGACTGTCATATACTCATTCACACACACACACACACACACACACTCACACACGCGCACACGCACACGCACACGCACACACACACACGCGCACACACACAGATAACCCTCCTCCCACCCATCAGTCTGTCCATTCGGCTGGCACTAACTCTAACAGGCTTCAGAGAGATTGCGGGCCTGAGCTGTGGGTGTTGGGGAGGGGGGAGCAGTAATAGAAAAGCAATGACAGTGGTTTTGGCAGCAGAAACCCTGTTCATTCTCTGGTTTTATCACCATTCTTAGGAAATATAGGTGTTGTCAAAAGCTGATATTTTGACCACTGACATAAAATGGATGTGCATGGTCTAAAATGTAAACAACTCTGAAAGCCTATAGACTGCGATAGTCACACAGAGAACGACTCAGACACAGTTTTGCATCATGCATAAGCATTCATTTTAGGATGAGAGAAGCTATCAAGTGTTTTGTACTCAACACATTTTTCATTCACTCTCTATTTAACTGTGCCTTTTCCTCATCTTTGGGAAACACTTTGAACTGTGGTTGTTTGCGGGAAGACAGTGTCTAAAACGTAAATAGATACTCACATATGTGTGGGTCTTGAACAAGTCTGATGGAGAACTGGTGCAGATCTTATCGCCCTCCAGTCCAATAACCCTTTTACAAATGTTCATTTGTGGGTCGAATGGACTTTTTGCAATTACTATGTCACCCCTGAAAACAAATAAATGCAAATATTCATGGAATGACACACAATGCATGATGCAGTCACTCGAATACAATCAGTTATGTTTGCAAAACCAGCTGCAGCAGATATGTGCAAATTTCTAAGAAACAAGCCAGAAACAATCCAATCTCACTACTTATCAAAATCAAATCAGCAAAATAGTTCACCAAAATTTTTTTATAATAAATATGAAAGAGCAAGCATGGAATATCTAACTGATCATAAAAAGTCACATTTAATGTTAATCCAGCAGTCTGTACTTATTAATGGGCTAAAGAAAGAAACAAAGCAAGCCTAATTAAGTGTAATTAGTTAATAAACAAAGCAAATAAACAAGACAAATAGTTAACTGTTGGTTAAACTATTTTTTGACTAAGAGTTTAAATGGACCAGCTTGTTTCTTATAAAATAAAGTGAATTAAAACCTTAAAACTTATCAATTATATGTATAATTCTCAAATTCTCAAAGAGAATTCTCATATTGAAGGTCTAATTTGGACATTTAAATGCTCCCACATACTTAACCCAGTCGACGCACAGTCGCATGGTTGTGGACTGTTAGGTTTTGTACACATTTTTCACACAACGACGTGGGACACCTTCAGGACGCCCCTACCGTATACATCACCCTTCAACCCTCTGGGGTTCCCACAAACAGTCACAGCCTCTGTGGACAACGACGGTGCAATTTCCATACAGAGTTTTTATCCATTTAACAATCTTTACTGAAGAACCGCATAAATATTTCCTCCCTATGTCAGATGAACGCTCCTCAAACGTTTATCTGACACAGCAAGATGCAGATACAAAAACCGCATAGTGGAAGTGGACTAGGTGGAGAGAAATATCAACAATGCTGTCCAAGAACAGTAAAGCTAATGTCTATTTTGGAGTTTATTTACGTTTTTGGAACCACTTCCTCTCGAGCTTTATGGTTCTGCCACCTCATTTCCTTCCCTTTCTTGGTTAGAGAAATCTAAGAGTCAAATACATTGGTAGAGGACCTTCATATAAACAATGGCAGCATTATAATATTAAGGTAAATAAAACACATTCTTTCGAGAAACTTGCATATTTTGTTGTTTTTATAAAGAAGATGTTAATTTAGTTAGATCACAAAATTCCACTGGCGAGCTGAAACAGGCACAAGAGCAAAGAGTTTTTAGAGATGGGAGGTCAGAGTCAAAAGGTTTGATCAAGCTAGATACAAGACCCAAACCTTTCAGTGAAGCAAACAGAATCTCTGATCCATCCTACTTACTTTTCTATTTTAAAAAGATGACGACTCATACGTTCAGAGAAGACAACATCGTGGTTTACAATTGTGGGCTCCATAGAAGGACCAGAACACTGAATGAAGACAACAACAACAACAAAAAAAGGTTATTATTTTGCGTAGAAAAACGTGTGAAAAAGGGGCATCGGTGATGTAAACTGGTAAATACAAACCACCACAAATTCGCCAATGTATTCGAAGGCACAGTGTGCAATGCAACCGTACTGGATGGTGTAACCCAAGAGGCCCAGGGTTTTCCCCAGCATATGACGGAACATCTCCACCTAAGGAAGAGAACAGCCAAAAGTTACAAAATTTCTTTAAAAAAAACAAACAAAAAAAACAAAAAAAAAAAAAAAAAAAACTAAAGCTGTGAGGAGTTTCATTTCTGGAGGTGTGGACAAGGTTGTCACAGTTGGCCTACCGCTAAGATGGCACATTCTTTAGTGTTTCATTCTCAGGGGCTGAGTGGCCAGTTCACACCAGAAAACTGTCCCGCACTCTGACCCTGTGGACGATGGACCTATCAACACCTTGAGCTCAGGTGATGGACAAACACAGAAACTGTGACACATCCAGCCAGGCAGCCTTGCCCCGTCTACAACCACGTCCCTGACTGTGCTGCCATGATCATTAGAGCTGTTATCAGCTCCTGTCGGCACCATAGAAACACAAAAACACCCGGGCACACTTACAGCAGCCCTGCAAACACTGTCATTTAAACACACAAGGAATAGGTCTTCTGAGCAAACATCACAACCACTTTTGGGTTATTGACTTTTACTCAACCCGCGGGATGAACTGAAGAAAGCAAGCCAGTATTTACACACTGTCCAGCAGGCTCTATATGTAGAAAAGCTCTCGCACACCTGCACATACACAAACAGGAACTGTATATGGCTGGGCTTAGATGTTAGTGCTTGCTTCAGTCACTTTCTTTTTTCTCAGGCTGCTGTCCTGCTAGCCCTCCACAGGGTAAATAAATCTTTTTCTTCATCTCTTCTATTCCTTCTGTCTCTTTCCTTCTTTCTCTCGCCATGTCTCCTCTCCCTCCCAGGGTATTATTAACCAAAGCAAGCAGAGCGGAAACCAAAGTTCCAAATCCTCAGAGCTCTGGGAATGACTTCCCAAAGATGGACAAGGATTAGGACCCCCAATTTTTCCCTTACCCCACCACCTCCACCCCCTGTTTCTCTCCAGGTTCCCAACAGACCGGGTGTCAGGTGGCTCTGTGAGTCCTGCCAAAGGTGTTACCCCTAATCCCATTACCCCCGCCACTCTTCTCTCTCTGTGTTATACGCACAGGTCCCTCTCATTCATTCCAACCGCATTTCAACTATTAAACTCTCCATCTTTTCTTTCATGTGTCTCTTTGGCCTATTCGCCATCCTTTTTGATCCCAAAAAGATAGACTCCATCCTCCTCTCACTTCCCCACAACTTCTTCCCTCTGTTCCACTGTCACCCCTGACAACCCTGCGCTTTCCAGAAAACACTGAGAATAGCAGGGCTCAAGCAGGTGAAGGAGGATATATAGATACCCTGCATGGAACCCAAAAGAAAGGCCCCTTTGAGGTTCCAGCATACTTCTATATCTTCTGCAAACTCAGTACTTCCCCAGCTGGTACAACAACACCTCTGGCCCTCTAATTCCTCTGTTGGCAAGAAAGTGGACTGAAGGTTAATGTGAATCTCTGTTCTGCGCTATAAGGCAGCATGTTCATGCCTCTTCCTCTTACTCTCAGCTTGCTTCACCTGAATTTCCATCTCTGTGGTACTGTAATGCACTCTTAGACATGATCTCCAGTGTTCACCTCCTTCTGCTAGACCAGGGATCAGGAATCTTTGTTAGCACTCATTCACAGAGCACAGTGGACAGCCTCCCATACAGCTGCCCTCATATCTCTATTTCATCACGCCCCCTCCCCTCCATTCCAGCATGCATTCATCATAGGTAGGGATTAGGAGACTTTGCATAACCAGATCACACGGCCACTGACTGATATCAAGAGTCCATATGCAGCCGCCTGGTTTTCTGAGTCCCCCTCTGTCACTGATAGTGTGTGTTTGTGTATGTGTGTGTGTGTGTTCATATGCACGGACAAAAGCATCACCTGCATGTTACATAGAAAGAGTAACATATGAGCTGAAGTTACTCTTGGGACTCAGAGTGAGGTGGACATACACAGAGACTTCTAATTAAATATCTATTAGATCTAATTTCCCTCAGGCAAAGAATCAAGCACCAATGCTATCTTTCAGCTCGAATACCCCTTGCATATTTGTGTGTGTGTGTGTGTGTGTGTGTGGTGTTGGATGGGCAAAGGATATTAATCGCATGTTGTATTACAGCTGTAAACTAACACAAAATCTCTCTGCTAATCCTAGATTACAGGGCAAACATGTTCATGAGAAAACAACAACAGGAGAAGAAAGTCAAAGGAGCCGTCCCTGCAGAACCATCTGTGACCGCTGGCCTCCCGCTGTCGCCTCGCAGCGCTGCAGTCAGGATGAGAGGGCTATTTCAAATGAATAGTTGCAGATGGAATTATATCATTGTGTGTTTGACTTTGTGATCCTCTTATTGAGGGAACCCAAATTCATTCATTCATTCAAGCAATCAAAATCATCAGAATGTTTTCAATGCCCAATGTTATATGCCCACTTTGCGAAAATGCTGGTAAATAATTTACTCCATTAAGAGTGGTTAAAAACATTTGAGGATAGAAAATAATTGGTGTTTTTCTGTCATTTGTGTTAAGGTGAACAAAGAGATACCTGTATGTAGAAATACAGGAAGGTGAAAAAATTGAGCAGTTTGGGAGTTGCTGCCACTAAACTTAAATTGTGAGTTAACTGGAAATGTTTGATATCAATGTATTTGAGTCCAGTTTTATGATATTTATAAGGAAAAGGCTTCATATTATGACTTGGATTGGTGAATGTTAAATCCACATAAGTAAGTCTTAACAATTTCACTCATTGATCAATTGCTGGTTTTCTTTAAGGTTTGAAATGCCTGTTGAGATTTTATCTAACCAGCATTAGCTGGTTAGATAAAACACAAGCAAAACATGCACTGTGGTTCACTTGATAGAGTCAATAGTTTTACATCCAGTGGAATAAAATCAGATGAGAAATAATGATGGTCAAATGAAATAATTCTAGACTGGCAACCTGTCTAAGATTTACTTGTTTTCTTGCATAATGAATGGTGGAGATAGGTGTCCTGAACTTTGTCTGAGGTTGATCAGATTTAATATAACTGATGGGAGGAGGGAACTCAAAAAGACTGGATGCTGAAATTGAATCAGAAGTTGTTCCAAAAAAGTACTAATCTGTGGTTGTGCAATCATGTTACTGTACTTTTTTTGGTGGTTTACTTTTCTTTTGTTGATGTCCCAAACAGATACGTATTTTTCAAGCTGAATTGTACAAGATAAATGTCACATTACATGTTGAAAATGTTTTTAAATATTTTTTATCTAAGTTTTCATATCACAAAAACTTGCCATTTAAACGGGATGATTGAAATAAATGAAAACAATAGGAAGTTATTAGCTTTGATTAAATTAATTAACGGGCAACAAAACCTGAATTTTCACTAACGGATTAGCCAATCAGACACCAGAGATGATGAATGGAAAATCTACAGGCCAACTGATTGGACCCAACTGTGTTTTCCAGTGCAATTCTTTGTAAAGCTAAAAACAACAACTACTGCAGGAACTTACAATGAAACATAGTCAGTAACCCACCAAAAGTGATACTTAATTAATTAAGTGATAATTAAACGTACATCATTGATGCCATAAGGAAATAGTCAGAAAGGATTTACCTCTACTGGTCTCGAGAGGTTTGACCCTGCCATGAGTGAGTAGTGTTAATTGATATACATGACCAGTCTATTAGGACCACAATGCGAATTTCAATCCAAACAGCACACAAGGGCCTTGCAGCGGACTTCTTACACAACCAAATTAGGAAAACATGGGCTGAGAGAGAACTGGGCAACAGGGGGGCTAAGAGGCTTATGAGCCCCTTGTCAGATATTCTTCTTCTCCCTGAGGATCACAGATGGAAGGGAGTCTGGAGAAGCAGCCACACCAGAGTGGGGACGAATCCCACCTCTGATGTCTTTCTCTGGACAGCAGAAGGCAGGGGAGGGTGGGGAGCGAGTCCTGTTGCGCATGGCTTGATTTGATCTTAATGTGAGACATAAAAAGGAGGAGCTTTGGCAACAAGGGGTGTGTGTGTGGAGGAGACAGAGGGGATGAGGGGAAGTTGTTTCAACTATCAATGCAATCACAGTTAATCCTGAAGATTTAAACACAGACACCTGGCTGGATGGGGAGTAACAGATGTAAAAGTCCCAGGACGGTGTCTGTACAAAATCCCCGTCCCTCCGGATCCTGCCTTCTATCAAAGGTTTAATTGAAAAGACTGATCTCCATATTGCTCTTTGTATTGTTGCTAACGGCAACGCAGCCGTGAAACAGCTGAGCGAGGTTGCTATTTGAGGAGCTCAGAGTTTATACCTACAATCAAAGGGTCAGTCAGAGCAAATAATAGCCAAGTGATATGAATACAACTGCTGCGAAGTGAAAGGAAGTGCGGGCTGACACAGTCCCCAGCCAATTACATTCAGTGGAAAGTCAGTCACTAAGCCTTATTGTATTGACCACAAGAGATTGTGCGGTGCCGGCTCTGTGTTGAAAGAATTCAGAGATCTTATCTGTGCTTGTATCAGATTTACAAAGGAGTTTGGGTTATCCACGGCCCCGAGCTCAACACTAGCTGCTATTTTTTAATACTGACTAGTGAAAGACATCTTAGCTCACCCACAATTTTTAGACTGCAGTTTTTTTTTTTCAATTCTACAAAAGAACATGTTTTGTATTTTGATTGTTTCTGGATGTGTTTGAATATGTCATATGACTCAAACAAAAACATCTGAGAAAACTAGACTGAAGCAATTCAAACTATGGGAGATAGAATAAATGAAAAAAAGGGGAGGGGGAGTAATCGTTTGATAAAATTAACCGCAAACACAACCTGCCCTGTGCTTATTGTGCATGCCCTGTTAGACTATTGCTTTTCTTTCAGTGCTAACAAAACAAATTTGGTGCATGCCGATAATAATCTGGCATCCTCTGGACGCAAAAAGTTAGCACTCCTTACAGCAATCCCACACCGATGGCAGAGCAACATTGCAGAAAGCAAAACAGTCAGACCAGGAAAAGGTCTGACATGTTATGACTGCTGCTATTATTTAGCTCAATCAGATACAGCAGCTGACATAATAAGAGTAGAAAACATACCTCCCCGCTAGATCCTGATTTGAAAAGGTGTGTTATTTTTGTACGATTACTCAAGCCTGTTGTGGAGACACCAAAAATATTTCTGCACAGTAAAAGTCCAGCAGAGATTTGTTAATCAGTCTCAATACTGTGCAGATTAGCAGAAATCCCTGCCCTTATTGTTCTGCTGAAGCCAAATCTCCTTTTCAAAAATACAGGTCAGTTAGAGCATCTTATTTGGCTCGTATAGTCTCTCCACAATGCCCGGCGTTGTCAGTCATGATATATTCCCTTGGCCTCCTGTCAACATGCATAAGTCTCAACAGTGCTGTCAAAACAGCAGGACTGTCTCTGCTCAGAGCGTTTGTAAAGTGAGCAGTTGGGCGATTGCTTCCTTGGGAGAATCACAGCATCCTGCGATCCTACATGGCCTCTGGCCTCTCTGCTACCCAGAGCTTTTTACAGCTGTCTTAAGGATGTCACTGATCAGTCTCGACTCCAAAAGAAATGTTAGTGGAATATGTAATGTTCAAATTCCACTGTGGTTGTCCTAAATAGCATATTTTGGAGGTCTAAGAATAAATAAAAGTAATTTTATGCATAATAATCTTTGTGGCTTTTTTTTGTTTGATACTATTGTAGAAATAGATCCAAGATCTGTTCATTGTCTTACACTAAGCAAAACCTTAATTGAATCTCAATCCATTAAGCCATTATCTTTAGCTCACTCTTGATCAGATCATGATGGTAGCAGGTCCAACATGCAGTTAAATACTCTCCATCTCAGGCTGAGCATGTCCAGGCCAGAAGAGATACATAGTCTCTGCAGTGAGTTCTGCGTCTGCCAATTATTAGCTCAGGTGCCAGAAAAAAACCTCCAAAGTGAAGCACCCAAGAGACATCTTGACTGGATGCCCGAACAACCTCTGCTGACTCCTTTTGATGCAAAAGAACAGCAGCTCTATTCCCAGCTCTCCCCCAGAACACGGAGCTGCTCACCCCATCTCTAAGGGTGAGCCCAGCCACCCGACAGAGAAAGCTTATTTCAGCTGCTTGTATCCAGGACTTTGTTCTCTTTCTCAAGATCCATTTTACCATCTGTGAGGTCAAGGACAGAGATGAACCAGTAAGTTGGGAGCTTTGCATGTGGCTCAGCAGACTGGAACAGCACCCACCTTACCGCAGACGAGGTCTCAGTCTGTCTTCCCATTTTCTTATTTCCTTCTCCATTCTACCATCACTCAAGGATAAGACACCAAGATACCCTCATCTCAGGCACCTTGCACTCGGCTGCAAACTACTCCAGAGAACAGTAAAGACGGTCACGATCTAAACATGCCAAGAGAACCGCATCATCTGCCAAAATCAAAGATGAGACCCTGAAGTTCCAAAACCTGAGGCCCTCCTCTCCAAAACTATGTCCTTGGAATCTGTCTAAGAAAACCAAAAACACAAGTGGAATATTAGACGTGTTCTAATATATTTCACCAAGAGGTTGATGAATGAAGTTTTGATGTTTATGTATTACCTCTGCATACCTCATTATCAGCTCAGTTGCTCAGTAGTTGTCTCCTTAGAGATTTCTTCTGTTTTTTTGCTTGTTATACTTAAATGTTTCAGGTCCTCAAGCTAAATTTCCTATCAAACAGGGTGTAAATACAAAAATTGACTGTCACTTGTGTAAAACATAAATTGAATATGATTAAATAAGTTTTTGAGGACTTAAGTTAGGCCTGTTGACTGTTGGAAACCAAAAATCTCTTCAAAAAACTGTTCAACAGCATTAAATATACTAATAGATCTAAAAAAAAATTGTTAATACTGTTCTTTTGTAAACACATTAAAGAACAAATGAGAAACAATAATTGACAAGCCCTGTGCATGCCAGAAAACCACAGTGTCAGCTGTGATCCACAGGAGACTAAAATACATTTTTTGTCCATTGATGTGAGAGAGGGGTGCAGATTTTATGGAAGATGCGTGTCGCAGTACATTTGGGGTACAACTAACAACATTTCAGAAAAAGAACATCATTCTGACTGTAAAACATGGAGGTGTTAAGTGTGTTGGAGGTTACTTTAGGGCCTGAGTGACATGCCTAGTTGATGACTCATACATTCTGTTCTTTACAAGAATATTATGGACAACAATGTCTGGACATGAGCTGACCTTCAGCTCAAAGAAACTTGGGCTACTCCAAATGATCCAAAGCACACCATAAAGTCTGTGAATCTCCCCGTATTTTATATTTTCTTGTGTGTTCTAAAATTCCTGTTTCAAAATAGGCATATTTTACTTTAAAAGCAAGGTATTTGACATCGATATTTATTCTTCTTCTTAGTGCCTACTTTACCTACTTTATTAAAAAGAATTTACTACAAACAACAACAATAATAAAACATTTTCTGGGCGAATATCCCAAATCAAAACGTTTTTCTTAAATCGAATTGTTCTGAAATCCTCTAAAAAATTTCAATGTTGTTTTTTTAACCCATTAATGAACTCTCTATAAAATAAACACAGATTACCGAAATCTTTTAAGCACTAAACGAAAATGACTATTTTCTGTGCAAAACCTGAAGTGAGAAGCCACTTTTAAGCCCTGACTAGATTCCAGGAATTGCCACGAACGCATAAACTCAACATAATTTAAAGCAAATATTGATAAACTTGCAGCAGCAGCTGTTAACTTACAGATATCTGTGGATCTTTTCTGATTATAGCTCAACGCTGAGTGTGACCATGCAGTCACAATAACAATTCCAGCTTCCCCTTGACAGCTTCCTGAAACAGCAAAGTAACAAACAAGATTGTCATTGGTCGACCTGCCCCGGACTTTTCTTTGATTGGATAACATGCTCCACAACATTGACGTCATCAGTAGCAATATGGCAGCTCCCATGAACAGTGTGGGTAAAACCTCAGCTGACCGTTTACAGGCTAATTGTACGAGCTTTCAGAAGAAAACAAGGAGTAAATTGATCTCTATACCCGGGACGAGACCTTCGGTCCAAAACGGACAGCTCTTAGTTTCGACCGGTGTCACGTCGCTGGACTACCTGCTCGGTCAGTGTCCCGCTGCTGCACAGGCTAAAAGCCGTTATAATCAATGTTGGGCAGAGTGAACATACTCAACTGCAAACAAACCTTCACATTTTCAACACATCACAAGTTAAAAGCATTAATATGGATCTTTGTCGGAACCAAAATTGCTCGTATTGCATTATCCCTATCTCTTGCAGAGCTTTTTTTTTTTTTTTTAATAACAAAAAAATGTTTCATTGAGGTATTTCTCTCGCCAAACTAGTGTCATGAAATATTTTTTAAAACCCTTCTTATGGAGGTTTTTATACATACATAGATAGATAATTTATTAGTCTCCCATAGGAGAAATTTATCCTGGAAGCAGGGCCAAAAACTGCAGTACAACAATAAAACGAACATAATAAAAACAACAACAACAACAATAAAAGTAAATAAAACCACAAATGTCAGATGCTATACTGTGGAATAATATAATCAAGACGCCGTCCAGTCCCTCACTTTTATATAATTTTTTTGGCAACAACAATATTCGTGTATATATAAAGATATTATAATACTGTTATATTTTCTTTCCCTACAGNTGACTGTCACTTGTGTAAAACATAAATTGAATATGATTAAATAAGTTTTTGAGGACTTAAGTTAGGCCTGTTGACTGTTGGAAACCAAAAATCTCTTCAAAAAACTGTTCAACAGCATTAAATATACTAATAGATCTAAAAAAAAATTGTTAATACTGTTCTTTTGTAAACACATTAAAGAACAAATGAGAAACAATAATTGACAAGCCCCGTGCGTGCCAGAAAACCACAGTGTCAGCTGTGATCCACAGGAGACTAAAATACATTTTTTGTCCATTGATGTGAGAGAGGGGTGCAGATTTTATGGAAGATGCGTGTCGCAGTACATTTGGGGTACAACTAACAACATTTCAGAAAAAGAACATCATTCTGACTGTAAAACATGGAGGTGTTAAGTGTGTTGGAGGTTACTTTAGGGCCTGAGTGACATGCCTAGTTGATGACTCATACATTCTGTTCTTTACAAGAATATTATGGACAACAATGTCTGGACATGAGCTGACCTTCAGCTCAAAGAAACTTGGGCTACTCCAAATGATCCAAAGCACACCATAAAGTCTGTGAATCTCCCCGTATTTTATATTTTCTTGTGTTTTCTAAAATTCCTGTTTCAAAATAGGCATATTTTACTTTAAAAGCAAGGTATTTGACATCGATATTTATTCTTCTTCTTAGTGCCTACTTTACCTACTTTATTAAAAAGAATTTACTACAAACAACAACAGTAATAAACCATTTTCTGGGCGAATATCCCAAATCAAAACGTTTTTCTTAAATCGAATTGTTCTGAAATCCTCTAAAAAATTTCAATGTTGTTTTTTTAACCCATTAATGAACTCTCTATAAAATAAACACAGATTACCGAAATCTTTTAAGCACTAAACGAAAATGACTATTTTCTGTGCAAAACCTGAAGTGAGAAGCCACTTTTAAGCCCTGACTAGATTCCAGGAATTGCCACGAACGCATAAACTCAACATAATTTAAAGCAAATATTGATAAACTTGCAGCAGCAGCTGTTAACTTACAGATATCTGTGGATCTTTTCTGATTATAGCTCAACGCTGAGTGTGACCATGCAGTCACAATAACAATTCCAGCTTCCCCTTGACAGCTTCCTGAAACAGCAAAGTAACAAACAAGATTGTCATTGGTCGACTTGCCCCGGACTTTTCTTTGATTGGATAACATGCTCCACAACATTGACGTCATCAGTAGCAATATGGCAGCTCCCATGAACAGTGTGGGTAAAACCTCAGCTGACCGTTTACAGGCTAATTGTACGAGCTTTCAGAAGAAAACAAGGAGTAAATTGATCTCTATACCCGGGACGAGACCTTCGGTCCAAAACGGACAGCTCTTAGTTTCGACCGGTGTCACGTCGCTGGACTACCTGCTCGGTCAGTGTCCCGCTGCTGCACAGGCTAAAAGCCGTTATAATCAATGTTGGGCAGAGTGAACATACTCAACTGCAAACAAACCTTCACATTTTCAACACATCACAAGTTAAAAGCATTAATATGGATCTTTGTCGGAACCAAAATTGCTCGTATTGCATTATCCCTATCTCTTGCAGAGCTTTTTTTTTTTTTTTTAATAACAAAAAAATGTTTCATTGAGGTATTTCTCTCGCCAAACTAGTGTCATGAAATATTTTTTAAAACCCTTCTTATGGAGGTTTTTATAGATAGATATATAGATAATTTATTAGTCTCCCATAGGAGAAATTTATCCTGGAAGCAGGGCCAAAAACTGCAGTACAACAATAAAACGAACATAATAAAAACAACAACAACAACAATAAAAGTAAATAAAACCACAAATGTCAGATGCTATACTGTGGAATAATATAATCAAGACGCCGTCCAGTCCCTCACTTTTATATAATTTTTTGGCGACAACAATATTCGTGTATATATAAAGATATTATAATACTGTTATATTTTCTTTCCCTACAGGTGGTGGATTAGCAGTTGGTACAGTGCTTCTCATTGGTGAGTCTTTCTCTTTACATTTTTCAAGTAGCCAGTGTGTTGTCTACAGTCTACACATTGTGTTTCTTATTCCTGGAAACAATGCGTACTTTTTAACCTGTTGTAGATTTAAAAAAAAAACATTTTTAGCTTTGTTCAAGGCATTTAAAAAAGATAAAACCTTCACTTAGCACTTCAAATAAACATGAGCTATAAATGTGTTTGTCTTTGGATTGTTAAGTATTTGCAATAATTTATATAGATTTTTTTTAGCTGGAAGTGAAATAGGCTACTCACACCAAAGAAGGAACAGAGTGTAAATAGAAATATCCTTTACTGTACAACAGTAGAAAAATTTAGGATCTCTGTCCGTATCTGAAATGTTAAAAATTACATTTATGCCTTAATGTGTATCTTAATTCATTTTATATGGTAGACCAACATTGTGAAGGACATACAAGTAAAATGGGAAAATATACATGATTTTATTTTTTTTAACCAGGGAAACATATAAAGTGCTGCTTGCATTTGTTTTGAAGTCCACTGAATAAATGTTTTGTAGAACGTAATCTCACTGTAGTGGAAGTAGGAAGACTTTTATATCTACAGACTGAAATTTTTAATGTCAACTCTCCAGTTTGCAGGTATTAACAAATAATTTAATATTAACATCAAGTGAAATTTGGTCTGGACTTTGGACTATTCTAAACTTTGGAACTAGTTGAATGAATCTATTATCATTGCAAATAATGCCATTTCACTGCTTACACATTATTCAAGTAAACAAGTTCTCAAGTGACAATATCCTGCAGAACCTCTGCAGAATTTTAACATGTTGAGGAGGGGGTTAGACCATTTGAGTCAGGTGTGCTGGTGCAGACACATTTAAAACCGTAATGACACTGAGAAGCAAAGACTGGAGCTGGACATACATTAAGTAGACATTATGTTGTTTTTTTCAAGTTTCATCCTGGCCTTTTGTGTTACACTTGGTTGTTTGCAAAGAGTTTTATGACTAAGGTTTGATAGATCCTTATAGTAAAGTGTCTATCCCAGACAGAAGATATGCACATTAGTACATGAACAATTTGCTAATTTGAGGATGAAAACACATGGAGTTCAATAGAAATTTGAAATCATAAGAAAAAATGTAATATTTCATAATTCAGCAAATGTATAAGAATGGATTTCTTATCCATTTTTGATAAGAAATCCAAGAATGGGTAGGAAAAGCATTGACATTTGTTAGTTTGAACAGGGTTATAAAGTAAATTTTTAAGACTTTCAGACTCCATTAAACCACAGTGAGAGGTATTAAACAATTTACAGTAAAGAAAAACGCAATAGTGGTGAAGCTGTGACTCAGCAAAAATGGTATCTAGTTAGATAATTTCAAGGCAAAACCATTGCTTTCCAAATAACTTAAAGATTTCTTTAAGTGACATGTGATGCAACCGTCACAGGTTCAAGTCCTGGCCTTATGACCTTTGCCGCTTGTCTTCCCCCTCTTTCACGACCCGCTTTCCTGTCATTTCATCATCAAATTAAGACCATTAGACCCAAAAAATAAAAATAAAAAACAAACAAAAAAAACATTTGCCATCAAAACCATCTTGATGATCCCCAAACTCTTTGGGAAAATATTCTGTACACTGATGCTACAAAGTAGAACATTTCAGAAGTCGTGTGTTCCATTACATTTGGCACAAAGGTAACACAGCTTTTAGAAAAAGAACATCAGACTTACTGAAAAGCTTGATGGTAATGGCAGTGTCGTGGTTAGAGCATGCTTTGCTACTTCTGGACCTGCATGGCTTTACGTAATCAACAAAACCATAAATTCTTAATATTGTGAAGAAGAGTGTTTGACAACAAGTTTGTGATCTTAAACTTTGGCCCCTTAAGTCATTTGGCATACCAGTGATCGGAAGCACATCAGCAAGTCCACCTCTTTGTGGCTAAAAAAAAAGATAATAGGACAACAAATAGGTTTTGGAATGATTTAGTCAAAAATCTCATGAAGATGCTGTTGGATCCTCATAAACCGAATGTTCAGGCCCAAAACCCTCCATTGTCATCGACAACAGCAGAAAACAGGGGACAAACAATTTCCACCAGTTACTGCAAATGCTTGATGGCAGATGTTGATCCAAGAGTGACACAACCTGTTATAAGGGGGCAATTACTTTTTCATATTGTTTGAAGTGCTTTCTACTCTCCTTTTAGTAGCCCCTTATAGCTACTAAAGGGGCTACTTTGATTTGATAATCAAAGTTATCAAATGAATACTTTGATAAGTATTCATTTTCATAAAAGTCTTTAAAACCTCAGCAACACATTGGCTCAATTCCTACAACCTAAATTGGCAACGATTTAGGAATCATCCACAGGCTCTGCGGTAAGTGTGTTACTCTCAAGCAGACTGACAAATGGACTAATAAGCTGAAGGTCTCCCGTTAGAATCCCAGGTGTTCACACTTTTCGGTTGCTTCTTCATTAATATGCCCCTCTGCAGATGTTTTATAGAAGTTTTCAGAATAACATAAATCGCAAGTGGGTTTTCTAGGGGCTTAAATGTCTTCCACTGTGTTATTATTATTATTATTATTATCATTCATTGTAGGCTAGGCTATATGCACTGGTGGACAGTGAGGTTAAGGTAGTCATGTTTCCCCTTGAAGCTGTAATTTGTGTGTAGCCAAGGCCTATACCAACTGATGATATTGCTTTGCCCTTTAATTCATCCCCCCAATCGATGCAGGAGTCAGTGATTACACACTAATGCGTTCTTCCCTTCCATTTTGTGAATCAATGTACGGTTGGTTTCATCTGGTAATGAGAGACACAGTAAAGGTGAAATGCGTGTGTGTGTGCGTTGAGCACTCTCTTGTGTTTGTCTCTGAAAGAGTGGCATATGTGCACAATGTGTGTGTGTGTGTGTGTTTTCTGGGTGGAGTGGGGCGGAGTGTGGGGAGTTTGGAGTGTGTGTTTGTTTGTGTTGTGTCGTCTGCTGCAGTCTGCCCCTTTAGCTGTGATGGCCTGTTTGTGAGACACAGACATAAAATTATCAGACTGGTCATTGTCTGCCTTTGAAGTGTCTTGAGCTGTCTGTCCTGATTTGTCACCCAGAGGGGGGATCTCTTCAGTATGGCCACTGTCTAAGGATCTCTTGTGTTTCTGCAAGTGGAGAAACAAAGCTGCCTAGTCTGTATTATGTTGACCATTTATGGTTTTGTTCCTTTGTTAGATTAATGCTTCTTTGATTTAAATGTCACCTTATTCAGTGACTTCAAACTGTTTTGCGTTATTTTATTTCAGTTCTATGAGCAACACAGAGATGGCTTACAGATTGTTTAGCAGTGTACGGACATAAACAAAAGGATTTGCAATTGTTTTTTTTTAATAAATTAAATGTTAGTTTTAATTACAAATTCACCAATCAGGTGTTTTCTAATCTAATTTTCCGATTCTGATTTAGACATATTGCTGTTTTTTCCCCAAGGGTTAAAATGCATAAAAAAAGAGAAGCAATTCCGAATATTGCTTCTCTCATTCGGAAGGGAATAAGAGAAGCTGGATTCAAAACTACTGGTTTTGAATCCAGCTTCAAAACCAGTAGTTTTGAAGCTGGATTCAAAACTACTGGTTTCAATAAATGAAGGAATTATAGCATTAGCTGCATATATGCACCAAAGCATATTTCCCAAATATTTTACTTAATTTGCAAAGTGCATCACGATAAATTTTTTGTGCTTTTGATGCACTTTTTTTGATGCCTTTATGATTTTATATTTTGATGCATTTATTTGAAAATAAAAATATAAATTATGTTTTCTGTAAACTGTTGATTTCCAATCACATCTGATCAATGGGAATCTTTGTCAAATCTTTGTTTAAGGCTATAACTACGATTGATGACTCACTATGAAAACAACATAATTTTACAAGGATGTGACAGTGAGCGCAGGTAGAGTGTGTAGTAACTAAAGGAACTGTTCAGAATTGCAGTCAGCGTATGAAATATTGGTTCATCTCAAAAAATCTTTTTTTTTGTTGTTGCTTGACAGCAGAGTAGTCCACAGCAAGCTGCTGTTATTAAGTATTGGAAAGTCCAGTTTGAATCATTGACCTCGACATTATGAAATCCCTCTTTTGTATTGAGATGGGTTGTATATTGTACTAAACTGAACTGACTGGGTAACTTTTGTTGAGAGTTAAGTCTGTCGAAATAAACATTACTGAAGTGAAACTGGATTAGCAGAGTTTATAGTGGGAACATTTTGTAAAATGTATTTCTAATTGTTTTTTATTCCCTTCACTTTTTTATACTGTAACTTAAAGATAATATCTCATGGACCTAAGACATATAAGAGGAAAACATCTGACCTAGATCTTTTGTCTCTTTGCCCTGCAGCTCTAGCAGATATGATTCATGAGACTTGCACTCCCACTTCCTTGTCTGAAGGCAAATGAAGCACAGACATCCTGCTTTTATGCAACCTTAGTCAGAAAAGAGCAAAAAAAGAAGCAAAATAGTGAATGGAATCATCCTATGACTGTCCAGAGTGACCGATCTACCTCAAAGACACAACCGCCCCCCACCCCCTGTTGCTCCTACACCCCACCACCTCCAGCCCCCTCCTCATACCCCCTGCCTCAACAGCCTAATGACTCCTGGAGGTTTCATTTGTAAGGCTCCCATAGAAACACAACCACAATAGGCCCCATCTTGAGAGGGCCCATCTGGGAGTCTTTGTGGGGCCTGCTGAAAGCCACAAAGGCCTGCTGACCTAAAAACCCATCAATAAGAGAACAGGGAGCCCCGCCGACAACAAATTGAAGAGCCGTGGAATTTCCTGGGCCATCCGAAGTCCGTAGGTGAGGACGCGGCTCGGGGAACATGGGAGGGAGGTTGGGGAAATTCTCCAAATGTCCGAGGATGACGCATCAGGATGTCATTCCCAAGCTGTCAGCTGTATGCCCATTGCCTCAGCTGTCACTGCCGTCTTTGTCCGTGTGCCCACTGTTTGCCATTGTGAGGAAAGGCCTATGGAATCTTAACAAAATGGTGACGGTGACAGGAAACACCAGTGGCATACTGGGTAGAGCTATGTGCCCTCCTCTGTTGACTATAATAGTGATGATGCTGATGAGGGGGTTGGAGGGTTGTCATGTTGAAAGCCTGCAATATACAAAGACTACCTTTGTGTGGGTAATTTTTTTTACATTTATAGGATTTTACCTCTTCTTTTAATGGCTCAGACACACTTCTTACATGGTGTCATGTGATTTCTTCTGGGATTTGCCTTCTAAAAATATAACTTTCTCTGAAGTTCAAGAAGAGTTTATGTGAATGACCCTCATAGTACAGAGGTGAAAAGGATGCCACTGCCATTAGAATCCAACCAAAAATGGAGAGATTCAAAGCAACCAGGTGTCAGGAACTGTTTTGATGACAACTGCCATCTTCCTCACACTCTTTCTCTTCTTGGCAGTTGCCCTGACCACCAAGGTATCTTTCTGTTGTGCGGGAAGAGCCAGGTAAATGCTTAAGGCAGGTGTCTTCCACTTGCCCTTACCTCTGCGCTGCCAGTTTGGGACATGATTGGTGAAAGTGGACAGGGATACTGTAATATTTTGTCATGCAGGGTGAAGATGTGAATTTTTACATTGATAGTCAAACCTCGGTGTAAAAACTACACCCATGTGCCATGTCGATTGCTACGTCATGTGTTGCCTGCAAAAGGCAGGTAGAAGGTGTCCTTACATCGATTACAGTTAGGAGCGCTGATGTGGGCATGAACTGCTGGACTTAGGCTGAGGTGTTCAGAATAATAAAGAGGAAGACTACGTGACCCGATTAAGCTATTTATGTTTTTCTTTGACTTTGTTCACTGTGTCATTCTCGTGTGATAATCTGATGGTTCTTGTCTTTGTTTCTCTGTCAGAGGAGGACCGATTTGACAGCTACTCCCGCATGATCTTGAAGTACTTTCTGGCAGAGGGAGTGGTGTGTCGGCATGAACTTTTTGTGGCAACAGCTCAAGATAACCCTGATGAAATCCTACAGGTAGGAGATGAGACGCTATGCTTTTTTTAAATGAAGTTTCTGACCCTGCAAAGTTTTTTCTATAAGATACAAGACTAGCTTTCTTTTTGTTTTTTTTTCTATAACAGTACAACTTGCAAAATCCACATTGTTTAACGTTTACTCAAGTAAAGATCTCGGAGACTACTTCTTGAGTATTTTCTTTCAGAGCTGCAGCTCTTTCCAACATGTGTCAGGGTCAACAGGGGTATCTGAGAGGTCAAGAGTGGTATGGTTCTGGCATTGTTGAAATGTTTCCCGGCATATCAATCCATGAACAGGACCATAGTTTGCAGAAGCTGCCTGCCAATCAGCAAAGAGGAGGGGAGCTTCTCTCCCTCTGATTGATAGTGGGAGGGTTCATCGGCTCACCCTCTCTTTGCATATCAAAGACTTATTAAGAGAGGGGTAGTCCCGCTGGGGACATATCAAATTATTTAGTATTTTCCACTGTTGTGTTTGCGGCATGGTAATCTCCAGATGCTAAACTTGCACTATGTATTACATTAGCATGAACAAAGATGCATGTTCACAACTCCTATGGATGTAAAGTTGCACTGTGGCAGTTTCATGTGACATTTGCTCAAAGAACAGATTTCCTGTAAATTTCTTAAGAGCTTTTTATGTTTTCAACTTTATTTTGTTTGTTATACAGATAAGAAAACATTATTTACTCATCCTCTCCACAGACTTTTGTTTTTGTAAAGTTTTAGGAGAAAAGAAACACACACACGCCAAGTACTTTAAAGAAGTAAAAAGTATACATTTACTTTAAAGAAGTAAATGTGTATTTCTTTTATGGATGTACATTTATAGATAATTTCCAACAAATTCAACTTGTTTTGGGTTAGAAATATTTGATCCACTTTGTGTGTATTTTTCATGTCCTTCAGTACAACAGTACACATTTTATAGTTGAAGAGGAAATCTAGGTTAATTTTTTTAGAAATATGGCTTAAAAATTGAATTTATTTTCCTTGACTTGATTGTAGGTCTGATTAGGATTAGAACTGAACCATTCAATCTAATCCAGTTCTCTTCTTATTGAACTATCCAATGGAATGTTTCTCTACAATCGGATAATATATAAATTCAGCATTGTACAAGTGTATATTTCATGTTTCATTATCGTTTCAAAGCCATTTTTACCCTTCATTTAATACAAAATAACTCTGTTTTTCATCTGTGTCATCAAAATTCTAAAAAAAAAAATAGTAAGATTAAGAAAATCAGATGGAGAAAATTAATAAACGTTGCTGTCTTTATCATGCGACTGTCAAAATAATTTGTTTTTTGGGTCTGTCTGATGTTTGAAAAGTTTAAACTTTCAAGGTGTTTTATGTTTGCCAATGTCATATTCTGATTAGACATCATTTTTCATGTACATGATTTGTTTAGGAGCTTCCAGCCCCTATCTTGGATGATGTTGCTGTTCCTAAACCCGTGGAGCAGCCCAGACCGACTGGTGAACCCCAGGACAGCTTGGATGCCATGACGATAGCCTGGCGCTATCAGAACCTGCCTAAAGTACAGGTGATCGATCAGCGGGTCCTCTGTAATGCAGCTGTTTTTCCCTATACAGTCCATCAGAGGCAATTTTTAAATCTTTATTTGGTGAAAGTTCAACATGTGTCTCTCTTAATGATAGGATGAGAATGCACGGTACTGGAATCGCTGCTTTTAGTCCTTTGACAATGGTCTCGACCACTAAATCCATCTACCTCTAAACTCCTTTGTGGAGTGAATGAGGCCTCGGCCTCTCTTTTCAGAGCTGCAGCAGATTACTCACACTTAGCTGGCAATAGGTAGGCTTTTCACTGTTCTCCCAGTTCACATACACACACACATACACACACACGCTCGCACCCCTGCTTAGCCTGGGAAACAAGAGTACTATGCAGGCAGCACATTGACATGTCTGCTCGCTCAACCCTACGACCCAGACCTGCGCCTCCGTCTTCCCCCAAATCCCTGCCTTTCCCCCTGCTAGGGTCGGCAGCTCTACACTCTTTCTTCCGCTTTAAGGAGAGGAGACCCTCCCCTTCTTCTTCTTCTTCTTCTTCTTCTCTGCAGTCCACCCCCGTTGGTCTATAATCCATATCGCTATGTGGATTAGCAGAACACAGTGTGTCCCTAGGGATCCTCTCCCTCTTTCTCTCTCCCTGGAAACTTCTTTATATCTGTGTCCTTTCCTCACCTCTCCCCCCTTCCCCTGTAAAATCGTCTTTACAAACCGCTAGTAAGCCCCGCCAGAGGATTTGCATCCCAAATTCACCCCGAGAGTCAACGCTTACTTTCCCCTTACACACACCTCTCCTGGCACGGCCCACTGCGTCGTTCTCTTGATGAAGACATCAGATCAAAGGTGAGGCCGTCAGGGCGGGGATGGAACGCTAAGCGGGTTGCCTGGTTCACAAAGAGAAGATGAGCCCCTGACCCCCCCACTGCCCCTTCTGACCCCCGCGTTCTGACGGGAGAGGGACACACCGGGGGCCCTAATCCAGATTAGGAGTAGATTAAGGGCCCCTCTCACAATGGAGTCCATGGTTTTACCGAGAAAGAAGAGCTAAAACTCTCTCTTTCAGCTGCAGGAAAACATCCGCCTTCCCCTGCTTCCCTGACATGTTCGCTTTCACAGCCAGAAGTGGACATTTATGTGAAGAAATGATTAAGAGGCTGGTCATAGTGCTTATTTAACTTCTTCGCAGTAGAAAAGTTGAGGAATGACCCATAAACAATGCAATTGCATTGCCATAGTATTGCATTTTTAGAAATACAAATAAGGTTGTTATGCTGTATGCATTGTTAGTTTTAAATATTAAAATCATACAGGCTGTTTAAAAGAATTTGAGCAAGCAGTAATGTTAGAAAAAATTACAATTCTTATCCTTGTATATCACAGAGTGCTTTGGCATCTTCCTCTCGATTCGGACACTACTATGACGTCTCAAAGACGATGGAGGCAGAGATTCGCCAAGCGGCCAAGTGCCACTGCTTCTACCTTCCAGATCACATCACCCCGTCATCAGCAGCACACAGGTAGAACAGCAAGACGTCGTCCTCAAAATGCAGGCAAAACCAATGAGACACGACCCGACGAACACAGGCGCATAAACACGACATCATCCACATAACAGGGCTGTACAAATACGACTTCCTCCGCAGAACGCATGTGAGTAAACATGGCAATGTTCGTGGAGGAACAGGTGAACCAATAATGCAGCGAGACAGAGCTGCAGAACTTAAAGAGCACATCTTGTATAAGTAAACATAGTAAACAACATGACCAGGCTGAGAAGACTGGGCTTCATTAGATGAGATTGTTTTATTCTAGTTGAATTAGTTCAGGTTTCTTCTTCACGTTATGTCGGGAAAATGTTTCGAAAGTGAACAAAAGCTAAAATCCATTTGAATTGTGTCTGAGACATGGGTATTGAGTAGATGCTAAAATTATAGATGCTTGAATAAGTTATTTGGTTTGCCTGAAATGAAATGCATCAGTTAAATTTATGATGTAGATGCCACTAATCATTATTCTGGAAATCATCAAACTAATCAAACAATTCTTTCAGCTCCAATAAAATGATTTTTCTTTGACTTCAGAAAACAAAACAACATAACTGATTTTCTTCTATCATAATAACATTCACTTTGTTGATTCAGAGTAGGAATTGATGTTATAATAATTTGCATGATCACGCATCACTTAAACTATTTTCTTCTATTCAGTTTATTTAAACAATTAATTAATTACAGTTTTTTTATTGAGTTCAAATAAAACACTTATTCAAAAATGTTCCATTTATGAATAAACAATAATTACAATCAAGAACAACACTATAATCACTATTTTTTCAACTAATACAAATCAGCTAAATATCTGCCTGCGTCGCCTCCTGTTTTGCGTTGTTTGCCACTGGCCGGGTTCATTCAGCCTCTTGGAAAAAGGTTGCATATGTCTATTCAAATAAGGGTCTTGTTTGCTCAGCGTCTGTTTGATTTCTCCTGCGTTGAGTGTACTTAGGGTTCAGAGGTTGCACAGGCTCTTTACCCAGAGAGTGCTGCTGAACACACACGGGCGCACGAAGGCGCACTCGTTTGAACTGGGTAAATACAGCAATCTGGAGTGCAGTGGATGCTGGAGGAGGCTGTAGAGAATCCCTCATTCTTTCTATCAGCAAACAGAGACCGCCGGTAAACATGCTGCCCGTACAAACACATTAAATGTTGCAGGTATTCAGGTGAAAATGTACGTTTTTCACGAGCACGGTGCTCGAGGTAGAAAAAGTGTGGCTAGATATCATTGCACAACGTAATGATGGTTAATGTGAAGAGTGTAGGAGGAAAAATCTCCCTGGTTTGTGCAGTTTTGAGTGAAGGTGACGTAGTGGTGCTGTTGCAGAGTGTGAATGGGTTATAGATCTTACAGGCATTTTGACAGCTGGAAGCTACACCTGCACAGCACCATTGTGCCCCAAGGCCCGCCCAAGTACTGACAAGAATACAGGCACACACATTCGGTGCATATCTTGCACGCTCGTGTAACACACAAACTCGAAAGCAAGCTACTCCCCCTTGCACGTGTCCGCTGCCCCATGTTGATACCCTAGCTGTTAAATTGCTCCGTTTCACTTGAAGGCATAATTGGCACAAATTGCTCTCTAGGTGATACAGATCCTGTTGTTTAAGACCAAGCATCCCCCTTCCCTCACTCTTTCTTCCCTTGCTGAAAGAGGAACGCTGAGATAAAGACGCTTCCTGGTGCATGATCCTAATTAGCCGACGCGCTAGCCCCTGTAGCTACGCACCTAGACCTCTTTGGGTACCTGAATGAGCCGTGCTCAGTAGGGGTAGCTAAAGCACAATGCTGGTCTCCACAATGGCTGCCAACCAGTGGCAACCTCCTGCATGCAACTGAGCGTCAGACCGTCCCCAGCCCCCCCACCACCTCAGAGCTGGGGCATGGGCAGAGAGGCCGTGGAGGGTAGGTGTCCCTCTTTCACCAGTGCAGCTCTATCATTAGCCACAGCGGGGTCAGGAGGCACTATTGTTGAGCTGAATAACTGAAATAGAGTTCATTGATATACTTGGCCAAGTGTAATCAACACAAGTGTGTGCTTCTCTTCTTTATGTGGGGGTTTGGCGTGTGACCAACCTATGCGTATCAGCTTTTGTGGCTCTCAGGTTGAACCGACAGCTGACATAGCAGCCCACTGTGAGCTGCCACAGAGTGGTCATTACAATAGTGAGGTGTTTCTAAGTGGAGGGTCCTGTGTTAAAAGATGGGGTTAACATTATTATTGGTGATCCCATAAACTCATAAAGGGCTCAGCAGCGATCCATCCCTTGACTGTCGCTAAATGTTGCTCGACGGTACTGCATGGCCCCTGTCAGTGGTGCACATCTTACCCTTGATTAAACACCAAAATGCTGTTCTCTGTTAGTTTTAGCCTTCAGCCCATTAGTCCCTCATCTCTTCTCCGTTGTGCGCACGTTTTTGTGCATATGTGCACCTCATCTGTCTGTCTGTCTCGGCACAATCAGATCCTCGGGGAGCTGACAGTGAACCAGTCATGTTGTAATTTAATCAACCAAATAAATTAATTGGATCTCTTGATATGGATCATCTGTCTGCTTCGGTGGCTCCAGAAAAGCACAGTCAGGAGTAGCAGACTGCAGTCATTGAGGATTAGGCTTCTGCAGTGATCAGCTTGGCCCAGATTTGTCAAGATACTATTGGTGATGGATTGCACATTTTAGGTAGCCCTGTTCTCGTGCAAATTCTCTGCTGTACTGTGTCAAATGTGTCTCATTCTTTCTCCAGTGCCAGGGTTGAGTCCTACTCTGCCTTACTGAAGTCACTGCAAGAGGTCATACACAGAGAGGGCTTTGATTTGGCGACCCCCATGGTAAGAACCAAACAACTGTTCTGGTTTTTGTTTCATTAAAATTGTAACACATTTATTTTCTCAAAAATGTTATTCGCCACAAACTAATTTAACATTTTGTTAGAAAGCATTCTTAGTCACTCTAGAGCTAGGAGCACAATCATCGTATTTCTTAATCACATAGACACACATCTGTTGCTTGACAGCATAAATTTGTGATGCAGAGTTTGGAATCAGGTGATTTTCTGGTTGTTGATGAATCAAATCATGCAAAATATTTTTTTTATCATCAAATACATGAATGCAAAGAACACCTGCAATTTTCAGTCTATAAACACATCATTCAACAGTATGTGCTTTAATGCACTATTTTGAGTTCAAATAGGGGTTAAGGGCATATTCTATTTTACTTTGGATTTAAACTTATTACTGCTACTAAAAACATGCTGAATTTTCTGATACTTAAAAAGCTCATTAAATAAAAAATAAATAAATAAGAAAGAGGCACTAGATTTTTATTAAAAGGTATGATACATATATAGTGAGGAATTGAGAGTCTTGTCACTTATCTCTTCATTATCCTGTGCCTTACTAATTTTGGTCTTGTTCTTCTTAGAGTCATCTCTCTGACCTTGCATTGATTCATAGCTGTAGGAGAATAGAGCAGTAATGGGCCTACTAGCAAGTTGCTAATATTTAAACTGATAATAAGAGGTTGTTCTGTCCAGCATATTAAATAATTTGCCATTGCAGATGCATCAAGGTTTATAATCAAGATTGCACAAAAATGTTGATTCCTTTATCAATCTTGGCTTTTTGAAAACACTGAAAAGAAAATATGTCAAGGAATGTCAAAGAAAATATCAAATGAAATTGAAGGTCATCAGTTTCTTCAAGCTAAATTTGATCATCTTTCAATATATTTACAGAGAGTTTATATGACTGTTTTCAAATCTCAAAGCTGGCATATATCCAGCTTTTAGAGACTAGCCACCACAATGCAATTACAAAATACAGATTTTTCATAATGATTTGACACATAGAAGACCGTAAAATACATGTTTTTTTTTTGTTTTGTTTTTTTAGTGGTTCTCTACATAAACAGTATCTATCCCTTGTTCACCTACTTTCTGTGAACCCTGTGCCCATCACCTGGAGCCACCTCTCCTCCTGTCACTCACACATGGGATTTTCTCCCCCCAGAGCTGTCATTCAAACACCAGATTAACTGCTGACATCATTAAAGCAGCAGGACCACCTGACACACTGTTGGCACAGTCCAGGAATGCAAACCGGCACAGAGCGACATGGGTGCTGGCACAAAATATCCCCAGTATAGACAACAGTGTGGATTGGATGATTTGCTTCTCCTTGTTGTTTCCTCAGACATTGTCAAGTATTTCAACATTTAAAGTGAACTCTGCCGAAGTGATTCATAATTGGGAATATTTTTCAGAAGAATCAAAGCGGAGTCTTTCTGAGTCTCATTAGACTCCTTTCTGATTGGGTTTCGGTCCCAGACTAGTTGTAGTCTATATGGCTGGCCTCTGGTCTTTGGCTGGACCCTACTGGCAATGTTCCCTGATTTTTCTATAGGCTAAGCTATAGGAGTTAAGTTTGTCGTCGCATGCTGATGTTGCCACAGCAACAGTCGTGTTACCGCAGTGACCTCCTGCGGGGCGTCAGACACAGAAACAGATTTCTGATTCTGCTGCTCTCAAAACCTGTGTAGGAAAACATCACTGAACAAAGGAAGGGCATGTCTTATTGTGACTACGCCACACGTGCAGAATGCTAATACTACAGCAGGCTGAGATACAGACTGAGAGTACGCTGTGGAGAGAAAAGAGTCTTATTGGAAACTATGAGGCAGCTTTGAAAAACCAAGTTAGACAATGGCGTTTATTTTTCTTAGATCTGTTCGATGCTGATCCTGATTTGTAAACAGTCTAGGTCAGGCAGTTGGGTGAGGAAGTTATGAGAAATTGGGCTGACGAGATCTTAGAAGAGTTGGAGGAGGTTTAAATTATGAAAAAGATTGAATAAAAAGTGAGAAGATTTTAAAGCAGGCCTTTGTTTATTGATGTTGGCTCTCACCCCAATAATCCTGAACCATCCTATTAGAAAGGCCACATGAAAGGCAATTGTATGTAAGAGTAAAACTCCCTCACAGTTTGGACAGGCTTCTACATTTTCTGTGGTGCAGTGATATATATCCTATCACAGTTTGGCCCACTTTTTTTTAAATTTTTTTTAACAAAGTTGGTTTCAGTTGATCCCTTGGGGTGGGCTGGGATGGGATGGAGTCGGGAGGGTGAAGCGGTGCGGTGGGGGGCTTAAGGCAAGGCACTCCACCCTTACCCAGGCCCCCCTTGGCTGCAGAGCATCACCGCTGTGCCAAGAATGTGCTGGGGTTTTCTGGGTGGCGGCCATATTGGAAGCCTGTCTGACAGGTCCATTGTGCATGTGTCAGATGGCTTCTGTGATTGGGCGGTTGTGTCCAGTCACGTTTGGGCTCCGTGTTCCAATCGTCTGTGCCGCTGAGCAGTCTGTCCAGTTGCTCTCACCCAACGTTTGGAAGCATGACCCACAACAGCAGCACCCAAGTTTTCAGATTAAACTGAGATCCGTGCCCTCCACTGACTTTCTGTAGTTTACGTTTTCTTCTGCAACATTTGATACATTTTCATGTTTTTGTTGTTGTTGTTTTTTATGTTTACATAACTGCACTCCTCACCCTCTTTGCATTTCTCACAGTCAAAGTCACGTAACATCCTGCGTGTGGGGCTTCACTCTCTGGGCTCAGCTCTGTGGGGGGACGACCTGTGTTGCCATGACAAACCTAGACACAGCCACGCCCTGACTACCTTTCTGTATGGACTCCGTGCGTTGTTGAGGTCATCGCTTTCGGTTGCTGTAGTAACCTTACCATCACATCTCATCCAGGTAATATGGTGTTTGACACATACTGTCTTGTTTGTGTTACGTGCTTCTGAACTTCCACTCAGTATTGGTGTCTTAAACCATTTGGGATTTCAGCCAGAACACTGAATGCAGATTCAACTGATAAGCTTAATATTGAAGTTTAACCAATGTGCTCCTTTTGTATTGCTTATGATTGACTCAGGCGCAGGTGAAGGTTTTTTTTTTTATATGAGCAATATGGCTCCCCTCCTAGGGTGTTATTCTACCAGGGGTGCCAAAAGCAATGAAAAATCAAAGTTATTTGGCAGCTTCGCTCCAAACCTGTTTGTTCTCTTAGAAAACGAGCCTCAGATTCCTATGTCCTGCAACTTTTTGATGTATGAGAGGTCCATCACACCTGAATCAAATGGCTGGATTGCTCTCTCAACCTGCAGTCAAGTTTCTACAGACTAATGACTTGATTATTTGATTCAGGTATATTAAACAGGGATATATGCGACATTGGCTCTCAAAGACTGGAGTTTGTGATCGCTGTCTTAGACTGTTAATAGGGATGGAGTAAGGGAAAATGACAGCATACCATATCTCACTGATTAAGTTTTTTTATTTATATTTTTTAAGGTATATGTATTTCAGATTCCTGTAGTTCAAAATCTTAAAAGTCTAGCTTGGCCAATCATTAACTTAATAATTCTAAGTTGAAAAGAGATTATTTTAAACTTAGTATGCGATTTTTAAACCTGTACTTTGTTTATGAAATCAAGAAGATCTTTTTGGGCCATTTTTTGGCAATCTTTAGATGAGACAAAACCCCAAAACTGAGATTTTTCAATGATTACTTAAACTACTGTTTGAATTTGTGAATTGTTTGAAAACATGGGATTCTTGCTTTCCTTAAAAATATTGCTAAAACCTCTGGTTTCATTCTTATTAGGCTAATATTGTGCATTGTGCACCAGACCATAAAAGGACGGGATCACCCACTGCAGTGTTCATACGATCATTTCTGCTGTCCAGGTTTCACTGGGCCCCTCTCCCTATTTACATCAGTCTGTTGTCAACCTGCCGCGGTTCAGAATTCATTCAGTCTTCAAACTTTTCGATTTAGTATTATGAAATTCAACTTACTTTAAAGTCAATCACATCAAATATTTGTAGAGAAATGTATACTCTGTTCAGTCCAATATTGCAAACAAATTCAACTTAAAGTTGCACAAAGAATTTAAACCTCTTCATGGCCTTATATGTAATGCTTGTTAAAGTTGTATATTGGTGGGGCGGAGGGGCTGCGTGGTGGGCTATGAGTCTGTGTCCAGTCTGGCCTCTCAGTGTGAAGGTGGAGTCATCTGCTGAGGCATATGGCAAACCACCACCCCTCCCTAGACTATCAACTATAGAGGGACACTTGTCTCCAAAGCCGTCTACACACCAAACTAGCCTGACCACTCCTGGATCCCTCTTGAAGAGACTCGTCCTGAAGAGCACTGACTCTGTGTTGTTTGTGATCTCCTTATTCAAAGATATAGGTCAGTGCCTAGCTCAGAGAACAGCTGTGTTGTCACAACACGCTCTGGCTCCAGGCCTGTACGCACTGTGCAAGGCGGCTTGGCCTAGTCAAAAAAAGGTAGAGTGGCTAACTAGCAGATGTCAGCTGTGGTGGGAGCAGTCCTCCTGTCCCACTCTGGCCAGGCTTCCCAACCCTTAATCTGTCCCCTCCCCCTTCTCCACCCTGGGGAGAGAAGTGAATGAGTTGGAAAAGAGGAGAGAGGGGAAAATTTTGGACTGAATCAGGTGTTTGGTGACGAAGCCAACATGGAGGTAATTAGCGGCTGTTATGTTATGACCATGTGATTAACTTACCGTTTCAAATCTCACTTTGCACCGTTGTCTTAAGAATGTCACCAAAGTGTGAAGACTGTTCTCATTGAAACAGTTAATAGACTTTATTTCTGGCATTGCGTTGCGTAGATGGATCTCTCTTGAAGACTGTCTAGACTAACATCAGTGGTTTTTACTGACTGAAACATTGTGGTCTCAGACAGTTAGCCTACTGCTACTAGTCTACAATACTTAATCTATTATTGAGCAGCTTAGGAAGCTGAGCAACTCACTGAAAGCCTCCCCACAGCAGCCCAGTGCGACAGTCCATCTGAAACATTAATTAGACTCCCCTCCATCATACAATATCCTGAAACCACACCCAGTCCTCACACATACAAAATATAGGTCCCCAAAAATGCCTGTGTACATTTCAAATTTAAAGATTTTTAGTGCTTAAAAAATAATAATAATACATACATATATGTTTTTTGTTTGTTTTTTGTTTAAAACCCTCTTAAGTCCAAATTACTGAATAATCCATATTGCTATACTTACAAATAATTACAGAACATTTGTGTTTAAGACACACATATATGATTTTTAAAAATAATTCAATAATTACAATCTTTCTTAAAGTTTATGTTGTGCACAACAAGAAATAGTTGAATAGGATTAAACAAGGAATGTCAATCCAGAGCTGTTTTCAGATCTTCCCAAAGGTCTATTTAATTATCAGATCTATACTGCAGGACTTCCCAATGAACATTTTGTGTGTTCTTGGGCATTAATATTTGGGAAGACGACTTTTCTTGGCGTCGCTCTGGATTTCTCTGTTCCCATTTTCTTCTGTGTCCTAATCGCTTTCCCTGTTTGCCTGATGAAACCATTTCTCCATTTGGCAATGTTGCATCTGGTGCAAGACATCTTAATAGTTTGGCATTTCTGCTACTGAAATAAAGGCAAGATGGTTAGGAATGTAATGGCTTTGGGTATTTTTTTTTCAAGTCAATATTCATCTTAGTATTTTTTTTTTTATCTTATTGGAAAAAAACAATACAAAATAAAACCACCAATAGTTAAAACCTGGTGTTGTTTCAAACTATCCAAACATTTTGGCTCGGTTTTACGCTGACATGTTTATTTTAGCTTATAAAAATGCTCCACAGAGTTTTATTAGACTCTTGGCTGAAGACAAATATTTCTGGGAGATTCCCTAGAAATAGATACTCAGTCCAACTCATACCATATATTTGAAAGATTTCTGTTAATTGTATAGTATTACCATTGTTATAATAATTATTGAAATTCTGTTTATGTTGTTATAAATATAAATTCACATCCTTGTCTTTCCTGCACTTCCCACAATTATTTATTTTTTTTTTTTTTTGCTTTTTCTAATTATGTTACTCACGTGAAATCCAATTTTTTATAGCATTTTTGCCTGACTCATGTTCTCAATTTTATTTAGCAGAGAGTTTGTTAAAGGTATCCACTCTGGGTGTGTCTAAGTTTATTCAGCAGTTCTAAACAGTAATGAAGAGCCATATAAATCGTTGTTGGAGCCATTTGTTGTATTTGAATAAGGTTTAAAAATTGATCTGCAACTGAGATGACTTGACCGCCTTTATAAGCCACGAGCTGTTGACTTCCCTCATTTCTTAGTGACCTCATTCTGCCCTGTTGCGACTATACTGAGCTGCTTCCAGTGAACACTTTCATTACTCTGACTTTAAAATATTTAAATCAGGTTAAGTCGCTCCCTTTTAATTACTTATTTTGGCTTTCCAGGGAAAGAATAGACAATATTTTATCTGCCATTGTTGGTTGCTCTGTATCTTTTAATTTTTAGAACAACTGGTTTCATCCAGACTGTTAAGAGCTCAACCACTGCTGCACATAAAGCCAACTAAGGCACTTTTATTTGTGCGGCAGTGGTACCGACTGCTAGGATATGCATACTTTAAAAGTAGGACAAAAACGAAAAGGAGGAAGAAAGAGCGGGGAAAAAGACATGAAGGCATGAAAACTGCATTAGGCGGTGGCAGCCAACACAGAGAGAAGGATGTGAATGATTCAGGAGGGAAAGGGATTAATAATGCAGGACTCCCCCTCTCCCTGTGTCCCAATGTCCCTCTCTTTCTCTCCTCCCTTCCCTTTCTCCATCTAACCTTCTGGATATTTTTTCCCCCCTGCATTCCCTTTACCATCTTCTGTCTTCACCTCTTATCTGTCACTGACCTAACCAGTAGGGGGAGCTCTCCTCATCAATCCTGCCTAACTGTTTGTTTTTTCTGTCCTGCCCTGCTTTTCACAGGTTTTGGTTTATGCAGCAGCCATTACCTTGTTTCTCAAGCATATTTTATGAATTGAAATAGTGACAAAATGTTGCTTGTTTGAATTCCATCCCATTTTGTACATGTGGATAGATGGCTGATGTAAGGTGCCTGCCCTCGGGTCAACTGTGTGACTCCAATCAACACTTTTACCTTCTCCAGCTCATTGCACTGAGATAAGTCATGGTCAGAGAAGACCTGGTCGCAGGCAGGAAATGACGACCTAATTTAATCGCAACTTGGTGGCATCCCGTCAGGAGGCCTTTAATTACCTACTTGTGTTGTTCTTCACTCTGGATCCCTCTACATCCTACAGGACAGAGCTCTAATGGGCAATATAACCCGGCTGTGTGACAATGCCATCGCCCTGGAATCATTCAAAGGCTCTGAGAGAGAGACCAACCCTCTCTACAAAGACTACCACGGTACAAACGCACACACACACACTCGCTTATCTTTCAGTCTCTTTTCTATCGGATACACACACATGTACAGAGGCAGTGCATTAAAACCGGAGTTAGGCTGTGGATGGAGGCAGGGCAGCCCCCTTGCAGGCCAGGCTGTCAGTGTGCGTTAGCGTGCTGCTGCTCAATCAGACGTGCTCCTCAGTAGACAGGCCGGGGGGGATTCAGCTGCCACGCCGTACCCCCTCTCTCTCTCGCGCCCTCACCTCCCTCCATTCCTGCCTCACCGCCTCCCTCTCCCCCCCCCCTCCACCTCCAGCAGAGGCTCTCTCCCTCTCGCCTCGCCCATTCTCCATCCCCGGTCCCATACCCCTGAGGCTCTGGAGCAGCGCAGACCAACACTGGGGAATCGATATTCTCACCATCACTCTCTCTTCCTCTCTGCCTGCATCTCTCCATCCCTCGCTCAATGTCTCCGTGGCCAGCATGCTCTGCTAATAAATGGAGGGCAAAGCTTTCAGTGGAGAGACAGGACACCGGTAAGGAGACGTGTGGAGAGAAAGAAACCAAGGCAGGGGAGGGGAGGGCAGAGCAGAGTTTGTTTCTGCTCTCCCGGTCCTCACCATCACTTTTTTTTTTTCAGCACAGTTTTATCATTTCTCTCCTTCTCCTCCCCGCTTTTCTCTTTTCTATCACTCTCCACACATAAAGGTCAGTATAAGTGAGGCCGGTATTTTTAGCAGTTCCTCCCAAACTCTCCCGTTCACTCTTTTGCTTTTCCTCGCATTCGGCCACCATCCCTCAACCCTTTAGATTGTGACACATAAAAAAATTCAGTTTCAGATTTTGCATCCTCCTCCAGAACATTTCTCAGATCCTTTACAGCATTTTTTTAAACGCATTGTGCCGTGGTAAACAAGTTCTAGGAATCCAGAACTTGTTTTTGTGAGTTGTGCACTGCATCACTTTCTTAACTGCCTCCGAGTTGTGAAAGTGTCCGTTGGTGCTGATATTGCTTGATGTCCCTTTAAAATCTCATACTTTCCCTACTTAAATTCAGGTGCGGGCTTCTGAAACACATTTATGTGTATGATTGTTTTGATGTGTGTTGATGAGTGCCAACGCATCTGGTGCGAGTAGGAGAGTGCGTGTAGCTGTCGCGTGCATGTGTGTGTATGCGTGTTTGCGGCAGCAGTTCAGGGCTGCTCAAAGCATGCTGGGAAGCCTGTCACTGCAAATCAGGCAGAGGGAAATCACCCAAGTGCACAGAGGAGAGAACCCACCATCCCCCACTTTCTCTGTCTGCCTTCCTTTCTCCATTTCTCCCTCGATCTTTTGCTTTTCTGTGTCACGCTTTTTTGTACCACCCCACTTCTACAGTGCTGTACAGTTTTATGGAAATGCCACTGTGCTGGAATGAAATAAAAAAGGGAAGTTCAAAGTATGAAAAAAATCCCACACCGCTTCCTCGTGTTATTACATGAGCTTATCTTTAAATTATGACAGTAATTGTTGGAGAAAATACCAGCTCTTCAGTTTTAAGGAAACAAGAGGAGAAAAGCAATGGGAACAATTAGTTGTGAATGACTTATTTCAAAAGTAAATTTTCTCGTTAGTTCTGTTAATTTCCTGTTTCTACAATGCTTTGTGCATTTGTGTAAAAGTCTTCCTCATTTTGTTTATGGAATTGCCAATCCACTTTATGCAACATTAAAGTAAAACTAAAAAAAACTCTTTTAGTTTCACATAATGTTCACTTAAAATCATCATTAATGTTCCTCTAAAAGACCAATTTTGTTGCATGTTAATTTAAAGTGAATTTTGGATATTCAGTGTGTTAGTGTAAAACAAGTTCAGATTTTAATAATCAAAGTGAAAGAAAAATTAATGTAATTTTTGTTGAGGAGTGTGTTTTACTTTTTGTCACATTTAATCTGATTCTCCTGTCCTTCGTAGGCCTGCTGTTTGTGCGCCAGGTGCCTCACCTGAACTGTCTGGCCAGGCAACTCCCTGACCACAAGGATCTGGCTTTTAAGCTCAAGAGAAAGCAGTTTACTATTGAGGTATGTTTCCAGCTTTAATCTTTGGCGCACTCTTATTTATTTTATTAATAATATCTATTAGTTGATATTTGTTCGTACTTTATGACTTAGCTTTACCCTGACTGTATTGCAAACTATATGTACCTCTTGAAGTTTTTCATCCACAAACTTCAGTGGATTATATTGGGATTTCAACAAAAAGTAATGCAGAATAGTCAAGTGGAAGGAAAAAATATATGTGTATCTTTTTCATTTTACCACCAAAATCTGAAAATCTTACCACGCATATCTTTTCAGGCTCCTGCACTCAATATTTTTGTAGGTGCACCTTTTGTTAAAATTGCAGCTGAAACTCTTGGGGTCAGGGCCTGATGTCTGGCCCACTGACTTTTCAAAACAGGTCAAGCTCAGTCAGACTAGATGAAACGTCTGGCCACAAAATATAACTTTGATTTAGGTCTGGATTCTGACTGAGCCATTCTAGCACACAATTATCCTTATTTCTGCCACACATGCATTTGCACGAAAGCCAGAAAGTTCAGTTTTGATTTAATCTCACCAGAACTCCCAAACGATTACAGCGTCCCCTGCATATCCGGTGGCAAACTTTAAGATGTGAAGCTCTGCAGCTCCTCCAGACCGACCATTGCCACTGGATGTTGTTTCGGGTTATTAGAGTAAAGGTGACTTTTCATCAGATAGTTTTCACATTTTTATTTAAAAAAATAAATAAAATAAATGTTCCTCCCGTTGACCATTATGGACATTATTCTGGTAGTAATGTGTCAAAACCTGAAAATTCCCAGAAGATAAGATTTTTTTTTTTTCTTTATGCACTCTATGTCCAAATGTATTGTTTTTTTTAATCAATATTTTTATGGTGGAATTTGTTTTCCTGTATTGAAACGGTAAGTAAAGAGATGTTTCACCCATGAGCAAAACTCCACCAAGCTGTGTTTACTTTGCTTTGCTATTGGGTGACTGAAGGAAGGTGAAACTATTGATTATGCACACTTGCTGGCACAGTTTCTTCAGTGTAAAGTCAAGAGGCAACAGAGTGAGAAAAATATCTATTTCCATAAATATGACAGTTGAAGTTCAGGTAAGTGGTATGTCTCACATTTTGATGCATGTAATTCTTATTAAGTCTCCAGGTGCCCTTATACATTCTTCCGTGTGGTTACTTTTCAAATGTTTAGTCACTTGGACTGTGAAGTGGCTCAACAATAAAACGAGCTGCGACAGCTTTGAGGGAAGTAAGTAATGTAATGTTAGTGTAGCTTCACCTGAAACTGTGCACTGCAAGCATTTACCAGTGGAAATCCAGTTTCACTGCCAGACACAGAGAGGTCACATATGGAACCAAAAAGTCAGTAAACATCGCCCTTCTTATATGCTTAGCATTTTCCATATTTTTTGAAAAGTTATTTTCAAAATTCAAATATAGTTTAAACTTATGAAAAATGTGAATTTCAGATGCCTATTTTGGACTCACCTTTTCGACATACATTTAGATTGTTGATTTCTCTTCCTCATTCACACTATTCCTCTCTCCAAAAGATACAAATCTGACACTGAACTGCTACTCTGGAGACAAATTAGGAGGCCCTGCACTTAGCTCAGGCTCATGATTGGTCCTCATTACATTATCATTACCTTATCACACCCTCTGCTCCTCGGCTCTTTAGTGAGTCCTATTGTCTCAGCCAGGATTTGAAGGGGAGGAGCGGAATGCCATCCCTACCCCCAAATTTCCACGGTCACCGTCCTCTCATTTTGTGACACCTTTGATGATATTTCTAATCCTTTCTTCTGTCTTAATTAACCCTCTCTCTTCATTTCATTGAATCCCCTAATGTGCTTCTTATTAAGTCAATGATTGTGTTTGTTTCTTTATTTTTCGACCAGAGCTAATCTTTCAAGACAAATGTCAAGATCTGTGCAATCTTCACCAAATGTTGCGTATTTTAGTAGCTTTGTGTATTTTTGGCGAGACAGAGTTATTGAGGGGTATGCTTGAAAGAAACAAGGAACAACATTCTCGGAGTAGACAGAAATCTGCATGTAGCAAGAAAATCTTTGCTGAATGCTTTGTGAATTCCTATTATTACACAGCCGAACTTTTAAGGAACAATTCATCGACTGTCCTCCGTGCAATGAATAATCCAAAATATAAAATCAGCATAATAACGTTTTAATGTTCATGAATGGTGAAATTTTAAATGGGTGGATAAATTTAAATATTATTAGCATTAAGGACATTATAGCGACAATGTTCAGGAAGCCAATTACCGGTATTATATGTTTAAGCAATATTTTATCCAATACTGAAAGATTGGACTTTCCTTTCCAGTCCCTTTCTCAAAATTTTTCAAGACAAATTATTCGAGGCTCAGAGTTGGATTATCAAGATTGGTAATGGTAATAAAGTTTTTGAGTTTTCCTTTTTCTATCAGGAAGTTGAATTACATTGATACTGAAATATGATATTTATATCTTAGCAAGTTTGGTAAGTCTAATATAAAGCTCATATTATTACCAATGAATCAATCAGTTAATTCATTGATCTTTAAACATAAAGCCCCCTTGATAACACAAAGTCATATACATAAGATTGAAAAGGTATGAGGCCAAAATAAATGAAAAAATGAAAAACCTATGGGGAAAATAAGGCTACACAAAAATACTTTTCCAGCTAACAAAAGTGATATTAGTTTTAGACTAAATGAATGTGATTGTGTTATTGATTATCAGTAGCCACAAAAATCTTACAAAGCTCCAGTCCTGAAAATATGTTAAAATTAAGATCACAAAAAGAAGAATAAATGAATAAAATGCTGTTTGAGGGCCTTAGCATTGCAGCTTTATGGCAGCATGCCACTCACTGTTCATAACATACAATATATTTCAGCTGTATTGGATTTTTTAAATATATATATTTCTGTGATATTGACTTTTTAAGTCAATACTGGAGCCTGTACAGCTTCAATATCCACTTAAACTTCAATTCATATCGTTTTCATCCGCTTGTACAGATGTAGTACTTTATACCAAGACTGTCTAAATCCCGACTACCTTATAAATGGTCATATCTGGATATGATGTCAGCATTGAGACCATTACTAACAAAAATATTTGATCCTTCTGTAAGGATATGTTTACTGACTAAGTGAGAATCATATTCTGGCTCTGCTTTGACAAAGAAAATTAGTTCTACCAGCATGAGACGACAACCCAAAAATAGTTGTCATTGTTGACTCTGCACTCCGCACTTAATCAAACCTGTCAATCACAATCCCTGGCTATGACACATTCTTACCTGTCTGGGAATTTCCCACAGGGTGTTGTATCCATAGTCACGCATCAAATTAGCTATAACATAGGTTTGTCATTGTGATACCCTATCATGTTGGTTGTTGTTATTGATTTGTACATCTACTGGGAAGTAAACATTAAAAAGGTTACAGAGACATATGCAACTGTCGGATCACAAGCTGGACTGCCGTTGGGTTAACAGCCGTATCGCTGGTCATCTCACTCTGTGGACAGCTGATTGACATATGAGATGACAGTTGAATTTGTTTGACAAGTCACTGCAGTGGTCATCATCTCATTTACTCAGGCTGTAAGACTCTTCTCCCCCCCCCCCTGAAGCCACAAGAGACAGCATCCCCTCCACTGTGCTTCATGTCCTGCTGAGATGGATGTAGGTTCAACTTTTAGTAGATTTTTCCTGTTTTGATATCAGCAAATCAGAGAGCTCGCAGCATTTGTTCTATGAGGAATAATATGTGGGTGGTTGGTGGTGCTGAATGACAGCTGATTGACAGGAACAGCTTCTCACCAGCTGGTTCAGGCAGCTGCATGCCATCCCAGCTACGTGTGGATTTGTGCTAGTAACTAATATCTTAACTGCTGCTTGACTCATCCCTCGATTGTCAAGCGCTTCAGGAATGAGGAGACAGAACACAGTTTTATTTAAATCGAATAAATCTTTTTTTTTATTTTTATTTTTTAAGTTATTAGGACTTGCCGCAATCCCATACTTGGCTTGTCAATGCTTTACTTTCTTGGTGTTGAGGTTGCTCCAGCAACACTTGACTTACTGAGAGTTCAAGCTACGGTTGATGAGCAGTTATTAGCCACGGCGCCTGAGGCCAGAATTAACCCATGGCCCTGTCTGAGCAGGTAGGGGAGTGTTAGGCGTTTGGACAGGATTAACACACACTCATTCATATATGCAAACATTTCTTGCTCTCACACATCGATATATTGACATTGATGCGACGACACATCCAAATTGCTTGCGCGAAAACAATTCTGTGTGACTCGCTCTGTGCGTGAGAGTTGTTCTAGTCACTCATTTTGCGCCGCCCAAGCTCTCGTCACACGTTCCACAAAGCAAGGTGCTTGAGGATGAAGCTCTGAAGAATGCAGATGGTACGCAATTACATTCTCCTTACCTTTGCTTGACCCTTTAAACTGACAGGCAATGTGCCTTTGGGGTACAGGGGTGCCAGAAGCAGGTCAAAGGGTCAACTACAGTGTAAGAAAGGGATTTGTGTCAAATTAGTCCTCTAATAGAGAACCTATTTGGAGGTGGTTTTAGTTGGACATGCAGTTCATGTCACTGAAGCTCTGTATGCTGCACATAGGGATTGTTCAGCTCCCTGTAGATATAGACTGGTCCCAGTGTCAGGGTATACCAAGTTTTTAATTTTTTATGGTTTCAAAACTTTTACAGTTCATTCATGCCCTTTTATTGAGATGCTGATGAAAGTGCATACTGCACACAGTATTCAGCTGGCTGGAAGAAGTTACATACTCTTGACTTTTGCCAGCAACAAAGACAAAATTTCCAACTGCCTACCAAAGCGAAACCCTGACTAATTATCCAGGAAATATTTGCTTGTTTTATTCCCAGTGTTACTGAACTGGAGAGCTCCTTCAGTGTCAGATTGCTGCACCAAGTGCACAAAGGCGAATTGTCTGTAGTTGTGCTGCCATCATCACATCACTGTTATTTGCACAGTTTTATTTTCACTTGTGGTAAATTGTCTGTTGTTATTTTTATGCACAATTTGTACATTTTTAAAAATGTCCCTGCTCAGATGCATATTTCTGGAATCTCCTGAAGCTATCTTTGTTACTGAACAGTATTTTTTTTTCTTATGCAACAAATTTGCCTATACTTAACAGTCTGTTATTCTTGCTGCTTTCATATCTTTATATTTGAATGAATCTACTTGCTTTGACTTGCCTGTCACTTCACTGCTGGTACACCTGAATTTCCCCACTGACGAACAATAAAGGTTATTTCTATTCTTCTATTCAATTCTAAAACGGGCATGGGCAAGGTTCCCCCCAGAAAACTTGCTGAGCCTGGCGGCTTTCATTGTCTCATGAAAAAGTGCTACCTTAATATAAGTGGTATTCAGATGTGTCATCTGAAGAGATGTCTGACTGACTAACAGTGTGCAGCAACAAACGGGGGAGGGGCAACCGTACTGATACTGATGAAAAGTCCACACCCTAATGGTGTACTAGTGCTTGTTTTATGAAAGTTTATTTGAAAACTACAACAAACATCTTCAGTCATGTGCAAAACATGCATGCAGCAAAATGTGTCGTCTGAATCTTGCTCTAGAAGTTGAACTTTATATTAAACTGGATTCTACTGGTGTAATGCCTATTCTGAAGATTATCTGGAGCGATCGTGAACAAATGTAAACATTTGATCCAAGGCCTTATGTGCAGACTTGGGTATTGAAGTTTTAGTATATTCTTAAATTTAAGCTGAATTTTTGAAACAGAACAATGGCTGAGCGTTTCAGTGCTCAGCCATTGTTTTGTTCTGGGTGATCGCCTATAAATGGTTCTTAAACAGGCTCGTTCTAATGTGTGTGGAAGTGTGATTTTAAAGAAAATGCACCTGTAATCAAGAACATGTTGGTGTTTCAGCCCCAACAACCAGATTTTCACTCCTACAAACATCTCAAGTTGTTCCTCTCACTTCTACATGACTCTAATAGTTGCGTAGTTTTGTACCAAGTTGAGTAAAGGTGAAACAAATATGAAACACAAATACAGATGGAGATGCTGAGGGGAAGAGGACTCAAGAGAAAGAGGAAACTAACTGAAAGAGTCCGAAGGAGGTGTATAGAGTAGTTTAATGTTTCTTGGCATGTCCTCAAAACGTCTTTAAGACAACGCCTGTGTCTGCCCCCTGTTGAAGCCTGTGGGTGCCAAGGGAAGGGTGTTAATGGACCTATGTGAGGAACAGAGCGAGAGGCTTGGGAGGAGGGAGGGGGAGGCATAAGCGGAGAGGAGCAGTTAAGTGATTCTCAGGTCAGGTCTAATTAAAATGAGGGCTTCTCCTCAGAGGCACCAAACCGTCTTATTGAGAGAGAAATGAAAAGGGGAGGAAGGAGGAGTTGCAAAATGCAGAACGAGTCAGACAGGGACCGACTCCTAAGGGCTTGTTTTTTTGCATTTCTTTTAATGTTTGTTTGCTTTACATGCCTGTTTGTCTCTCTTTCTCTCTGCGTCCAATTATGTTTGGCACAGAAGATCAGGGAGAGGCCAATACTAAAAAGAACTCATTTGAAGAAAGTCACTGACTATTTGAATTCATTTAGAGATAATGGCAACTATTTTCTGGGAAATGAAATACATTTAAGATATTATGCCTTTGTTTGACCATCCTGAACCGAGGAAGTCATTTAGCCTTTTAACGACACCAACTTTGATTTATACTTTGCCAAGAAAGTCACAATCAGTTGGCAATGGACCTTTTGGCATAATATTCTAATTAAATAATTCATGCTTCCTCCCTCGGTGCGCATCCACCTCGGTTGCAGTTGGTGTTCAGGTGTGCATATGGTTTCTGTGTGCATGGCAAAAGAGAGAGAGAGAGAGCTCTGTTCAGGCCAGTCCATGGCACGCTGTCAAACTCCTCAGCTAAACAATTCTCTACATATATCAGGTTTGCATCCATTATTGAACATGCATTTTATCTACTCTGGAAATGTGCGTGTGTATTTTTTAAGACGAGCGTGCTTGCTTTGCTGCTGACTCCTGAACGTGTTGGGGGATGTTTGCGTCTGCTGGGGTACTTGGAAGATCCTTAAGTGATTCGGGTCAAAGGCAGAAATGCTTGTTTTAAATTCTTCTTAATCTTCCAAAAGCAGATACAGTCCAAGATATCCACAACAGAAAATGCAACCGTAACCCTCCATAGTGGCACAAGTCGCTAATTTAAGCTCAGTGTTGGCTGGTTCAAGTTAACGTTCACCAAATAATGACGCCAAGTTTTAAAAATCGATGTAAACATTGGCCGCAATTGTAAGAGTGTCCATTTACTTACTAATATTCTGGATGGAAAAGCAGTTTTGGTTTTGTTTGTGGTAGTTGACTCAAAGTTGGGCAAAAGAATATTTGTGGCAACCAAATGCACTGCTGTCCGCGCTATATGAACAAAACGCCCAAACGTTTGTTTCAAGCAGACAGTCCTAAAGCTAAACAAAACAGGGCATATTTGCTCCTCCTGCCAGACTGTGTAAGAGCGTGGTTTGCCTGAACTCACCCTGAAAGTGAAACTGTTTCATCAGTGAGCAGTGAACCCTTAACGCAGTCCATGCACCACTCAGCTCCCATCAGGCCAGACTGGCCACATTGGACTCAGACCTGATTAAAGTAGCCCCAGTTGTCTTCAGCTCCCATTAGGGAAAAGAAAAGAGGCTATAACGTGCAAGCCATCCTACATCTGTGGGGTCTTGTGGCACTAAAGGGTACGTGTAATTCTGCTCAGATAAGGCGTCTGTTAGCATATTGATAGTGACTGGAGAACATAGGTCCCCTGGTACTTATAAATTGTGCCTCAGATGTATTTCTCTTGATATTTGCTAGATTTTTGTAAAAAGTTGTGTATAATTTTGCCTTAGGTTTATGCAGTCTCTGTTCATGTGTCACAAACTGTGAGTGACACTGTAAACCTTGGGCAGAACTTCTTTTGCTTAGAGGTTGAAATATACAATTGAAAACAGATATTTACATACACACAAAGACAGAACCACTTTAAGCATGTCTTGTTATTTCCACAGTCAGGATTACCAGAAGATTCAACTTGTAAGAGTCAAAAGTTTACATGCACTGAGATAACTGTGCCTTTAAACAATTTGCAAAAGTCCTGGTGATGATTCACACATGTGGATGTTACGGCACACATCCTTGTGTGACATCACGGGGAAATCAGAGAATCGTGGACGTCCACAACCTTGCTTCATCTTTTGGTACAATTTCCAGATTCCTGAATGTTTTATATTCATTTTTTTTTTTTAATATATTGGAGTATAAACTTTATTGGACTCCATTTAGGGAGGAGACATGTTTTTGTGTCCTAGAGATTAACATATGTCATTGTATGTGTACATTTCCTACACAGCAAAGATTAAAGCGCTTGTGAAGATTATTACATGAGCTGGTGAAATGAGTCTTGCTCCACCAATACGCTAGAAAGCCAGATTACATTTTGTAAATATGCTCAGGGAGAAAGACTGTTGTTCTAAAATGTGTTGTGAAGAAGTTGATGCTATAATTTAAATGTTAATAATGACCATTGTTAAATTTGTAGGAAAATAGAAAAATATGAAAGCCTGAGAACGTCCTTCTAGCTGTGAAGCACAAGTGTGGCAAAGTCACGTTGTGGTTGGTGTTTTCCTACAGATGGCATCATGTGGAAATACAGAAGCACTTCAAGCCTTCATTCTGGAAGTTAAAGCTTGGCCACAGATGAGATTTATTAAATGACGGTGACCCAAAGCATACTGCAAAATTAGTCACAAGATGGTTTAAGGATGAAATTTTCAATGTTTTAGAGCAACCATCCCAAAGCCATGATTTTAAAAGATGTGCACCTACACACCTGACTCTATGTAAGCTATGTTAGGAGGAATGGGCAAAAATTCCAGCAAGCTATTGTGAAAAACCCAGTGAAATAGTGTCTTAAAAAGATCACCACAGTTATACATTTTAAAGAACAATTTGTGTAAACATGTTTTGTTGTGTTTGACGTTTTATCGATTCTTCAAATTTAAAATGTTCAACTCTCATCTACAATAAATGTCAGCAGCATAACAATTTTGTCATTGCTGTTGATTCACAACAAAAGTAAAAATTGCCATCCTAGGCACAAACAGCTCCGCGGTCGGAGCGGTTCAAAGGTGGAATGTTGATCCCGAACAGGAGCATCCAACTCGGGAAGGCTCTCTGCATGGTTCCTAAAAATAACTTTCCCACACTCTCTCTGCTCGGTGTCCTAAGGGGGGGTCAGGAAGAGGAGTATGTGTTTGTATTTTTTGTCTTGCTTTTCATTGTTCCAGTATGTTGTATTATTGTTGTGATTATAAATTCTTGATCAAATTCCGGTTACAAAGGTTTAGTTAATTCACCTGAGGTTTGGATTCCCATTGCAAAACTAATCTTTAGGTAATTGCTTCTTTTATTGAGGGGAAATGATCTTTTTTTTTTTTTCTCAGTCTCTTTTTGACATTTAGCCCTCTCTTTCATACTCAGTGATTTGACTGCGTTACCTCAGCTGCTTGTTCAAAGACTCAACAACATTGCTCCATATGCTTCACATGGAGCGGTGTTCCTGAATAAAGTCACTGCAGTCTGTCAGTGACTGCTGAAATGTGAAAATCGTAAAAGCAGAAAGATGGCTCCTCATTCATCTGTCTGTAAATATTAACATTTAAACATCAAGATTTTCAAACAGTGTTGATCACAAGTATTGATTGAGGTATTTTCCAGGTTTGGATAAGTTTTGCATAAAAATCCAAGGCGCATTATTATTATTTTTTATTTTCGTACTTTATTCCCTGCTCCTTTGTGTAATTATTGGATGTGTTTGTTGGATCATCTATCCATCAGACTCTTCTGTAAATACTTTTCATCCCTCCAATGCAGATTCCTCTCACAACATAAAGACTCTTGTTTCATGTAATTAGTTGAGCTATTGAAACCTGACATCAGTGTAAATGGCTGCGTTTAAGGATTCACCCAACTGTTAACACACAGTTGTTTAAAGCGGTGTTGGCCATTGAGAGAAGTTAGCCGGTAACTGAATGATCTAGTGGTCATGAATTTTACAGGGGGGGGGTCTCATGTGTCCCTTCCCTTCACAGTTCACAGGTGGCTATTGAAAAGCCCGGCCAGATGATGATGGAGGATAGCGAGGACACATATAGAGCTCTGAATAGGCTTTAATTACACCACAGTTGATGAGCCAAAGGGCCATTCAAAGGCCAAGCTTGCACTTCAAAAAGAAAGTTAGAGGGCAAGGTGATGCAAAGTTTGCGACCCCATCTCTGAGTCAAGGAGCGTGTCTGACTCATCGTTTTGTGTTTATGTGGCAAAGATGGAACGGGTTTTATAATGCGTGTCTGCGCTGTCCGTACGGAAATGTGTGAAGGTAGAGGGTAGTGGCCATGGGGGTGACCAGGGTGGGAGAATTCTTCACTGTGTAGCTTAACCAAACTTTGCTTTTGTCCCTAACAATGATGAGTGATGATGAGTGACAGGGGTGTTATCGGTGGGATCTGCTGAACAGAATGTGCCTAAGCAGTGCTCACCCAGACTTACACAAAAGCCAGCAAAAGGTCAAATCTGAGGCAGGCTTCTTATCCGCCAGCAAACTCTATTTCACTCTGAAACATGTCACATAATATGCTACAATAATTTGTTTGTCTTTGGGTTCAGGGTATCATGCTGGTGTATATTTTTTAATTCATAATTTATTGTCTAAGAACACCTCTTCCTGAACCCTGAAAACTCTCTTTTTCCCAATTTAGAACCTTAATATGACATCAGCTGTGCTTTTTTTTTTTTTTTTGCAAATCAGACCTGGATTTCACTGGGGTTTTACTTGGTTAAATAAAGAAAGCTGCTTTAAATATTGATTTGTCTGAATTGCTTTTGAATTGCTGCTTAAGTATCAGCTTTTCGGCTAATGCTGACTCGAGGAGAGCATGTGCCGTTCTCCCTTTGTTACCCAAACCCATACATAATGCTCACACACCCTAAGTTAAGGCACAACACCCTCCTTCTACCCCTTCACACATATGCCCTACTGCTAACCAGGGACTAGGGGTTGCATGCAAGTGTTTCCCAGGGGGCAGTCGTGGAGGGTTCTGTGGCCTGGAGACGGATCTAGACGGCAGTTAGTCAGGAACCAGTATTTTTCTATTTTTATTTAGAATTTTTTTTGTAGCCAGCTCTTCACCTCCTTCCCCCCTTTTCTGAAGTCTGGCGGTGATCGTAATGGGGGGTGACAGCTCACCTCTCCCTAGCATGCCTACTGTCCTTGGAGCGTTAGACTCCCCCCGCAAAATTGTCGAACCACCCCCAAGTCCCGGAAGGCCACAAAGGTTACTTCATATGTTAGTCTGAGGATTCCTATGAGTCTGTTTTATTTTATTTTTGTATGTTTTTTAAATTCAGATGACTGTCTCTGTCAGCTCTGAAGGGATTGTCTGAATGAAACAAAATCAAAATATAATGTATATCATCTTGATCCTTTCATTATAAATACATTTACTCTTTCTGTCAAATTCATTTTATTGCCTTTTTTTATTTGTTTTTGCACTGTCACCATTCGCTTCCTGTTTGTCTATGTGGGTTGTGACCCACTGGTGTGAAAAGATTCAGGGCCTGCAGTTTCACATCTATTAAAGGCTTCGTGTTTGGAGAGGGAAGTGATCTGATAGCCTGATGTTGTACGCTCACTTACACAGACTGTTTGAATGGGGATGTCATGTATGCCTGCTTCATCGCCCTCTGTGAATGTGCATCAGGGTGCCTGCTTTTGTATGCTCCTGTACTTGCATTTAGGATATCCTCAAATTAAACCCATACATACACGGTGGTTTTGTACCTGGCAGTTTTGTTTCTACAGCTGCTTTCACAGCTATTAGCTCTTCTGGAAAAGTCATGCAAACACCATCAAAATAGATTCATGTTTTAATGAGGTCGCCTAATTTCAAACTGAAATATTTAGGTTCTCCCCTTCAGCTGATTTCTTTTCTAAAAGGCTTAGGCCTGGGGACAGGCGATGGTGAAGCATTGCTGTGTTGATTTGGCAGTGTGTTTGGATTATATCCCAATGAAAACCAACTCTGGGACCAGCTCAGTGTTTTGATGGAAACCTGAGATTTTATCTAAAATGTGCTGGTATTTCAATTTATTTATTGCACTCTAACGAGGGGCCCGTGGCCTTTGGAAGAAACCCATAGCATAACCAAACCTTTGCCATACTTAATGATAGAGATGAGATATCCTTCCACATCACAGTGTACTTTACTCCAGACCTTACTGGCGTATTTGCTGCTGAAAAAGTCAGTCTCATTTGACCAAAGCTTGCAGTGCCAGTTAAAGTCTCGGTTGTGTGAACCAAACTACAGCTTTTACCCTCATATCCATTTCAGACAACTAGTCAGTGCCCTCTGATTGTTATGGGGACTTGAAAATCACAAAAATCCACCCTTAGCTTTGGAGATTTCTTTTTCACTTCCCTTACTGTGTGTTAGAAAGAAATACTTTTGCTTTGTCTTTGTAGCCATTTTGAAACAGAGAGTATTATCATACATTTGCTTTACTTGATGGCTTACAACTTAGAAGTAATCCAAACAAAGCAGGCCATGCATGCTGCAGCTAAGGCTAATTACAGCTTTCGTACAGTTAAAGTCTCATTTCAGGGAAAATTAGGTTTTAATGCCAAAAGTATAGTAAGGTTGAGCTTATCTCTTTAATTGTTATTTTCTTTCTCTTTCATGCCACAAAGTTACATGACGGCTGAAGTATTACAAACACAGCTAATTCATGCTGGTGTTATTGATGCTTGTAAACAATATTTTTTGTTTAAACAGCAAAACACTGGATTCTTTGTGTTCATCTTATACATGTGTGGCATCTTGCTGTTCAAATAACGGCAATGCTGCATGTAAGTCATCATCTGTTATTTTAAAACTGAAGCATGTATAACATATGCATTCATAAACAATAATTTAGAGTGAACTGTTTAGTTATTTTCTTGGTAATCGAGTGGTGCCCTGACTAGTTTTAATATAAGTTACTCATTTCATCAATAATTGCTGTAAGCAAGTATTTATCGTTATTCATAACCAAAACTAGACAGGCTATTGTTGTACAACACATGTATGGAAAAACAATTCTTTCTAAGAATATTTTCCCACGGAATAAATCAAACTAAATTAAAGGAAGGATTTATTTTTTTTTCAGTAAAAAAAATAAATCCTTTCTTTTTTTATAGAACGGATTTTCTATTAAAAATCCTTTTATAGAAAAGGATTTTTCTATAAAAAAAAATCCTTTTATAGAAAGGATTTATAGAAATTCTTTCTATAAAAAGAAAGGATTTCTTTTTATATACATTTTTACTAAGGATACGAATGATCGATTTTGTTGGTGTACTTTAAATAAAGTATGTATTACATTAACCTAATCAGCGTTTAAGCTGTATTTGATGTATTATTCATTTTTAAAATAGAATGAAAATATTTGTCTGTGAAACAAAGTGGCAGAATTTTGTATAGTTCATTATTTTTTAGTCTGTTGAAAGAAAAGTCAAGAATATTATAAGATGTTGGTTTTTCTTCTCTCTTCTCAAAGAGTTTATTGTTAAAAAAAATAATGTTTTTTTTTTTTTCCCCTATGGTCCAGCAGTCACTACTTATCCTTTATGTGGCATCAATTGAAGTTCTGCAGAGACCTACACACTCAGCCTAATGCAAATAACTACATTAGATGTAGAAAGGTAGAAATATGTATTTACATCAAGTATTTCAAAATAAAATGTGCAGCAGTGAGTCTCACAAACATTACTTTGTGAGCATGATCCCATCTCAACTCTTGCCTCTGTCTTTCTTTCACTCACTGTTGCTTTCTTCCCTCCATTCGTCTTTTTAATTGCATTTATCTTTTTAGAAGCACTGCTCCTTCAACATTCAGGAACTCAACTAAAATGCGCTCCTCTACTTCTACCTCATTTGCTTGCAGACGCAAATCCGCCCTGGCACCTTATAGGCTGCTCCCTGTTTTAAGAACTTGTAATCGTGGTGAGCATTAGAGCTGCACGCACACACCCTGTGCCGTTCTCAAACAAAAAGGCGGGCAGCCTGTTTGGATGTTCAGATGGAAGTGCAACATAGATGCTTTGGGAATTCATCTGAAATGTCGGAATATGCAAGACGAGGGCCGGAGGGACTGTGTTTAGCTTTTTGACATCGTTTCTGAAAAACCCTGCGGCCAAAAGTGGAATCTGAGCCCCGCCCTGCAAATGACCCCATGGAATGTTTGGGGACACATTCACTGAGATGTGTGTTTTTTTTTGTTTTTTTTTCTCACTGCAGCATTCAAGTGTTTTACCTCTTCAGGACTTAATGGCTGCCTACATATCAGAGAAGATGCTTTGCCCTCGTGTAATCTGACTTGTCTTAATTACAGGCAGTATCCAGTAATAGGCTGCTCTCGTAGATATCGGCCATTAGAGCGGTGTCTCTGGCAAGAGGGGTCTGATTGGCTTTGAGGTAGCTGATAAAGAAGCCATGCCTCATTTCCCTCCAATTTTTTTGTTCACATATCTCTGTATTAAAGTGAAGCATGAAGATGGCGAAGGACTGTGTTAAAATGATTTATGCGCTCCTCTGTTTGGTTTGCGGCTAATCTGCTCTTCCTGATTGCATTGTCAGCAATCAGCGCCGCTTCCATTTGAGTAACTGATTTCACTCTATTGAAGTTATTTCAAGCAAGTTTGAAAACTAGCGTTGAAATTTAAGAGGCTTTCCTTTTGGCTTGTTTCAATTACAGTCAGTGTACAAGTTTTTTTTTTTTTCTTTGTCTTTCTCTTGCGAGTGTTTAAGAAAGATTATCCCCCCAGGCCTTAGGCTTGTTTGTGTGGTTTTGGTTTCCAAACCTCAAACCTCAGCCTCTCTTGTCTGCTAATTGAGTAAAAAAAAACCTACAACAAATGTCAACAAACAGACTTTAAGACCTTAACTGAGAACTTCTTTCAACAGGTGTTACCCTTTGTTTTCAACTGTTCCTGCAGGTCTACTTTACTTGTTTCCCCACAAGTTCAGACACGCTGTATATTGAGTCACTGTGTTCTTCCTTTTAGAGTTGGGCTTTGGGAATTATTCGTGTGACTGAAAACTGTGCATTGTTGATACTGTCACATGCTCAATCCAATCATCTCATTGTAGAATTAGGCTTCATTAATTCTATTAAACCAATAGATTTAACAACCAATCCAATATCGACCGGTCACGTTGCTTCAGGATCAACCTGAAGGATAAATTATTTTAAATAGCTATTTCGCAGTGTGTTGTTACTAATATAAGAAGCAAAGAGGTTTTTATGTATTTCAGTCATCTTTGAAAGGGGAGGCAAACTGGTAAGAATGCATTACTTTAGTCTGAAATCAGGCGAAAGGAATGCCAACAAAAAAAAAAAGAAATTGCATTTCTATTCAGACGGCTAACTCACTTAGGTGTCTTTCTTGGCTGGAGAAATATTCTGCTTAAGCTTCAACAGGAGCTCCGTCTTCCATGGGTCACTCTGACACAGGCAGGTTATTCTCTTTTCATTTGGCACTGGCTTTTTGGATGCTTGAAAAGCTCCTCTATCTGGAGATGAAAACAGGTGACACTGTTAAAGGATATTACGAAGTGATCCTGAGCACAATTGTAGAGTGTGAATGAAAAACAACAGAAAATCTTGCAGGAACTTTACACAAAAGTAGACAAATGTTGCAAAGTGTATGACGGAAATAAAAACATTTAGTGCAATCAAATCTTACCATGTAATCACTCCTGGCTCTAAACCATGAGCGTCTTATTTCGCAGGTTGTTTTTACTACATCTAAAGGTCTGGTACGGACACTTTAGAGGTACCTAGCAAAAAAAAAAAAAAAACAAACATTCAAATTAGGTGGCAAGTCAAATCTAAGGTGTTTGACTGCACTACATCACACATTCAGATTGTCTTTGCTAGCAGCATCTGATCTTGTTACATGATATGTTTAAGTTATTCTGCACACTCCTTCATGATCCATTTCAAATGCCATAAAACAAAGTCAAGCTATTAAAGATAATATACCCATTATTAGTATGGAAATGAGAAATGTAATACCGTAGCATACTGAAAGCTTGTCACTTGAGTGACAGTTAAAGACACTCCTGGTTCAGTGCGCTGTATTTAAGATATGTTTGATGTTTTTCAAACTCCATATTTGGCACATTATCCTCGGGTGGCGTCCCACACCTTGTTGGTATTTAAGACAGATTTCAATGAATATTACCGTATTGCGGTGGCGCTTGCGTTTAAGAGTACAGCTTCCTCATAACGGGGAGGTGTCGTCTGCTGACAGATCGCTGTCTGGATGAGAGAGCACAGCGGCATCCCACCTCATTACCGTAGCAGCACACTAACCGGGGGACCAACACACTGCTCGCTGTGATTAAGATGTAAATTTCCTCTAATTGGAATGTAAATTCATACATTTATATGAAGACGTCAGCTGTCAGATTGCAATATTGTCTCCTTTTTTCTTGCTCTCCCTTGCTCCCCATCGGGGACTAGGTGCCTGTAATCTGTATCGTACTCCCGCAGCCCGTCGTGGGATTTTCCGTTTGTTTAATGCTGGGCCCATTGTCCTGCGTCCAGCCTGTCATTGTAGTGCTTCCCATTCATGTTTTTGTGTTTGGTTGCAGTCAGACTTGCTCGCGCTACCTGTGTTTGTTCCTGCACGCATGGCTGAGCCGTCAGGGCTTTGGGGATGGGGAGGAGACTTTGAGATGGGGGCCGGGGTCATTTGGGTGGCCGTATTTTGTGTGTGCATCGATTACTTCTGCTGAATGTTCCTCAATGCAAATAAGTCTGCCACTTTGAGAGGAAGCACATGTATCTGAAGTAATTAATTTTACCCTTGAATGCCAGCTGTGGTGTTGGTGTGATGTGTTCCAAATTGAGCCTTCTTACTGAAAAAGGTGTTAATTTAGGGATTTGGCCGATGAAGTAAGTGTGTTTGCCAATGGATGCTGCCAATATAAAATGGAATATGTAATTCTTAGTGTTGCTTATTGAATATTGTGCTATTATGTGATGTCATTTTGATATGCAACACCGTTCAAAATATTCAAAAATTTGTTAAAATAGAGCAGCCAAAAGATGTTTGATAGATCTTTGCGAAATGTTCATGAAATTAACCAGTCTGGCTTCTTGGAAGCAAAAAAAAAACAAAAACTGATGGTTTGAAACTTTTTCCGCTTTCGTATTTTGTCCTCTCACCGAAGCAGGTTTTGTAATAAGCATTGTAATTTCTATTCTAACTATACAATTCAGGTAACATATGTTAACATTAATATGAGTCTAGAAATGTAGGAAAGGATCGATCTGCCCAAACGTGCCCATATCTCCAGCCTGGGCAAAGATTTATACATTTAAAACAACTAGAATTATGACAAACACAGTTGGATAAGGACTCGGGTTGATCTTTGTCTCGTTGATTGTTGGTAACTAAAAAAACTCTTGAAATTAACCATTGTAAAAGCTGCATGAAAGAGAGGCATCGTTAACTTCCTAGTTACAGTATATTTTTTGGTTTGTACAAATCTTTATCAGGGGTTGCCAATAACTGTAGAGAACAATGTATTCAGTAAATAAATTAACCATTGGAACATTTGCAAGTTGCATTTCTGTTTGCATGCTTTATATATATCTACGGTATTATCAATATATATTTATATATACAAAAATCTACGCTGTTTGATGTATATCTGGGTTGACGTTTCGCTTTTCAGAATGCTAACTACGCTCTTAGAACAATAATCTGAATAACCCATTCTCCTAAATGTTCAAAAACAAAAGGCAAAGTATTATGTATGTCACATGCAAGGATGTAAATTAAAAAAAAAAAATGCATTGCTTTTTGCATAAAAAATTGCAAGAAATCAAAAATTCTCTCTTATTTTCTTTAAGACGTCACAGTCTTGCAAAACAATCAGTCACACATGCTTTATCTTTGAGTTTTAATAAGGGAATCACCTGAAAATTTGCACAAAAAGAAATTATCACATACTAAAGTACACAAACAAAAGCATAATACAAAACCCCCATAGAACATATTTGTTGCATGGTTTAGGGTGTGGTGTTGTGTGGTTCAGCAAACTGAAAAATACAGGACCTGCTTTGTATTAATCCAGAAAACAGAAAAAAAATATATATATATACATACACACAAAAGACAAAGTAATTAGTAGAAAGTCTTCACAGGCTTTTCTTGTTTTGTTGTTTGTGACAGAACCTAAGTTTCCCATGCAGTTTGCTTCCAGTGAAGGGCTGAGGAATCCTGACTATGCTGCCACGGCATGTCAGTGCTACTCCACCCACCTGTGGCACCCGACCTGTGCAGAGTTCTCTATCAATTAGCCTTCCAACAGGAAGGAATCCTAATAAACCTGCTCCCTTCACTTCCATTCAATCCATCAAGTTCTGTTCATCACATTGAATCAACAGGGTGGAAAACCGACACGTTCCCAGCCGTTGTTTCAGTTAATCAGGAATCTGCCTCTGGTCTGGTAAACCAGCCCTTCTTATGTTCAAGTTGAGGATGTGCTCTGGCACTCTGCTGAGGGGAAATCCGCCTATCAGGAAGTGCATATCGAGGCACGCACCCAACACACCACACCAGATCCATATAGTCCCACCCATCACCTGATTTTTCAGGTGTTTTATGAAGATGTTTTTCCATATCTTTACCAGATGCCCCTCCATCCATCCATCCATTCTTCTGTCCTCTTATGCTTATTAAGCAGTCAGGTCTATTGGTAACAGCTCCTACAGGGAAACCCAGATGCCCCTGGGAAAGGAAGGCACCCAGGAAGTGCAGCTTTGGTGGAGTCCAGTAAATATGGTGAACAAGCTCAACTTTGTGGCAGCTTTTTTTTAATTATTATTTTTATTGTATATTTTTAAAGAAGTTGGTATAGAGAACGTCTTAAAGTCTTGTCTCTGGATTGTTTTCCACATGGAGGCAGACATAAAAGCCAGGCTTAGCTTACAAAAGTCACAGCACTGATGGGGGAGAGGAAGGGTAGAACTGGGGCAGAGATAGAGACCGTTTTGTCCCCCAGGTATGACTGAGTCACTCATGCAGAAGGAACCCACATGGAGGGATGTGTAGGGGCTATGAAGGATCTCTTGGCTTCCTCTCCTCATTTGTACCTCCCTTCCTAGAAAACACATCTGTCTTCCTTTCTCTGCCACAAACCTTTACAGGAACATCAACTTCGCACTCTGGTGCTAGGATTCGCTCCCCATTTACAACACAAAGTTTTCTTATTTAGTTTGCAACTGTTTGCATTTTTGTTCCATAGCACCTGCCGCGGCCTCCTAAATAGTCTTCGTTTTAAACCATTTGCATTCTTTTTAGCCTGGGTTATTCGGACAAATCACACTTCCCACTGCCCCAAGCGGTCTGTCTTGCATGTAAATATGTGTCGGCTCTAAGAGCGATCACCATTTTAGTCTGCTGCAGAGCTATCTCATGGCTGTGTGCATTAAAACAATTCAACTTTGCTCCTCCCCCGCCGCAACAATAATTTGCGGATGTGTTGGGTGAAATTTAGCAAGAAATTATCATTTTCTGAATCACTTCACTCTGCTTGCTCTGTGTTTGTTTCATTCTTTCTCCTTCTCCTTTTCGTCTTTGAGCTCTTCAAAAGACTCGGAGCCCCCCTGCATGTTCTTCCTTTTGCTTCCTTTCTCTCTACTTCTTTTCTTCATCGTTATCCAGCAGCACTTTTCTGTGCGTGCAAATGCTTTCTGAACAGCATCCTTTCTTCCCTTTCAGGCTAGATGTCATTGTTGCTGCCTGTGGGCTGGGTGTATTTATTTAGGGGTAATTGGTGTGTGGATGAGTGAGGTAATGAGGTGCATCCACACTTGGCTGCTCCCCTCCCTGAGAGGCCTGAGACAGACGTAGCCTTGCTGGGCTCCGGCTTGAGAGGTACCACACTACTGCCTCCTCAATGCCAGCCAGAATGGCTCTTTCATACTCAGGTGGACAAACACAATCGCTGGGGCTGATATCTCAATGAGGCGTCTGCGGTTTGAAGTGCTGTGTACATGCGTGCACGTCTGCGTGTGCTGATGTGCTCGTGTTTGTGGGCGGGGAGTGAAAACAGCGCTCGGTCGTTCTCTTCTCTCTTCCTCGAGTCCTTGTTTGTCTTGCAGCCAGTGTTTGCAGAAGTGATTCTCCCTGCGCGTTTGTGAGTGCATGTATATCAGACCCAGTGGCTGTTCAAAGGAGCTCAAGGAGGACCTTTAGTTCCCATAGCCTCCTGCCAGCCCTAGACTGCCCCCGATATCCTGCAGTGTTACCTAATGATGTCACTTACACCTCCCTCATCCGTTTGCGTGTGTGTGGCAGGAACCGTCTGATGCTTCAGCCTTCACATGCCATTTGCTGCCTTATACCCTGTGAAATTCAATTGCACAGCTCTGCCGTAGCCAAAGAAGGGGGAACTCCATGGCTCTGTCTCTCCACGTGCTCTTTCTCCCCCACTTCTTCATTTCTCATATTTTCAGACTGTGTCATTTTGGTTCTTTGAGCGCCCAGTTGCCACTTCTTTATGTCAGATCTTGAATGAAGCTTAAAAGTTTTAAACAGGAAGACTTGCATGTGTGCGGTTGCCTACAGGTGTTCTGTAGATAATATGATGCGTACATTGTCTTGTTGTTATTGTCGGGGGTAATTGGTGTGGACCTGCCAGCCTTTGATAGACACACAATTACTGTATGTGATGCATAAGTGGACTCATTTTGGGCCAGGATTTGGAGTTGCTAATGGTGCATTATTCAGCTTTTGGTCTGTCCCCAAATGTGCCGGGCCAAATCAAACACGCCGCTGCAGGGTAATTGAGGCCCACTCCGAACCCCCTGCAGTGAGCAAGGCAGAACTGTAATCCCCTGACAACTCTGACTTGGCCCCAATCTGGCAGGCCGCCCATTTCCCAGCAAAATGCCCAACTTGAAGGAAGAAGCTGATGGTAACATTTGAACCGCTTTCTAGTATTGTTATTCTGTGCATGTCTTCAGTGCTCTGTATCCATCTCCGTTCTTACATTTTTTTTTACTCCTCCGCTTTACAATTAAGCACTAAATGTAGAAAAAAAGCTATGTCGTATGTTTTAGTTTTCCTCATTCATTTAATCATCTGTTTATTTAATATATTGCATTTTTAATTAGTTCTACACATTAGAAATGTGTTACAAATTGCATTACAAATACAAATATTTGCCAAATCTCTGCAACAAAATAAAGCAGTGTCTCGGGATTACTTTTTATAATTTCTTCAATCAACATTGTTCTCACAAAAAACAAACGTTTGTCACCTCGATGACATTTTTAATAGACAGTATTTCTAATTCAGCATCTACAGTCTTTTTACTAAAATTACAAAAACTTTTCTGAGCATCAAATCGGTTTATAATGAGACAAGCCAGTTCAAAACACACGGACTGTGAAATTTATAAAAAGTCTTGCTGATTCTTGATTTTTATACATTTGTAAATAGATTGAATGTTTGGACTTTTTTTATTCACTTTTTTTCCACATTTGCAGATGGAAACTTATTGCTATGTGATACCTCGTTGCTATTCACAACAGGCTTGTTTTACTTAAATTTGAATTATTACTATGTCTGTGTGATTCCAGTTTATCTAAACATTCTCCACTGTTTCACCTCGTAAAGGGGTCACAATCAAGGTACACTATGCATTTAGTGCTGGCTCCCGGATTTTTGACATTAGCGTGCATTCTCCCCAGGCCCCGGCTCACTGTTTTAATAGCTTTCGTAATGCTTCACAATTAACACTCAGCCAGCGCTCTGGGTTAGGTAATGGCTGGTGTGTTTCAGGCTAAATTAGAAAACACAAAACAAGAATTCCCCCATCACCCCCGGTTGCTTCGAGGACCTAGGGGTTATGCAGGAAATGGAAGGTGGTGAATTTTTTGACAGGGCAGCCGAGGTGATGTCTCATTCCCTCTGACATGTTGAACACCCTAAAGGTGGCTTTGCCAACAGTCTGCCCAGGAAGCACCTCACCTAGCTGTGGCTAAATTTACACAACCACCTGCCCACAGGGATTGTACTGGAGAGCAACACAGAGGTGGAGGTGGTGGAGAGGGGAGGGAGGGTAAATGTGGTGGAGAGAGAGAAATATATGTACACGGTGACTTTGAATGCTCTTTGCTATTTGTGTACAGAATACAAAACTAGTTCTCGACTTTTACTGGAAAAGTTTAGCGCGTATTGGTTTATTTTTGCTTTACAATGCGGTTTGTTTTTTTGTTTTTTTGTTTTTTCTTTTTGCACATTACCTCCATAATCGCATACATTTGCATCATAATGTGCCGTTTATTTTTCTTGTAATGCAAATTTTTAAAATACCTTTTCAAATGTTACTTTGCAATGTTAAAATGTTGACTCTCATTTTGAAAGGTTTCTCATGTTTTCTGTGCTTGCACACACATGCTTGCATTAATACTATATTTGAGTCAAAAGTACCTCAGCATCCAACATTTGCAAATATTTACACGTGCTGCAAAAGTCTCAAGTTCAGGAAGTGAACCCTCAGCGCCTGCCTCAAAGATCGCTCTGTCAATTTGTGCTGCACTGAATCTGGTTCCGCTTTCTTTGGCAACACCTTTTCAGACCATGTTGCTGTAACGGAGATACAACACTGGGTTCATAACCACGATATAAATAGATTAGTTACTGGAAGTTTCAGTATGTAATATCTTTTTTCAAAAGTATCTGACTCTTGTCTGTTCTTGGAAACGAAACACAGTCCCATCATCACTTTTGCCATGTTTCCTGGTATTCTAATGCAATTTACCAAATACACCTTAAGTTTAGCACAAAACCTGGAAGCTTATACTTTTTGAATTACACTATGCTTTTAGTTATTTGATGTCATTATCAATAATTTGCTTTTTTTTGTTTGTTTGTTTAACCAAATGAATTTTGAAATATTTTTGGCATTAACTGAAAAGGACACAAAGTTTTTATGTTTGTATCCTGACAATATTCAATCTAAACCTCTGTTCAAATAGTCATTAAAAATTATTTATTGAATTTATTTTGAAGGACAAATATAAAATCAATGTAAAAAGCTGTCATTGGTTAATTAAGGGTCACCTTTTTTTTTGCCGATTTAAGGTATTTTTAAAATTAAAAGTTTTTCATTTTGTTTATGAACAATATAATGCCTTATGAATTTAAGGCGTTATATTGCATCTGAATTTTAGCTAAAACAACAAAAATGACTTCAGTTGCAGTGTAACAACAAAACCAGCTTCAATTAAAAAATAGTTGAAGTGTTTGGTTGTGCAAGACAAGAAGGCAATAGAAAGAAAACGGGAATAGAAAAAAGTAAATAGAAAACGACTTTCTGAAAATTGGAAGCCAAATAAGGAAATAAAAGGTGGAAAATGTTTCGTACAGAACGATAAAACACAATCCAGTCAGTTGAGTGTTTTTATGTGTCCAAGAACCAATATGGAAGTATGAAGACGAGAACAAAAACTAGTCTTGAAAATACATTTAGATGAAACCTAAATCATTGTTTTTGACCTAATGAAAAATTTATACTTTATAAAATGTAAATGCTGTTGGAATTCAGACATTTTCCTGCAAAATTAAAGCTCTAAGATTTTGAAAAATGGATGGATTCTTGTGTTCACTTTTACGAACGAGTTCAGGTCTCAGACCTTGAGTCCAACACTCCAGTATCATATTCTTGCCACTGGTTCTCTGAAATGGTGAACACGGGGTTCTAAGACTTTTGTCAGCCGAGTCAGTCAAGGGATGGCAGAAAAGTCTGTCCATCCGTCCATCCATATATGCATATATACTCAATTCAACTATTTAAACATGATGTAAATGTATATTCCCATAAAGATTGCACATATTGCATTCTCTAAGATGCGTGTCTCTCAGACAGACACCCGTATAGGTCAGTAACAATTCTTGATGCTCCTCAGTGGCAGAGTTCAGGCCGTTTGCCTGTGGGCTGATGAGAAGTGAATGGCCTTTGAGGCTTTAGGCTGGTCTATGTGTGGCCCGGCTGGTCCAAGTCAGCAGTAATGACTGGCTTTGGCCAGCATGCCTGTTAATGTGAATGAGGTTACTCTGGGCAACACCTTTTCAGCTGGGTCCTATGAAGTCCCAAGTATGGTGGTCTTTGTCCTCACAAGGGCCTTCCTTTTAGCAAAAGGGCTTCTTTTTTTGTGAGGACTATCAACTAGTGATGGATTATTCCCAACCCCCTTTATTCATCTTTGCAGACTTAGAGACACTGATGCACACAAGTAGACGCACACCTTCAGTGACAGCAAAACTATTGCGACAGCAGTTAAATTTTAGCGAGGAAGATGCAAGTCTTATGAATTCATAACCTCAACTTACATTGAAATGTTTTATTGCCACTTTATGTAAATTTGGATATCTACAGAGAAATGTACCTAATTTCTTCTATGTTTTTTTTTTCTTTATTCTATAAAGCTTTTGCAAGACTACATTTGAGCCAATACCGATGCAGTCCTAACTCATGAAAATAATTACTTTTCTCGACTTGATCTACATTTCATGTTGTCTGACATATAAAGAAGAACGTTGGTTTTCGTTTTGGACATGGGAACAAAAAAAATCTGGAATGCAGTCATGTTTTTCTTGTTACTCGCAGTGCAGCACTACCCTGTGCAGGATGGAAGTTAAAAAAGGTATTATTTGAAACATATTTGTGGTGACGGTTTTAAAATTGTCATTGAGGACACTGGAAGCCTTTTACACGGCGCACGTTGTGCTGCCGTCTTATTCCTGCCTCATCTCATTCTGTGCTGGTCTCCTACTAGCACAACAGACTTCCTCTGTGAGAGTCGCTCCATCCTCCCACCCTTCCCAAGCGGTCAGCCACTTACCCAGCCCGACACAATAACCTCCAGACGACCTTTCGCTTTGCCAAATGTTATGCCTGTAAACTGTGTGAACTCTATCACAGGACAAATGATGGGTGAAAAATGGGACTTTCTACTGGAGCTAAGGCTGGGTTTAGGAAATCCTCAACGTACAAGCCGGCATTGTGCACTCATGTTGTAAATACCTCTCTGTGTGACACATGCAAAGGAGAGTGGCAATGGGTGTGTGTGTCTGTTTTTTTTTTTTTTCTACAAGAGTGTGTGCACTGTAGACTGAATGCAGGAAAAAAGTTGAATAATGCATGAAAAAGGTATTCTTGGTAATGTTCTTGCTTTTTTGTGACTGTTATAGTGGCAGAACACGTCAGCAGAAGGTATCTCAAAGGAATATTTTAACTTTTAGGGTAACAGTTCTGAAAATAATGCACTATGGAACCGCAGCATGTATTACTATGCTTTTTGTGTAGAATGTGCATTACATATTAGGAAAAAAATCATTTTGCCATGTCGTATCCATCTTTTTAGGTCTGAAAGAGGGCTGTCTTCCAAGTAATCCTTCACACTGAGAAGGCAGCAGTTTCATAGCCACTTTGGAGACATTTATTAACAACCCATGATGTGAAGATGTTTTCTACAATCTGTTTATAACCTTATATATAGAAATAGATTAAATAAAGATAAATATCTGTCTGCAGGCTACTCTGTAGTTGTGGTATAATCAGAGGTCATAATTTGCCATATTTTGCTGGAATAATCTCATCTGTATGGGAATAAGAATAACAAGAAATGGAACTAGGGTATATTGAAAACTAAAAAAAATAACACAAATAGATTAATATGTGTATGAGATTTAAGATTTTTTTATTAAATGCTTTTATATGAAAAGAGGAAAACATGTAATTGTTAGGTACATTGGTGCAAGACAGTTTAAGGCTACATAATGGAACAAAGGATGAGCCAAATGGCAACGCGTGGCAATAAAATGACGTTACAAATTGGCAAAGTGAGATAATCACCCAAAACCTAAGCTACCAACTCTAGGTTCAAATTGAAACCAAGCAAAAATGTCAATTAACCCTGCAAAGAAGCATTTATTTATCTTACAAATAACCCTTAGGCTGTAGATTAGCTGTAAGTGTGATTTTTGTAGCACATCATCTGCGAAACTGTAAAAAACCTGTTACAAAGTGTCAGCAGTGCCTTAACCTGAGGACGTTTGTAACAGAGTCATGGTCTCAGGGCCGAAATGTGTGTTTGGGGGTGGAGGGCACGGAAGGTCCCCCAGACATGCTGTCATAACCCGTGCGGCCATGCTCTTTGCTATGGGCCTATCTCTAGTGAAGGCAGCACTTAGATATGTTTGTACTCTTCGCCCTCTACCCCACTCCCTTTGCTCCCCAGGCGCCGTGTCACCCCAGGGGGGCAAACCAGCACTCCATGGCTGTGCCCACATCCAAAATGCCAACTAACCGCCTTCCTTTGCTGTGAGGGTCAGCGTCCCCCCCCCACCACCACCACCTAACGCCCACGGTCTGTACCAACACCGCCCTGCAAAGAGAAACAAAACAGAACTGAAAAGAGACAAAATGGCCCCACGCTGCATTTCCCTGTCAAGGCGCTTGACAGGACCAAGCCGAGGACCCCAGAGGAGTGTTTAGTTGAAGACACTGATGGCTGAGATAACAAGTCAAGTTGTTGTATTACAGTGCAGTTACACTTTGGCCCTCGTTTGTCCATTTGTTATTCAGAAACAACCCAGAGCTTGCCTATTCCCATGCATGTCATGTTTAGTAACGTGACAGATAATATCAAATGCTGCATTTTATCAGCCTGTGGAGCGTGAAGGGTAAGTGAGGAGCTACCTAATAAAGGCAACACGAACAGACATTCCATTAGGTATTAAAAAAGAGAAAAAAAAGACCTTGAAATATTGTCAGCTAATCAATTTCCTGTTTGGACATGCTCACTTCTAATGAAATTCAGCCACTTATTAGTCCCTTCCCCTTCGTTCTCTGTTTGGGAATATAATTACACCCAAAATGCTTACTCATCCTTCTGCCTGCCTGCTGCCTACTCTGTCAGATTCATTAGGCCGTGAAGCGGAAGAGATGAGGAGCCTGTGTCTGTATCTGTCTATCTGTCAGTCCGCCTGACTGTCTGTGTGCCCTGCCTCTCAGATTATCCTGGATCAGGCGGCAGGTGACCTGGTGGGCAGGTGACTATCACCGCATTACCGAAGAGAAATATTAGAAGAGCTGCAGCGCAGTTTTGTGCGATTCTTCCCTCGACTCAAACAGCAAAGCGTTTGAAGTGCTTCTACTGTATTGTCAACAACAAACTGTGGAGGTGAAAATGTAGTAATATGCAAGTTTAAACCATTATTTTTGTGAGAATAATTGGGTGTTAAAAACCCTGATTTCGCCACATGGATCCTTAGACATCGTATGGTAAAATACAATTATGATTTTAGTGGAACAGCAAGTGCATTGATTTTGCAAAAAGAAAAAGAAAAAAAACTAACCAATGAATAGGATAAAAATCATAGTAGGACAGATGTGACATTTGCCAAAGTTTAATGATGAGGTGGAGTTGTTGCCTAGGTGCAAATACTGGAATAGATGGATTTAAATCCATTTTATTTTGACTAAAACTGAGCATGCAGAGCTTGAATAAGTCAATAAAAAATCTAATAATATTGTCACTTCACTGAATTTTAAGAAAACAAAGTTTTCTCTGTCAAAATCACTGGTAGTGCATGCATTTGTATGGTCACTGTACTCTTTGCATCTTTTGCACCAACAGTCTAGATTTTCAGAACTGAATTCTATAAAACAGAATATTTTTGTTTTTGTTTTTTTGTTTTTTTTTTTTCTGTTGGCCAAAGCTGATGCTTATTTTTCCCTTGGTCCATCATGGTTCAATTTTTGATCAAATTGTTGGCTGAGACATTCCTCCTCAGTGTGTCGCACTTGCCTGCACCAACAGGACAGAGACAGTGTTGTCTAACATGATACTGGACTTGGCATGTTGGGTCGGTTTGCACTTTTCTTGGAGAAATCATGAAAAGTTTTCCGAAGTATGGACTCAGAGTTTTTGCTGGTTTTTTTTGTTTTTTTTTTTGTTTTTTTTTT
>NW_006799972.1:1558779-1644272 GCF_000485575.1 Poecilia formosa
AAAAAAACTAAAGCTGTGAGGAGTTTCATTTCTGGAGGTGTGGACAAGGTTGTCACAGTTGGCCTACCGCTAAGATGGCACATTCTTTAGTGTTTCATTCTCAGGGGCTGAGTGGCCAGTTCACACCAGAAAACTGTCCCGCACTCTGACCCTGTGGACGATGGACCTATCAACACCTTGAGCTCAGGTGATGGACAAACACAGAAACTGTGACACATCCAGCCAGGCAGCCTTGCCCCGTCTACAACCACGTCCCTGACTGTGCTGCCATGATCATTAGAGCTGTTATCAGCTCCTGTCGGCACCATAGAAACACAAAAACACCCGGGCACACTTACAGCAGCCCTGCAAACACTGTCATTTAAACACACAAGGAATAGGTCTTCTGAGCAAACATCACAACCACTTTTGGGTTATTGACTTTTACTCAACCCGCGGGATGAACTGAAGAAAGCAAGCCAGTATTTACACACTGTCCAGCAGGCTCTATATGTAGAAAAGCTCTCGCACACCTGCACATACACAAACAGGAACTGTATAAGGCTGGGCTTAGATGTTAGCGCTTGCTTCAGTCACTTTCTTTTTTCTCAGGCTGCTGTCCTGCTAGCCCTCCACAGGGTAAATAAATCTTTTTCTTCATCTCTTCTATTCCTTCTGTCTCTTTCCTTCTTTCTCTCGCCATGTCTCCTCTCCCTCCCAGGGTATTATTAACCAAAGCAAGCAGAGCGGAAACCAAAGTTCCAAATCCTCAGAGCTCTGGGAATGACTTCCCAAAGATGGACAAGGATTAGGACCCCCAATTTTTCCCTTACCCCACCACCTCCACCCCCTGTTTCTCTCCAGGTTCCCAACAGACCGGGTGTCAGGTGGCTCTGTGAGTCCTGCCAAAGGTGTTACCCCTAATCCCATTACCCCCGCCACTCTTCTCTCTCTGTGTTATACGCACAGGTCCCTCTCATTCATTCCAACCGCATTTCAACTATTAAACTCTCCATCTTTTCTTTCATGTGTCTCTTTGGCCTATTCGCCATCCTTTTTGATCCCAAAAAGATAGACTCCATCCTCCTCTCACTTCCCCACAACTTCTTCCCTCTGTTCCACTGTCACCCCTGACAACCCTGCGCTTTCCAGAAAACACTGAGAATAGCAGGGCTCAAGCAGGTGAAGGAGGATATATAGATACCCTGCATGGAACCCAAAAGAAAGGCCCCTTTGAGGTTCCAGCATACTTCTATATCTTCTGCAAACTCAGTACTTCCCCAGCTGGTACAACAACACCTCTGGCCCTCTAATTCCTCTGTTGGCAAGAAAGTGGACTGAAGGTTAATGTGAATCTCTGTTCTGCGCTATAAGGCAGCATGTTCATGCCTCTTCCTCTTACTCTCAGCTTGCTTCACCTGAATTTCCATCTCTGTGGTACTGTAATGCACTCTTAGACATGATCTCCAGTGTTCACCTCCTTCTGCTAGACCAGGGATCAGGAATCTTTGTTAGCACTCATTCACAGAGCACAGTGGACAGCCTCCCATACAGCTGCCCTCATATCTCTATTTCATCACGCCCCCTCCCCTCCATTCCAGCATGCATTCATCATAGGTAGGGATTAGGAGACTTTGCATAACCAGATCACACGGCCACTGACTGATATCAAGAGTCCATATGCAGCCGCCTGGTTTTCTGAGTCCCCCTCTGTCACTGATAGTGTGTGTTTGTGTATGTGTGTGTGTGTTCATATGCACGGACAAAAGCATCACCTGCATGTTACATAGAAAGAGTAACATATGAGCTGAAGTTACTCTTGGGACTGAGAGTGAGGTGGACATACACAGAGACTTCTAATTAAATATCTATTAGATCTAATTTCCCTCAGGCAAAGAATCAAGCACCAATGCTATCTTTCAGCTCGAATACCCCTTGCATATTTGTGTGTGTGTGTGTGTGTGTGTGTGGTGTTGGATGGGCAAAGGGTATTAGTCGCATGTTGTATTACAGCTGTAAACTAACACAAAATCTCTCTGCTAATCCTAGATTACAGGGCAAACATGTTCATGAGAAAACAACAACAGGAGAAGAAAGTCAAAGGAGCCGTCCCTGCAGAACCATCTGTGACCGCTGGCCTCCCGCTGTCGCCTCGCAGCGCTGCAGTCAGGATGAGAGGGCTATTTCAAATGAATAGTTGCAGATGGAATTATATCATTGTGTGTTTGACTTTGTGATCCTCTTATTGAGGGAACCCAAATTCATTCATTCATTCAAGCAATCAAAATCATCAGAATGTTTTCAATGCCCAATGTTATATGCCCACTTTGCGAAAATGCTGGTAAATAATTTGCTCCATTAAGAGTGGTTAAAAACATTTGAGGATAGAAAATAATTGGTGTTTTTCTGTCATTTGTGTTAAGGTGAACAAAGAGATACCTGTATGTAGAAATACAGGAAGGTGAAAAAATTGAGCAGTTTGGGAGTTGCTGCCACTAAACTTAAATTGTGAGTTAATTGGAAATGTTTGATATCAATGTATTTGAGTCCAGTTTTATGATATTTATAAGGAAAAGGCTTCATATTATGACTTGGATTGGTGAATGTTAAATCCACATAAGTAAGTCTTAACAATTTCACTCATTGATCAATTGCTGGTTTTCTTTGAGGTTTGAAATGCCTGTTGAGATTTTATCTAACCAGCATTAGCTGGTTAGATAAAACACAAGCAAAACATGCACTGTGGTTCACTTGATAGAGTCAATAGTTTTACATCCAGTGGAATAAAATCAGATGAGAAATAATGATGGTCAAATGAAATAATTCTAGACTGGCAACCTGTCTAAGATTTACTTGTTTTCTTGCATAATGAATGGTGGAGATAGGTGTCCTGAACTTTGTCTGAGGTTGATCAGATTTAATATAACTGATGGGAGGAGGGAACTCAAAAAGACTGGATGCTGAAATTGAATCAGAAGTTGTTCCAAAAAAGTACTAATCTGTGGTTGTGCAATCATGTTACTGTACTTTTTTTGGTGGTTTACTTTTCTTTTGTTGATGTCCCAAACAGATATGTATTTTTTAGGCTGAATTGTACAAGATAAATGTCACATTAGATCAGAGGTTCCCAAACTGTGGGGCGCGCCCCCTAGGGGGGGCGCCGTGTCATTGCAGGGGGGGCGCGGGAAGCCGTCTGGATAAAAAAAAACAACAAAAAAACATGAACACTGTCTGCGCTGGGTTTTTACCTTAGAATGGCCAACTCTCTGTTATTCCTATGTCAATTTAATACATTAGAGGCTTCCACACTTCCCATATTTGTGTCCTCTGTCACTTCTATCAGCAGTTAAAACTGTTTAATCCGTTGTTAACATGTTGTAACCTGTTTTTCCGAGCCGCCTTTAAACGCAACATGAGCGCTACGACGCTCGCGCTGGGTTTCCACCTGTGAAGGAGACCTGCTGCTGCGTGCGGAGCTACGTAGGTTTGTGTTAGAATCACGGCAGCAAACCAGCAAAATGCAAAGAACTTTTCACAGTTTTTCCCTCCAAACTAACTGACTGAGTTGAGTAAAGCTGTTGGATGCAGGTAATGTTAGCTAAAAGATGACTAGCTAATATCAATACTGAAACTTAAGCTTAACAAGTAGCTTGTAGGCCACCGATGTTGGTGTCTATTTTCAGCTACGTACATTCATTTTGCCCCCAAAAAAGTCGACCCCCCTCCCCCGCGTCACACGCGTCTTCAACCAGACAGCCATTTGTGATCCATAGGGGGGCGCAGAAAATATTTGGAAACCACTGGGGGGGCGCAGAAGAAAAAGTTTGGGAACCACTGCATTAGATGTTGAAAATGTTTTTAAATATTTTTTATCTAAGTTTTCATATCACAAAAACTTGCCATTTAAACGGGATGATTGAAATAAATGAAAACAATAGGAAGTTATTAGCTTTGATTAAATTAATTAACGGGCAACAAAACCTGAATTTTCACTAACGGATTAGCCAATCAGACACCAGAGATGATGAATGGAAAATCTACAGGCCAACTGATTGGACCCAACTGTGTTTTCCAGTGCAATTCTTTGTAAAGCTAAAGACAACAACTACTGCAGGAACTTACAATGAAACATAGTCAGTAACCCACCAAAAGTGATACCTAATTAAACGCACATCATTGATGCCATAAGGAAATAGTCAGAAAGGATTTACCTCTACTGGTCTCGAGAGGTTTGACCCTGCCATGAGTGAGTAGTGTTAATTGATATACATGACCAGTCTATTAGGACCACAATGCGAATTTCAATCCAAACAGCACACAAGGGCCTTGCAGCGGACTTCTTACACAACCAAATTAGGAAAACATAGGCTGAGAGAGAACTGGGCAACAGGGGGGCTAAGAGGCTTATGAGCCCCTTGTCAGATATTCTTCTTCTCCCTGAGGATCACAGATGGAAGGGAGTCTGGAGAAGCAGCCACACCAGAGTGGGGACGAATCCCACCTCTGATGTCTTTCTCTGGACAGCAGAAGGCAGGGGAGGGTGGGGAGCGAGTCCTGTTGCGCATGGCTTGATTTGATCTTAATGTGAGACATAAAAAGGAGGAGCTTTGGCAACAAGGGGTGTGTGTGTGGAGGAGACAGAGGGGATGAGGGGAAGTTGTTTCAACTATCAATGCAATCACAGTTAATCCTGAAGATTTAAACACAGACACCTGGCTGGATGGGGAGTAACAGATGTAAAAGTCCCAGGACGGTGTCTGTACAAAATCCCCGTCCCTCCGGATCCTGCCTTCTATCAAAGGTTTAATTGAAAAGACTGATCTCCATATTGCTCTTTGTATTGTTGCTAACGGCAACGCAGCCGTGAAACAGCTGAGCGAGGTTGCTATTTGAGGAGCTCAGAGTTTATACCTACAATCAAAGGGTCAGTCAGAGCAAATAATAGCCAAGTGATATGAATACAACTGCTGCGAAGTGAAAGGAAGTGCGGGCTGACACAGTCCCCAGCCAATTACATTCAGTGGAAAGTCAGTCACTAAGCCTTATTGTATTGACCACAAGAGATTGTGCGGTGCCGGCTCTGTGTTGAAAGAATTCAGAGATCTTATCTGTGCTTGTATCAGATTTACAAAGGAGTTTGGGTTATCCACGGCCCCGAGCTCAACACTAGCTGCTATTTTTTAATACTGACTAGTGAAAGACATCTTAGCTCACCCACAATTTTTAGACTGCAGTTTTTTTTTTTCAATTCTACAAAAGAACATGTTTTGTATTTTGATTGTTTCTGGATGTGTTTGAATATGTCATATGACTCAAACAAAAACATCTGAGAAAACCAGACTGAAGCAATTCAAACTATGGGAGATAGAATAAATGAAAAAAAGGGGAGGGGGAGTAATCGTTTGATAAAATTAACCGCAAACACAACCTGCCCTGTGCTTATTGTGCATGCCCTGTTAGACTATTGCTTTTCTTTCAGTGCTAACAAAACAAATTTGGTGCATGCCGATAATAATCTGGCATCCTCTGGACGCAAAAAGTTAGCACTCCTTACAGCAATCCCACACCGATGGCAGAGCAACATTGCAGAAAGCAAAACAGTCAGACCAGGAAAAGGTCTGACATGTTATGACTGCTGCTATTATTTAGCTCAATCAGATACAGCAGCTGACATAATAAGAGTAGAAAACATACCTCCCCGCTAGATCCTGATTTGAAAAGGTGTGTTATTTTTGTACGATTACTCAAGCCTGTTGTGGAGACACCAAAAATATTTCTGCACAGTAAAAGTCCAGCAGAGATTTGTTAATCAGTCTCAATACTGTGCAGATTAGCAGAAATCCCTGCCCTTATTGTTCTGCTGAAGCCAAATCTCCTTTTCAAAAATACAGGTCAGTTAGAGCATCTTATTTGGCTCGTATAGTCTCTCCACAATGCCCGGCGTTGTCAGTCATGATATATTCCCTTGGCCTCCTGTCAACATGCATAAGTCTCAACAGTGCTGTCAAAACAGCAGGACTGTCTCTGCTCAGAGCGTTTGTAAAGTGAGCAGTTGGGCGATTGCTTCCTTGGGAGAATCACAGCATCCTGCGATCCTACATGGCCTCTGGCCTCTCTGCTACCCAGAGCTTTTTACAGCTGTCTTAAGGATGTCACTGATCAGTCTCGACTCCAAAAGAAATGTTAGTGGAATATGTAATGTTCAAATTCCACTGTGGTTGTCCTAAATAGCATATTTTGGAGGTCTAAGAATAAATAAAAGTAATTTTATGCATAATAATCTTTGTGGCTTTTTTTTGTTTGATACTATTGTAGAAATAGATCCAAGATCTGTTCATTGTCTTACACTAAGCAAAACCTTAATTGAATCTCAATCCATTAAGCCATTATCTTTAGCTCACTCTTGATCAGATCATGATGGTAGCAGGTCCAACATGCAGTTAAATACTCTCCATCTCAGGCTGAGCATGTCCAGGCCAGAAGAGATACATAGTCTCTGCAGTGAGTTCTGCGTCTGCCAATTATTAGCTCAGGTGCCAGAAAAAAACCTCCAAAGTGAAGCACCCAAGAGACATCTTGACTGGATGCCCGAACAACCTCTGCTGACTCCTTTTGATGCAAAAGAACAGCAGCTCTATTCCCAGCTCTCCCCCAGAACACGGAGCTGCTCACCCCATCTCTAAGGGTGAGCCCAGCCACCCGACAGAGAAAGCTTATTTCAGCTGCTTGTATCCAGGACTTTGTTCTCTTTCTCAAGATCCATTTTACCATCTGTGAGGTCAAGGACAGAGATGAACCAGTAAGTTGGGAGCTTTGCATGTGGCTCAGCAGACTGGAACAGCACCCACCTTACCGCAGACGAGGTCTCAGTCTGTCTTCCCATTTTCTTATTTCCTTCTCCATTCTACCATCACTCAAGGATAAGACACCAAGATACCCTCATCTCAGGCACCTTGCACTCGGCTGCAAACTACTCCAGAGAACAGTAAAGATGGTCACGATCTAAACATGCCAAGAGAACCGCATCAACTGCCAAAATCAAAGATGAGACCCTGAAGTTCCAAAACCTGAGGCCCTCCTCTCCAAAACTATGTCCTTGGAATCTGTCTAAGAAAACCAAAAACACAAGTGGAATATTAGACGTGTTCTAATATATTTCACCAAGAGGTTGATGAATGAAGTTTTGATGTTTATGTATTACCTCTGCATACCTCATTATCAGCTCAGTTGCTCAGTAGTTGTCTCCTTAGAGATTTCTTCTGTTTTTTTGCTTGTTATACTTAAATGTTTCAGGTCCTCAAGCTAAATTTCCTATCAAACAGGGTGTAAATACAAAAATTGACTGTCACTTGTGTAAAACATAAATTGAATATGATAAAATAAGTTTTTGAGGACTTAAGTTAGGCCTGTTGACTGTTGGAAACCAAAAATCTCTTCAAAAAACTGTTCAACAGCATTAAATATACTAATAGATCTAAAAAAAAATTGTTAATACTGTTCTTTTGTAAACACATTAAAGAACAAATGAGAAACAATAATTGACAAGCCCCGTGCGTGCCAGAAAACCACAGTGTCAGCTGTGATCCACAGGAGACTAAAATACATTTTTTGTCCATTGATGTGAGAGAGGGGTGCAGATTTTATGGAAGATGCGTGTCGCAGTACATTTGGGGTACAACTAACAACATTTCAGAAAAAGAACATCATTCTGACTGTAAAACATGGAGGTGTTAAGTGTGTTGGAGGTTACTTTAGGGCCTGAGTGACATGCCTAGTTGATGACTCATACATTCTGTTCTTTACAAGAATATTATGGACAACAATGTCTGGACATGAGCTGACCTTCAGCTCAAAGAAACTTGGGCTACTCCAAATGATCCTAAGCACACCATAAAGTCTGTGAATCTCCCCATATTTTATATTTTCTTGTGTGTTCTAAAATTCCTGTTTCAAAATAGGCATATTTTACTTTAAAAGCAAGGTATTTGACATCGATATTTATTCTTCTTCTTAGTGCCTACTTTACCTACTTCATTAAAAATAATTTACTACAAACAACAACAGTAATAAACCATTTTCTGGGCGAATATCCCAAATCAAAACGTTTTTCTTAAATCGAATTGTTCTGAAATCCTCTAAAAAATTTCAATGTTGTTTTTTTAACCTATTAATGAACTCTCTATAAAATAAACACAGATTACCGAAATCTTTTAAGCACTAAACGAAAATGACTATTTTCTGTGCAAAACCTGAAGTGAGAAGCCACTTTTAAGCCCTGACTAGATTCCAGGAATTGCCACGAACGCATAAACTCAACATAATTTAAAGCAAATATTGATAAACTTGCAGCAGCAGCTGTTAACTTACAGATATCTGTGGATCTTTTCTGATTATAGCTCAACGCTGAGTGTGACCATGCAGTCACAATAACAATTCCAGCTTCCCCTTGACAGCTTCCTGAAACAGCAAAGTAACAAACAAGATTGTCATTGGTCGACTTGCCCCGGACTTTTCTTTGATTGGATAACATGCTCCACAACATTGACGTCATCAGTAGCAATATGGCAGCTCCCATGAACAGTGTGGGTAAAACCTCAGCTGACCGTTTACAGGCTAATTGTACGAGCTTTCAGAAGAAAACAAGGAGTAAATTGATCTCTATACCCGGGACGAGACCTTCGGTCCAAAACGGACAGCTCTTAGTTTCGACCGGTGTCACGTCGCTGGACTACCTGCTCGGTCAGTGTCCCGCTGCTGCACAGGCTAAAAGCCGTTATAATGCAATGTTGGGCAGAGTGAATATACTCAACTGCAAACAAACCTTCACATTTTCAACACATCACAAGTTAAAAGCATTAATATGGATCTTTGTCGGGACCAAAACTGCTCGTATTGCATTATCCCTATCTCTTGCAGAGCTTTTTTTTTTTTTTTAATAAAAAAAAAAAGGTTTCATTGTGGTATTTCTCTCGCCAAACTAGTGTCATGAAATATTTTTTAAAACCCTTCTTATGGAGGTTTTTATAGATAGATATATAGATAATTTATTAGTCTCCCATAGGAGAAATTTATCCTGGAAGCAGGGCCAAAAACTGCAGTACAACAATAAAACGAACATAATAAAAACAACAACAACAACAATAAAAGTAAATAAAACCACAAATGTCAGATGCTATACTGTGGAATAATATAATCAAGACGCCGTCCAGTCCCTCACTTTTATATAATTTTTTTGGCAACAACAATATTCGTGTATATATAAAGATATTATAATACTGTTATATTTTCTTTCCCTACAGGTGGTGGATTAGCAGTTGGTACAGTGCTTCTCATTGGTGAGTCTTTCTCTTTACATTTTTCAAGTAGCCAATGTGTTGTCTACAGTCTACACATTGTGTTTCTTATTCCTGGAAACAATGCGTACTTTTTAACCTGTTGTAGATTTAAAAAAAAAACATTTTTAGCTTTGTTCAAGGCATTTAAAAAAGATAAAACCTTCACTTAGCACTTCAAATAAACATGAGCTATAAATGTGTTTGTCTTTGGATTGTTAAGTATTTGCAATAATTTATATAGATTTTTTTTTAGCTGGAAGTGAAATAGGCTACTCACACCAAAGAAGGAACAGAGTGTAAATAGAAATATCCTTTACTGTACAACAGTAGAAAAATTTAGGATCTCTGTCCGTATCTGAAATGTTAAAAATTACATTTATGCCTTAATGTGTATCTTAATTCATTTTATATGGTAGACCAACATTGTGAAGGACATACAAGTAAAATGGGAAAATATACATGATTTTATTTTTTTTAACCAGGGAAACATATAAAGTGCTGCTTGCATTTGTTTTGAAGTCCACTGAATAAATGTTTTGTAGAACGTAATCTCACTGTAGTGGAAGTAGGAAGACTTTTATATCTACAGACTGAAATTTTTAATGTCAACTCTCCAGTTTGCAGGTATTAACAAATAATTTAATATTAACATCAAGTGAAATTTGGTCTGGACTTTGGACTATTCTAAACTTTGGAACTAGTTGAATGAATCTATTATCATTGCAAATAATGCCATTTCACTGCTTACACATTATTCAAGTAAACGAGTTCTCAAGTGACAATATCCTGCAGAACCTCTGCAGAATTTTAACATGTTGAGGAGGGGGTTAGACCATATGAGTCAGGTGTGTTGGTGCAGACACATTTAAAACCGTAATGACACTGAGAAGCAAAGACTGGAGCTGGACATACATTAAGTAGACATTATGTTGTTTGTTCAAGTTTCATCCTGGCCCTTTGTGTTACACTTGGTTGTTTGCAAAGAGTTTTATGACTAAGGTTTGATAGATCCTTATAGTAAAGTGTCTATCCCAGACAGAAGATATGCACATTAGTACATGAACAATTTGCTAATTTGAGGATGAAAACACATGGAGTTCAATAGAAATTCGAAATCATAAGAAAAAATGTAATATTTCATAATTCAGCAAATGTATAAGAATGGATTTCTTATCCATTTTTGATAAGAAACCCGAGAATGGGTAGGAAAAGCATTGACATTTGTTAGTTTGAACAGGGTTATAAAGTAAATTTTAAGACTTTCAGACTCCATTAAACCACAGTGAGAGGTATTAAACAATTTACAGTAAAGAAAAACGCAATAGTGGTGAAGCTGTGACTCAGCAAAAATGGTATCTAGTTAGATAATTTCAAGGCAAAACCATTGCTTTCCAAATAACTTAAAGATTTCTTTAAGTGACATGTGATGCAACCGTCACAGGTTCAAGTCCTGGCCTTATGACCTTTGCCGCTTGTCTTCCCCCTCTTTCACGACCCGCTTTCCTGTCATTTCATCATCAAATTAAGACCATTAGACCCAAAAAATAAAAATAAAAAACAAACAAAAAAAACATTTGCCATCAAAACCATCTTGATGATCCCCAAAATCTTTGGGAAAATATTCTGTACACTGATGCTACAAAAGTAGAACATTTCGGAAGTCGTGTGTTCCATTACATTTGGCACAAAGGTAACACAGCTTTTAGAAAAAGAACATCAGACTTACTGAAAAGCATGATGGTAATGGCAGTGTCGTGGTTAGAGCATGCTTTGCTACATCTGGACCTGCATGGCTTTACGTAATCAACAAAACCATAAATTCTTAATATTGTGAAGAAGAGTGTTTGACAACAAGTTTGTGATCTTAAACTTTGGCCCCTTAAGTCATTTGGCATACCAGTGATCGGAAGCACATCAGCAAGTCCACCTCTTTGTGGCTAAAAAAAAAGATAATAGGACAACAAATAGGTTTTGGAATGATTTAGTCAAAAATCTCATGAAGATGCTGTTGGATCCTCATAAACCGAATGTTCAGGCCCAAAACCCTCCATTGTCATCGACAACAGCAGAAAACAGGGGACAAACAATTTCCACCAGTTACTGCAAATGCTTGATGGCAGATGTTGATCAAAGAGTGACACAACCTGTTATAAGGGGGCAATTACTTTTTCATATTGTTTGAAGTGCTTTCTACTCTCCTTTTAGTAGCCCCTTATAGCTACTAAAGGGGCTACTTTGATTTGATAATCAAAGTTATCAAATGAATACTTTGATAAGTATTCATTTTCATAAAAGTCTTTAAAACCTCAGCAACACATTGGCTCAATTCCTACAACCTAAATTGGCAACGATTTAGGAATCATCCACAGGCTCTGCGGTAAGTGTGTTACTCTCAAGCAGACTGACAAATGGACTAATAAGCTGAAGGTCTCCCGTTAGAATCCCAGGTGTTCACACTTTTCGGTTGCTTCTTCATTAATATGCTCCTCTGCAGATGTTTTATAGAAGTTTTCAGAATAACATAAATCGCAAGTGGGTTTTCTAGGGGCTTAAATGTCTTCCACTGTGTTATTATTATTATTATTATTATCATTCATTGTAGGCTAGGCTATATGCACTGGTGGACAGTGAGGTTAAGGTAGTCATGTTTCCCCTTGAAGCTGTAATTTGTGTGTAGCCAAGGCCTATACCAACTGATGATATTGCTTTGCCCTTTAATTCATCCCCCCAATCGATGCAGGAGTCAGTGATTACACACTAATGCGTTCTTCCCTTCCATTTTGTGAATCAATGTACGGTTGGTTTCATCTGGTAATGAGAGACACAGTAAAGGTGAAATGCGTGTGTGTGTGCGTTGAGCACTCTCTTGTGTTTGTCTCTGAAAGAGTGGCATATGTGCACAATGTGTGTGTGTGTGTGTGTTTTCTGGGTGGAGTGGGGCGGAGTGTGGGGAGTTTGGAGTGTGTGTTTGTTTGTGTTGTGTCGTCTGCTGCAGTCTGCCCCTTTAGCTGTGATGGCCTGTTTGTGAGACACAGACATAAAATTATCAGACTGGTCATTGTCTGCCTTTGAAGTGTCTTGAGCTGTCTGTCCTGATTTGTCACCCAGAGGGGGGATCTCTTCAGTATGGCCACTGTCTAAGGATCTCTTGTGTTTCTGCAAGTGGAGAAACAAAGCTGCCTAGTCTGTATTATGTTGACCATTTATGGTTTTGTTCCTTTGTTAGATTAATGCTTCTTTGATTTAAATGTCACCTTATTCAGTGACTTCAAACTGTTTTGCGTTATTTTATTTCAGTTCTATGAGCAACACAGAGATGGCTTACAGATTGTTTAGCAGTGTACGGACATAAACAAAAGGATTTGCAATTGTTTTTTTTTAATAAATTAAATGTTAGTTTTAATTACAAATTCACCAATCAGGTGTTTTCTAATCTAATTTTCCGATTCTGATTTAGACATATTGCTGTTTTTTCCCCAAGGGTTAAAATGCATAAAAAAAGAGAAGCAATTCCGAATATTGCTTCTCTCATTCGGAAGGGAATAAGAGAAGCTGGATTCAAAACTACTGGTTTTGAATCCAGCTTCAAAACCAGTAGTTTTGAAGCTGGATTCAAAACTACTGGTTTCAATAAATGAAGGAATTATAGCATTAGCTGCATATATGCACCAAAAGCATATTTCCCAAATATTTTACTTAATTTGCAAAGTGCATCACGATAAATTTTTTGTGCTTTTGATGCACTTTTTTGATGCCTTTGTGATTTTATGTTTTGATGCATTTATTTGAAAATAAAAATATAAATTCTGTTTTCTGTAAACTGTTGATTTCCAATCACATCTGATCAATGGGAATCTTTGTCAAATCTTTGTTTAAGGCTATAACTACGATTGATGACTCACTATGAAAACAACATAATTTTACAAGGATGTGACAGTGAGCGCAGGTAGAGTGTGTAGTAACTAAAGGAACTGTTCAGAATTGCAGTCAGCGTATGAAATATTGGTTCATCTCAAAAAATCTTTTTTGTTGTTGTTGCTTGACAGCAGAGTAGTCCACAGCAAGCTGCTGTTATTAAGTATTGGAAAGTCCAGTTTGAATCATTGACCTCGACATTATGAAATCCCTCTTTTGTATTGAGATGGGTTGTATATTGTACTAAACTGAACTGACTGGGTAACTTTTGTTGAGAGTTAAGTCTGTCGAAATAAACATTACTGAAGTGAAACTGGATTAGCAGAGTTTATAGTGGGAACATTTTGTAAAATGTATTTCTAATTGTTTTTTATTCCCTTCACTTTTTTTATACTGTAACTTAAAGATAATATCTCATGGACCTAAGACATATAAGAGGAAAACATCTGACCTAGATCTTTTGTCTCTTTGCCCTGCAGCTCTAGCAGATATGATTCATGAGACTTGCACTCCCACTTCCTTGTCTGAAGGCAAATGAAGCACAGACATCCTGCTTTTATGCAACCTTAGTCAGAAAAGAGCAAAAAAAGAAGCAAAATAGTGAATGGAATCATCCTATGACTGTCCAGAGTGACCGATCTACCTCAAAGACACAACCGCCCCCCCCCCCCTGTTGCTCCTACACCCCACCACCTCCAGCCCCCTCCTCATACCCCCTGCCTCAACAGCCTAATGACTCCTGGAGGTTTCATTTGTAAGGCTCCCATAGAAACACAACCACAATAGGCCCCATCTTGAGAGGGCCCATCTGGGAGTCTTTGTGGGGCCTGCTGAAAGCCACAAAGGCCTGCTGACCTAAAAACCCATCAATAAGAGAACAGGGAGCCCCGCCGACAACAAATTGAAGAGCCGTGGAATTTCCTGGGCCATCCGAAGTCCGTAGGTGAGGACGCAGCTCGGGGAACATGGGAGGGAGGTTGGGGAAATTCTCCAAATGTCCGAGGATGACGCATCAGGATGTCATTCCCAAGCTGTCAGCTGTATGCCCATTGCCTCAGCTGTCACTGCCGTCTTTGTCCGTGTGCCCACTGTTTGCCATTGTGAGGAAAGGCCTATGGAATCTTAACAAAATGGTGACGGTGACAGGAAACACCAGTGGCATACTGGGTAGAGCTATGTGCCCTCCTCTGTTGACTATAATAGTGATGATGCTGATGAGGGGGTTGGAGGGTTGTCATGTTGAAAGCCTGCAATATACAAAGACTACCTTTGTGTGGGTAATTTTTTTTACATTTATAGGATTTTACCTCTTCTTTTAATGGCTCAGACACACTTCTTACATGGTGTCATGTGATTTCTTCTGGGATTTGCCTTCTAAAAATATAACTTTCTCTGAAGTTCAAGAAGAGTTTATGCGAATGACCCTCATAGTACAGATGTGAAAAGGATGCCACTGCCATTAGAATCCAACCAAAAATGGAGAGATTCAAAGCAACCAGGTGTCAGGAACTGTTTTGATGACAACTGCCATCTTCCTCACACTCTTTCTCTTCTTGGCAGTTGCCCTGACCACCAAGGTATCTTTCTGTTGTGCGGGAAGAGCCAGGTAAATGCTTAAGGCAGGTGTCTTCCACTTGCCCTTACCTTTGCGCTGCCAGTTTGGGACATGATTGGTGAAAGTGGACAGGGATACTGTAATATTTTGTCATGCAGGGTGAAGATGTGAATTTTTACATTGATAGTCAAATCTCGGTGTAAAAACTACACCCATGTGCCATGTCGATTGCTACGTCATGTGTTGCCTGCAAAAGGCAGGTAGAAGGTGTCCTTACATCGATTACAGTTAGGAGCGCTGATGTGGGCATGAACTGCTGGACTTAGGCTGAGGTGTTCAGAATAATAAAGAGGAAGACTACGTGACCCGATTAAGCTATTTATGTTTTTCTTTGACTTTGTTCACTGTGTCATTCTCGTGTGATAATCTGATGGTTCTTGTCTTTGTTTCTCTGTCAGAGGAGGACCGATTTGACAGCTACTCCCGCATGATCTTGAAGTACTTTCTGGCAGAGGGAGTGGTGTGTCGGCATGAACTTTTTGTGGCAACAGCTCAAGATAACCCTGATGAAATCCTACAGGTAGGAGATGAGACGCTATGCTTTTTTTAAATGAAGTTTCTGACCCTGCAAAGTTTTTTCTATAAGATACAAGACTAGCTGTTTTTTTTTTAATTTTTTTTTTTTATATAACAGTACAACTTGCAAAATCCACATTGTTTAACGTTTACTCAAGTAAAGATCTCGGAGACTACTTCTTGAGTATTTTCTTTCAGAGCTGCAGCTCTTTCCAACATGTGTCAGGGTCAACAGGGGTATTTGAGAGGTCGAGAGTGGTATGGTTCTGGCATTGTTGAAATGTTTCCCGGCATATCAATCCATGAACAGGACCATAGTTTGCAGAAGCTGCCTGCCAATCAGCAAAGAGGAGGGGTGCTTCTCTCCCTCTGATTGATAGTGGGAGGGTTCATCGGCTCACCCTCTCTTTGCATATCAAAGACTTATTAAGAGAGGGGTAGTCCCACTGGGGACATATCAAATTATTTAGTATTTTCCACTGTTGTGTTTGCGGCATGGTAATCTCCAGATGCTAAACTTGCACTATGTATTACATTAGCATGAACAAAGATGCATGTTCACAACTCCTATGGATGTAAAGTTGCACTGTGGCAGTTTCATGTGACATTTGCTCAAAGAACAGATTTCCTGTAAATTTCTTAAGAGCTTTTTATGTTTTCAACTTTATTTTGTTTGTTATACAGATAAGAAAACATTATTTACTCATCCTCTCCACAGACTTTTGTTTTCGTAAAGTTTTAGGAGAAAAGAAACACACACACGCCAAGTACTTTAAAGAAGTAAAAAGTATACATTTACTTTAAAGAAGTAAATGTGTATTCCTTTTAAAGATGTACATTTATAGATAATTTCCAACAAATTCAACTTGTTTTGGGTTAGAAATATTTGATCCACTTTGTGTGCATTTTTCATGTCCTTCAGTACAACAGTACACATTTTATAGTTGAAGAGGAAATCTGGGTTAATTTTTTTAGAAGTATGGCTTAAAAATTGAATTTATTTTCCTTGACTTGATTGTAGGTCTGATTAGGATTAGAACTGAACCATTCAATCTAATCCAGTTCTCTTCTTATTGAACTATCCATTGAAATGTTTCTCTACAATCGGATAATATATAAATTCAGCATTGTACAAGTGTATATTTCATGTTTCATTATCGTTTCAAAGCCATTTTTACCCTTCATTTAATACAAAATAACTCTGTTTTTCATCTGTGTCATCAAAATTCTAAAAAAAAAAATAGTAAGATTAAGAAAATCAGATGGAGAAAATTAATAAACGTTGCTGTCTTTATCATGCGACTGTCAAAATAATTTGTTTTTTGGGTCTGTCTGATGTTTGAAAAGTTTAAACTTTCAAGGTGTTTTATGTTTGCCAATGTCATATTCTGATTAGACATCATTTTTCATGTACATGATTTGTTTAGGAGCTTCCAGCCCCTATCTTGGATGATGTTGCTGTTCCTAAACCCGTGGAGCAGCCCAGACCGACTGGTGAACCCCAGGACAGCTTGGATGCCATGACGATAGCCTGGCGCTATCAGAACCTGCCTAAAGTACAGGTGATCGATCAGCGGGTCCTCTGTAATGCAGCTGTTTTTCCCTATACAGTCCATCAGAGGCAATTTTTAAATCTTTATTTGGTGAAAGTTCAACATGTGTCTCTCTTAATGATAGGATGAGAATGCACGGTACTGGAATCGCTGCTTTTAGTCCTTTGACAATGGTCTCGACCACTAAATCCATCTACCTCTAAACTCCTTTGTGGAGTGAATGAGGCCTCGGCCTCTCTTTTCAGAGCTGCAGCAGATTACTCACACTTAGCTGGCAATAGGTAGGCTTTTCACTGTTCTCCCAGCTCACATACACACACACATACACACACACGCTCGCACCCCTGCTTAGCCTGGGAAACAAGAGTACTATGCAGGCAGCACATTGACATGTCTGCTCGCTCAACCCTACGACCCAGACCTGCGCCTCCGTCTTCCCCCAAATCCCTGCCTTTCCCCCTGCTAGGGTCGGCAGCTCTACACTCTTTCTTCCGCTTTAAGGAGAGGAGACCCTCCCCTTCTTCTTCTTCTTCTTCTTCTTCTCTGCAGTCCACCCCCGTTGGTCTATAATCCATATCGCTATGTGGATTAGCAGAACACAGTGTGTCCCTAGGGATCCTCTCCCTCTTTCTCTCTCCCTGGAAACTTCTTTATATCTGTGTCCTTTCCTCACCTCTCCCCCCTTCCCCTGTAAAATCGTCTTTACAAACCGCTAGTAAGCCCCGCCAGAGGATTTGCATCCCAAATTCACCCCGAGAGTCAACGCTTACTTTCCCCTTACACACACCTCTCCTGGCACGGCCCACTGTGTCGTTCTCTTGATGAAGACATCAGATCAAAGGTGAGGCCGTCAGGGCGGGGATGGAACGCTAAGCGGGTTGCCTGGTTCACAAAGAGAAGATGAGCCCCTGACCCCCCCACTGCCCCTTCTGACCCCCGCGTTCTGACGGGAGAGGGACACACCGGGGGCCCTAATCCAGATTAGGAGTAGATTAAGGGCCCCTCTCACAATGGAGTCCATGGTTTTACCGAGAAAGAAGAGCTAAAACTCTCTCTTTCAGCTGCAGGAAAACATCCGCCTTCCCCTGCTTCCCTGACATGTTCGCTTTCACAGCCAGAAGTGGACATTTATGTGAAGAAATGATTAAGAGGCTGGTCATAGTGCTTATTTAACTTCTTTGCTGTAGAAAAGTTGAGGAATGACCCATAAACAATGCAATTGCATTGCCATAGTATTGCATTTTTAGAAATACAAATAAGGTTGTTATGCTGTATGCATTGTTAGTTTTAAATATTAAAATCATACAGGCTGTTTAAAAGAATTTGAGCAAGCAGTAATGTTAGAAAAAATTACAATTCTTATCCTTGTATATCACAGAGTGCTTTGGCATCTTCCTCTCGATTCGGACACTACTATGACGTCTCAAAGACGATGGAGGCAGAGATTCGCCAAGCGGCCAAGTGCCACCGCTTCTACCTTCCGGATCACATCACCCCGTCATCAGCAGCACACAGGTAGAACAGCAAGACGTCGTCCTCAAAATGCAGGCAAAACCAATGAGACACGACCCGACGAACACAGGCGCATAAACACGACATCATCCACATAACAGGGCTGTACAAATACGACTTCCTCCGCAGAACGCATGTGAGTAAACATGGCAATGTTCGTGGAGGAACAGGTGAACCAATAATGCAGCGAGACAGAGCTGCAGAACTTAAAGAGCACATCTTGTATAAGTAAACATAGTAAACAACATGACCAGGNTCCAGTCCCTCACTTTTATATAATTTTTTTGGCAACAACAATATTCGTGTATATATAAAGATATTATAATACTGTTATATTTTCTTTCCCTACAGGTGGTGGATTAGCAGTTGGTACAGTGCTTCTCATTGGTGAGTCTTTCTCTTTACATTTTTCAAGTAGCCAGTGTGTTGTCTACAGTCTACACATTGTGTTTCTTATTCCTGGAAACAATGCGTACTTTTTAACCTGTTGTAGATTTAAAAAAAAAACATTTTTAGCTTTGTTCAAGGCATTTAAAAAAGATAAAACCTTCACTTAGCACTTCAAATAAACATGAGCTATAAATGTGTTTGTCTTTGGACTGTTAAGTATTTGCAATAATTTATATAGATTTTTTTTTAGCTGGAAGTGAAATAGGCTACTCACACCAAAGAAGGAACAGAGTGTAAATAGAAATATCCTTTACTGTACAACAGTAGAAAAATTTAGGATCTCTGTCCGTATCTGAAATGTTAAAAATTACATTTATGCCTTAATGTGTATCTTAATTCATTTTATATGGTAGACCAACATTGTGAAGGACATACAAGTAAAATGGGAAAATATACATGATTTTATTTTTTTTAACCAGGGAAACATATAAAGTGCTGCTTGCATTTGTTTTGAAGTCCACTGAATAAATGTTTTGTAGAACGTAATCTCACTGTAGTGGAAGTAGGAAGACTTTTATATCTACAGACTGAAATTTTTAATGTCAACTCTCCAGTTTGCAGGTATTAACAAATAATTTAATATTAACATCAAGTGAAATTTGGTCTGGACTTTGGACTATTCTAAACTTTGGAACTAGTTGAATGAATCTATTATCATTGCAAATAATGCCATTTCACTGCTTACACATTATTCAAGTAAACAAGTTCTCAAGTGACAATATCCTGCAGAACCTCTGCAGAATTTTAACATGTTGAGGAGGGGGTTAGACCATATGAGTCAGGTGTGTTGGTGCAGACACATTTAAAACCGTAATGACACTGAGAAGCAAAGACTGGAGCTGGACATACATTAAGTAGACATTATGTTGTTTTTTTCAAGTTTCATCCTGGCCTTTTGTGTTACACTTGGTTGTCTGCAAAGAGTTTTATGACTAAGGTTTGATAGATCCTTATAGTAAAGTGTCTATCCCAGACAGAAGATATGCACATTAGTACATGAACAATTTGCTAATTTGAGGATGAAAACACATGGAGTTCAATAGAAATTCGAAATCATAAGAAAAAATGTAATATTTCATAATTCAGCAAATGTATAAGAATGGATTTCTTATCCATTTTTGATAAGAAATCCAAGAATGGGTAGGAAAAGCATTGACATTTGTTAGTTTGAACAGGGTTATAAAGTAAATTTTTAAGACTTTCAGACTCCATTAAACCACAGTGAGAGGTATTAAACAATTTACAGTAAAGAAAAACGCAATAGTGGTGAAGCTGTGACTCAGCAAAAATGGTATCTAGTTAGATAATTTCAAGGCAAAACCATTGCTTTCCAAATAACTTAAAGATTTCTTTAAGTGACATGTGATGCAACCGTCACAGGTTCAAGTCCTGGCCTTATGACCTTTGCCGCTTGTCTTCCCCCTCTTTCACGACCCGCTTTCCTGTCATTTCATCATCAAATTAAGACCATTAGACCCAAAAAATAAAAATAAAAAACAAACAAAAAAAACATTTGCCATCAAAACCATCTTGATGATCCCCAAAATCTTTGGGAAAATATTCTGTACACTGATGCTACAAAAGTAGAACATTTCGGAAGTCGTGTGTTCCATTACATTTGGCACAAAGGTAACACAGCTTTTAGAAAAAGAACATCAGACTTACTGAAAAGCATGATGGTAATGGCAGTGTCGTGGTTAGAGCATGCTTTGCTACATCTGGACCTGCATGGCTTTACGTAATCAACAAAACCATAAATTCTTAATATTGTGAAGAAGAGTGTTTGACAACAAGTTTGTGATCTTAAACTTTGGCCCCTTAAGTCATTTGGCATACCAGTGATCGGAAGCACATCAGCAAGTCCACCTCTTTGTGGCTAAAAAAAAAGATAATAGGACAACAAATAGGTTTTGGAATGATTTAGTCAAAAATCTCATGAAGATGCTGTTGGATCCTCATAAACCGAATGTTCAGGCCCAAAACCCTCCATTGTCATCGACAACAGCAGAAAACAGGGGACAAACAATTTCCACCAGTTACTGCAAATGCTTGATGGCAGATGTTGATCAAAGAGTGACACAACCTGTTATAAGGGGGCAATTACTTTTTCATATTGTTTGAAGTGCTTTCTACTCTCCTTTTAGTAGCCCCTTATAGCTACTAAAGGGGCTACTTTGATTTGATAATCAAAGTTATCAAATGAATACTTTGATAAGTATTCATTTTCATAAAAGTCTTTAAAACCTCAGCAACACATTGGCTCAATTCCTACAACCTAAATTGGCAACGATTTAGGAATCATCCACAGGCTCTGCGGTAAGTGTGTTACTCTCAAGCAGACTGACAAATGGACTAATAAGCTGAAGGTCTCCCGTTAGAATCCCAGGTGTTCACACTTTTCGGTTGCTTCTTCATTAATATGCTCCTCTGCAGATGTTTTATAGAAGTTTTCAGAATAACATAAATCGCAAGTGGGTTTTCTAGGGGCTTAAATGTCTTCCACTGTGTTATTATTATTATTATTATTATCATTCATTGTAGGCTAGGCTATATGCACTGGTGGACAGTGAGGTTAAGGTAGTCATGTTTCCCCTTGAAGCTGTAATTTGTGTGTAGCCAAGGCCTATACCAACTGATGATATTGCTTTGCCCTTTAATTCATCCCCCCAATCGATGCAGGAGTCAGTGATTACACACTAATGCGTTCTTCCCTTCCATTTTGTGAATCAATGTACGGTTGGTTTCATCTGGTAATGAGAGACACAGTAAAGGTGAAATGCGTGTGTGTGTGCGTTGAGCACTCTCTTGTGTTTGTCTCTGAAAGAGTGGCATATGTGCACAATGTGTGTGTGTGTGTGTGTTTTCTGGGTGGAGTGGGGCGGAGTGTGGGGAGTTTGGAGTGTGTGTTTGTTTGTGTTGTGTCGTCTGCTGCAGTCTGCCCCTTTAGCTGTGATGGCCTGTTTGTGAGACACAGACATAAAATTATCAGACTGGTCATTGTCTGCCTTTGAAGTGTCTTGAGCTGTCTGTCCTGATTTGTCACCCAGAGGGGGGATCTCTTCAGTATGGCCACTGTCTAAGGATCTCTTGTGTTTCTGCAAGTGGAGAAACAAAGCTGCCTAGTCTGTATTATGTTGACCATTTATGGTTTTGTTCCTTTGTTAGATTAATGCTTCTTTGATTTAAATGTCACCTTATTCAGTGACTTCAAACTGTTTTGCGTTATTTTATTTCAGTTCTATGAGCAACACAGAGATGGCTTACAGATTGTTTAGCAGTGTACGGACATAAACAAAAGGATTTGCAATTGTTTTTTTTTAATAAATTAAATGTTAGTTTTAATTACAAATTCACCAATCAGGTGTTTTCTAATCTAATTTTCCGATTCTGATTTAGACATATTGCTGTTTTTTCCCCAAGGGTTAAAATGCATAAAAAAAGAGAAGCAATTCCGAATATTGCTTCTCTCATTCGGAAGGGAATAAGAGAAGCTGGATTCAAAACTACTGGTTTTGAATCCAGCTTCAAAACCAGTAGTTTTGAAGCTGGATTCAAAACTACTGGTTTCAATAAATGAAGGAATTATAGCATTAGCTGCATATATGCACCAAAAGCATATTTCCCAAATATTTTACTTAATTTGCAAAGTGCATCACGATAAATTTTTTGTGCTTTTGATGCACTTTTTTGATGCCTTTGTGATTTTATGTTTTGATGCATTTATTTGAAAATAAAAATATAAATTCTGTTTTCTGTAAACTGTTGATTTCCAATCACATCTGATCAATGGGAATCTTTGTCAAATCTTTGTTTAAGGCTATAACTACGATTGATGACTCACTATGAAAACAACATAATTTTACAAGGATGTGACAGTGAGCGCAGGTAGAGTGTGTAGTAACTAAAGGAACTGTTCAGAATTGCAGTCAGCGTATGAAATATTGGTTCATCTCAAAAAATCTTTTTTGTTGTTGTTGCTTGACAGCAGAGTAGTCCACAGCAAGCTGCTGTTATTAAGTATTGGAAAGTCCAGTTTGAATCATTGACCTCGACATTATGAAATCCCTCTTTTGTATTGAGATGGGTTGTATATTGTACTAAACTGAACTGACTGGGTAACTTTTGTTGAGAGTTAAGTCTGTCGAAATAAACATTACTGAAGTGAAACTGGATTAGCAGAGTTTATAGTGGGAACATTTTGTAAAATGTATTTCTAATTGTTTTTTATTCCCTTCACTTTTTTTATACTGTAACTTAAAGATAATATCTCATGGACCTAAGACATATAAGAGGAAAACATCTGACCTAGATCTTTTGTCTCTTTGCCCTGCAGCTCTAGCAGATATGATTCATGAGACTTGCACTCCCACTTCCTTGTCTGAAGGCAAATGAAGCACAGACATCCTGCTTTTATGCAACCTTAGTCAGAAAAGAGCAAAAAAAGAAGCAAAATAGTGAATGGAATCATCCTATGACTGTCCAGAGTGACCGATCTACCTCAAAGACACAACCGCCCCCCCCCCCCTGTTGCTCCTACACCCCACCACCTCCAGCCCCCTCCTCATACCCCCTGCCTCAACAGCCTAATGACTCCTGGAGGTTTCATTTGTAAGGCTCCCATAGAAACACAACCACAATAGGCCCCATCTTGAGAGGGCCCATCTGGGAGTCTTTGTGGGGCCTGCTGAAAGCCACAAAGGCCTGCTGACCTAAAAACCCATCAATAAGAGAACAGGGAGCCCCGCCGACAACAAATTGAAGAGCCGTGGAATTTCCTGGGCCATCCGAAGTCCGTAGGTGAGGACGCAGCTCGGGGAACATGGGAGGGAGGTTGGGGAAATTCTCCAAATGTCCGAGGATGACGCATCAGGATGTCATTCCCAAGCTGTCAGCTGTATGCCCATTGCCTCAGCTGTCACTGCCGTCTTTGTCCGTGTGCCCACTGTTTGCCATTGTGAGGAAAGGCCTATGGAATCTTAACAAAATGGTGACGGTGACAGGAAACACCAGTGGCATACTGGGTAGAGCTATGTGCCCTCCTCTGTTGACTATAATAGTGATGATGCTGATGAGGGGGTTGGAGGGTTGTCATGTTGAAAGCCTGCAATATACAAAGACTACCTTTGTGTGGGTAATTTTTTTTACATTTATAGGATTTTACCTCTTCTTTTAATGGCTCAGACACACTTCTTACATGGTGTCATGTGATTTCTTCTGGGATTTGCCTTCTAAAAATATAACTTTCTCTGAAGTTCAAGAAGAGTTTATGCGAATGACCCTCATAGTACAGATGTGAAAAGGATGCCACTGCCATTAGAATCCAACCAAAAATGGAGAGATTCAAAGCAACCAGGTGTCAGGAACTGTTTTGATGACAACTGCCATCTTCCTCACACTCTTTCTCTTCTTGGCAGTTGCCCTGACCACCAAGGTATCTTTCTGTTGTGCGGGAAGAGCCAGGTAAATGCTTAAGGCAGGTGTCTTCCACTTGCCCTTACCTTTGCGCTGCCAGTTTGGGACATGATTGGTGAAAGTGGACAGGGATACTGTAATATTTTGTCATGCAGGGTGAAGATGTGAATTTTTACATTGATAGTCAAATCTCGGTGTAAAAACTACACCCATGTGCCATGTCGATTGCTACGTCATGTGTTGCCTGCAAAAGGCAGGTAGAAGGTGTCCTTACATCGATTACAGTTAGGAGCGCTGATGTGGGCATGAACTGCTGGACTTAGGCTGAGGTGTTCAGAATAATAAAGAGGAAGACTATGTGACCCGATTAAGATATTTATGTTTTTCTTTGACTTTGTTCACTTTGTCATTCTCGTGTGATAATCTGATGGTTATTGTCTTTGTTTCTCTGTCAGAGGAGGACCGATTTGACAGCTACTCCCGCATGATCTTGAAGTACTTTCTGGCAGAGGGAGTGGTGTGTCGGCATGAACTTTTTGTGGCAACAGCTCAAGATAACCCTGATGAAATCCTACAGGTAGGAGATGAGACGCTATGCTTTTTTTAAATGAAGTTTCTGACCCTGCAAAGTTTTTTCTATAAGATACAAGACTAGCTGTTTTTTTTTTAATTTTTTTTTTTTATATAACAGTACAACTTGCAAAATCCACATTGTTTAACGTTTACTCAAGTAAAGATCTCGGAGACTACTTCTTGAGTATTTTCTTTCAGAGCTGCAGCTCTTTCCAACATGTGTCAGGGTCAACAGGGGTATTTGAGAGGTCGAGAGTGGTATGGTTCTGGCATTGTTGAAATGTTTCCCGGCATATCAATCCATGAACAGGACCATAGTTTGCAGAAGCTGCCTGCCAATCAGCAAAGAGGAGGGGTGCTTCTCTCCCTCTGATTGATAGTGGGAGGGTTCATCGGCTCACCCTCTCTTTGCATATCAAAGACTTATTAAGAGAGGGGTAGTCCCACTGGGGACATATCAAATTATTTAGTATTTTCCACTGTTGTGTTTGCGGCATGGTAATCTCCAGATGCTAAACTTGCACTATGTATTACATTAGCATGAACAAAGATGCATGTTCACAACTCCTATGGATGTAAAGTTGCACTGTGGCAGTTTCATGTGACATTTGCTCAAAGAACAGATTTCCTGTAAATTTCTTAAGAGCTTTTTATGTTTTCAACTTTATTTTGTTTGTTATACAGATAAGAAAACATTATTTACTCATCCTCTCCACAGACTTTTGTTTTCGTAAAGTTTTAGGAGAAAAGAAACACACACACGCCAAGTACTTTAAAGAAGTAAAAAGTATACATTTACTTTAAAGAAGTAAATGTGTATTCCTTTTAAAGATGTACATTTATAGATAATTTCCAACAAATTCAACTTGTTTTGGGTTAGAAATATTTGATCCACTTTGTGTGCATTTTTCATGTCCTTCAGTACAACAGTACACATTTTATAGTTGAAGAGGAAATCTGGGTTAATTTTTTTAGAAGTATGGCTTAAAAATTGAATTTATTTTCCTTGACTTGATTGTAGGTCTGATTAGGATTAGAACTGAACCATTCAATCTAATCCAGTTCTCTTCTTATTGAACTATCCATTGAAATGTTTCTCTACAATCGGATAATATATAAATTCAGCATTGTACAAGTGTATATTTCATGTTTCATTATCGTTTCAAAGCCATTTTTACCCTTCATTTAATACAAAATAACTCTGTTTTTCATCTGTGTCATCAAAATTCTAAAAAAAAAAATAGTAAGATTAAGAAAATCAGATGGAGAAAATTAATAAACGTTGCTGTCTTTATCATGCGACTGTCAAAATAATTTGTTTTTTGGGTCTGTCTGATGTTTGAAAAGTTTAAACTTTCAAGGTGTTTTATGTTTGCCAATGTCATATTCTGATTAGACATCATTTTTCATGTACATGATTTGTTTAGGAGCTTCCAGCCCCTATCTTGGATGATGTTGCTGTTCCTAAACCCGTGGAGCAGCCCAGACCGACTGGTGAACCCCAGGACAGCTTGGATGCCATGACGATAGCCTGGCGCTATCAGAACCTGCCTAAAGTACAGGTGATCGATCAGCGGGTCCTCTGTAATGCAGCTGTTTTTCCCTATACAGTCCATCAGAGGCAATTTTTAAATCTTTATTTGGTGAAAGTTCAACATGTGTCTCTCTTAATGATAGGATGAGAATGCACGGTACTGGAATCGCTGCTTTTAGTCCTTTGACAATGGTCTCGACCACTAAATCCATCTACCTCTAAACTCCTTTGTGGAGTGAATGAGGCCTCGGCCTCTCTTTTCAGAGCTGCAGCAGATTACTCACACTTAGCTGGCAATAGGTAGGCTTTTCACTGTTCTCCCAGTTCACATACACACACACATACACACACACGCTCGCACCCCTGCTTAGCCTGGGAAACAAGAGTACTATGCAGGCAGCACATTGACATGTCTGCTCGCTCAACCCTACGACCCAGACCTGCGCCTCCGTCTTCCCCCAAATCCCTGCCTTTCCCCCTGCTAGGGTCGGCAGCTCTACACTCTTTCTTCCGCTTTAAGGAGAGGAGACCCTCCCCTTCTTCTTCTTCTTCTTCTTCTTCTCTGCAGTCCACCCCCGTTGGTCTATAATCCATATCGCTATGTGGATTAGCAGAACACAGTGTGTCCCTAGGGATCCTCTCCCTCTTTCTCTCTCCCTGGAAACTTCTTTATATCTGTGTCCTTTCCTCACCTCTCCCCCCTTCCCCTGTAAAATCGTCTTTACAAACCGCTAGTAAGCCCCGCCAGAGGATTTGCATCCCAAATTCACCCCGAGAGTCAACGCTTACTTTCCCCTTACACACACCTCTCCTGGCACGGCCCACTGTGTCGTTCTCTTGATGAAGACATCAGATCAAAGGTGAGGCCGTCAGGGCGGGGATGGAACGCTAAGCGGGTTGCCTGGTTCACAAAGAGAAGATGAGCCCCTGACCCCCCCACTGCCCCTTCTGACCCCCGCGTTCTGACGGGAGAGGGACACACCGGGGGCCCTAATCCAGATTAGGAGTAGATTAAGGGCCCCTCTCACAATGGAGTCCATGGTTTTACCGAGAAAGAAGAGCTAAAACTCTCTCTTTCAGCTGCAGGAAAACATCCGCCTTCCCCTGCTTCCCTGACATGTTCGCTTTCACAGCCAGAAGTGGACATTTATGTGAAGAAATGATTAAGAGGCTGGTCATAGTGCTTATTTAACTTCTTCGCAGTAGAAAAGTTGAGGAATGACCCATAAACAATGCAATTGCATTGCCATAGTATTGCATTTTTAGAAATACAAATAAGGTTGTTATGCTGTATGCATTGTTAGTTTTAAATATTAAAATCATACAGGCTGTTTAAAAGAATTTGAGCAATCAGTAATGTTAGAAAAAAATACAATTCTTATCCTTGTATATCACAGAGTGCTTTGGCATCTTCCTCTCGATTCGGACACTACTATGACGTCTCAAAGACGATGGAGGCAGAGATTCGCCAAGCGGCCAAGTGCCACTGCTTCTACCTTCCAGATCACATCACCCCGTCATCAGCAGCACACAGGTAGAACAGCAAGACGTCGTCCTCAAAATGCAGGCAAAACCAATGAGACACGACCCGACGAACACAGGCGCATAAACACGACATCATCCACATAACAGGGCTGTACAAATACGACTTCCTCCGCAGAACGCATGTGAGTAAACATGGCAATGTTCGTGGAGGAACAGGTGAACCAATAATGCAGCGAGACAGAGCTGCAGAACTTAAAGAGCACATCTTGTATAAGTAAACATAGTAAACAACATGACCAGGCTGAGAAAACTGGGCTTCATTAGATGAGATTGTTTTATTCTAGGCGAATTAGTTCAGGTTCCTTCTTCACGTTATGACGGGAAAATGTTTCGAAAATGAACAAAAGCTAAAATCCATTTGAATTGTGTCTGAGACATGGGTATTGAGTAGATGCTAAAATTATAGATGCTTGAATAAGTTATTTGGTTTGCCTGAAATGAAATGCATCAGTTAAATTTATGATGTAGATGCCACTAATCATTATTCTGGAAATCATCAAACTAATCAAACAATTCTTTCAGCTCCAATAAAATGATTTTTCTTTGACTTCAGAAAACAAAACAACATAACTGATTTTCTTCTATCATAATAACCTTCACTTTGTTGATTCAGAGTAGGAATTGATGTTATAATAATTTGCATGATCACGCATCACTTAAACTATTTTCTTCTATTCAGTTTATTTAAACAATTAATTAATTACAGTTTTTTTATTGAGTTCAAATAAAACACTTATTCAAAAATGTTCCATTTATGAATAAACAATAATTACAATCAAGAACAACACTATAATCACTATTTTTTCAACTAATACAAATCAGCTAAATATCTGCCTGCGTCGCCTCCTGTTTTGCGTTGTTTGCCACTGGCCGGGTTCATTCAGCCTCTTGGAAAAAGGTTGCATATGTCTATTCAAATAAGGGTCTTGTTTGCTCAGCGTCTGTTTGATTTCTCCTGCGTTGAGTGTACTTAGGGTTCAGAGGTTGCACAGGCTCTTTACCCAGAGAGTGCTGCTGAACACACACGGGCGCACGAAGGCGCACTCGTTTGAACTGGGTAAATACAGCAATCTGGAGTGCAGTGGATGCTGGAGGAGGCTGTAGAGAATCCCTCATTCTTTCTATCAGCAAACAGAGACCGCCGGTAAACATGCTGCCCGTACAAACACATTAAATGTTGCAGGTATTCAGGTGAAAATGTACGTTTTTCACGAGCACGGTGCTCGAGGTAGAAAAAGTGTGGCTAGATATCATTGCACAACGTAATGATGGTTAATGTGAAGAGTGTAGGAGGAAAAATCTCCCTGGTTTGTGCAGTTTTGAGTGAAGGTGACGTAGTGGTGCTGTTGCAGAGTGTGAATGGGTTATAGATCTTACAGGCATTTTGACAGCTGGAAGCTACACCTGCACAGCACCATTGTGCCCCAAGGCCCGCCCAAGTACTGACAAGAATACAGGCACACACATTCGGTGCATATCTTGCACGCTCGTGTAACACACAAACTCGAAAGCAAGCTACTCCCCCTTGCACGTGTCCGCTGCCCCATGTTGATACCCTAGCTGTTAAATTGCTCCGTTTCACTTGAAGGCATAATTGGCACAAATTGCTCTCTAGGTGATACAGATCCTGTTGTTTAAGACCAAGCATCCCCCTTCCCTCACTCTTTCTTCCCTTGCTGAAAGAGGAACGCTGAGATAAAGACGCTTCCTGGTGCATGATCCTAATTAGCCGACACGCTAGCCCCTGTAGCTACGCACCTAGACCTCTTTGGGTACCTGAATGAGCCGTGCTCAGTAGGGGTAGCTAAAGCACAATGCTGGTCTCCACAATGGCTGCCAACGAGTGGCAACCTCCTGCATGCAACTGAACTGTCCCCAGCCCCCCCACCACCTCAGAGCTGGGGCATGGGCAGAGAGGCCGTGGAGGGTAGGTGTCCCTCTTTCACCAGTGCAGCTCTATCATTAGCCACAGCGGGGTCAGGAGGCACTATTGTTGAGCTGAATAACTGAAATAGAGTTCATTGATATACTTGGCCAAGTGTAATCAACACAAGTGTGTGCTTCTCTTCTTTATGTGGGGGTTTGGCGTGTGACCAACCTATGTGTATCAGCTTTTGTGGCTCTCAGGTTGAACCGACAGCTGACATAGCAGCCCACTGTGAGCTGCCACAGAGTGGTCATTACAATAGTGAGGTGTTTCTAAGTGGAGGGTCCTGTGTTAAAAGATGGGGTTAACATTATTATTGGTGATCCCATAAACTCATAAAGGGCTCAGCAGCGATCCATCCCTTGACTGTCGCTAAATGTTGCTCGACGGTACTGCATGGCTCCTGTCAGTGGTGCACATCTTACCCTTGATTAAACACCAAAATGCTGTTCTCTGTTAGTTTTAGCCTTCAGCCCATTAGTCCCTCATCTCTTCTCCGTTGTGCGCACGTTTTTGTGCATATGTGCACCTCATCTGTCTGTCTGTCTCGGCACAATCAGATCCTCGGGGAGCTGACAGTGAACCAGTCATGTTGTAATTTAATCAACCAAATAAATTAATTGGATCTCTTGATATGGATCATCTGTCTGCTTCGGTGGCTCCAGAAAAGCACAGTCAGGAGTAGCAGACTGCAGTCATTGAGGATTAGGCTTCTGCAGTGATCAGCTTGGCCCAGATTTGTCAAGATACTATTGGTGATGGATTGCACATTTTAGGTAGCCCTGTTCTCGTGCAAATTCTCTGCTGTACTGTGTCAAATGTGTCTCATTCTTTCTCCAGTGCCAGGGTTGAGTCCTACTCTGCCTTACTGAAGTCACTGCAAGAGGTCATACACAGAGAGGGCTTTGATTTGGCGACCCCCATGGTAAGAACCAAACAACTGTTCTGGTTTTTGTTTCATTAAAATTGTAACACATTTATTTTCTCAAAAATGTTATTCGCCACAAACTAATTTAACATTTTGTTAGAAAGCATTCTTAGTCACTCTTGAGCTAGGAGCACAATCATCGTATTTCTTAATCACATAGACACACATCTGTTGCTTGACAGCATAAATTTGTGATGCAGAGTTTGGAATCAGGTGATTTTCTGGTTGTTGATTAATCAAATCATGCAAAATATTTTTTTTATCATCAAATACATGAATGCAAAGAACACCTGCAATTTTCAGTCTATAAACACATCATTCAACAGTATGTGCTTTAATGCACTATTTTGAGTTCAAATAGGGGTTAAGGGCATATTCTACTTTACTTTGGATTTAAACTTATTACTGCTACTAAAAACATGCTGAATTTTCTGATACTTAAAAAGCTCATTAAATAAAAAATAAATAAATAAGAAAGAGGCACTAGATTTTTATTAAAAGGTATGATACATATATAGTGAGGAATTGAGAGTCTTGTCACTGATCTCTTCATTATCCTTTGCCTTACTAATTTTGGTCTTGTTCTTCTTAGAGTCATCTCTGACCTTGCATTGATTCATAGCTGTAGGAGAATAGAGCAGTAATGGGCCTACTAGCAAGTTGCTAATATTTAAACTGATAATAAGAGGTTGTTCTGTCCAGCATATTAAATAATTTGCCATTGCAGATGCATCAAGGTTTATAATCAGGATTTCACAAAAATGTTGATTCCTTTATCAATCTTGGCTTTTTGAAAACACTGAAAAGAAAATATGTCAAGGAATGTCAAAGAAAATATCAAATGAAATTGAAGGTCATCAGTTTCTTCAAGCTAAATTTGATCATCTTTCAATATATTTACAGAGAGTTTATATGACTGTTTTCAAATCTCAAAGCTGGCATATATCCAGCTTTTAGAGACTAGCCACCACAATGCAATTACAAAATACAGATTTTTCATAATGATTTGACACATAGAAGACCGTAAAATACATGTTTTTTTTTTGTTTTGTTTTTTTAGTGGTTCTCTACATAAACAGTATCTATCCCTTGTTCACCTACTTTCTGTGAACCCTGTGCCCATCACCTGGAGCCACCTCTCCTCCTGTCACTCACACATGGGATTTTCTCCCCCCAGAGCTGTCATTCAAACACCAGATTAACTGCTGACATCATTAAAGCAGCAGGACCACCTGACACACTGTTGGCACAGTCCAGGAATGCAAACCGGCACAGAGCGACATGGGTGCTGGCACAAAATATCCCCAGTATAGACAACAGTGTGGATTGGATGATTTGCTTCTCCTTGTTGTTTCCTCAGACATTGTCAAGTATTTCAACATTTAAAGTGAACTCTGCCAAAGTGATTCATAATTGGGAATATTTTTCAGAAGAATCAAACCGGAGTCTTTCTGAGTCTCATTAGACTCCTTTCTGATTGGGTTTCGGTCCCAGACTAGTTGTAGTCTATATGGCTGGCCTCTGGTCTTTGGCTGGACCCTACTGGCAATGTTCCCTGATTTTTCTATAGGCTAAGCTATAGGAGTTAAGTTTGTCGTCGCATGCTGATGTTGCCACAGCAACAGTCGTGTTACCGCAGTGACCTCCTGCGGGGCGTCAGACACAGAAACAGATTTCTGATTCTGCTGCTCTCAAAACCTGTGTAGGAAAACATCACTGAACAAAGGAAGGGCATGTCTTATTGTGACTACGCCACACGTGCAGAATGCTAATACTACAGCAGGCTGAGATACAGACTGAGAGTACGCTGTGGAGAGAAAAGAGTCTTATTGGAAACTATGAGGCAGCTTTGAAAAACCAAGTTAGACAATGGCGTTTATTTTTCTTAGATCTGTTCGATGCTGATCCTGATTTGTAAACAGTCTAGGTCAGGCAGTTGGGTGAGGAAGTTATGAGAAATTGGGCTGACGAGATCTTAGAAGAGTTGGAGGAGGTTTAAATTATGAAAAAGATTGAATAAAAAGTGAGAAGATTTTAAAGCAGGCCTTTGTTTATTGATGTTGGCTCTCACCCCAATAATCCTGAACCATCCTATTAGAAAGGCCACATGAAAGGCAATTGTATGTAAGAGTAAAACTCCCTCACAGTTTGGACAGGCTTCTACATTTTCTGTGGTGCAGTGATATATATCCTATCACAGTTTGGCCCACTTTTTTTTCTTTAACAAAGTTGGTTTCAGTTGATCCCTTGGGGTGGGCTGGGATGGGATGGAGTCGGGAGGGTGAAGCGGTGCGGTGGGGGGCTTAAGGCAAGGCACTCCACCCTTACCCAGGCCCCCCTTGGCTGCAGAGCATCACCGCTGTGCCAAGAATGTGCTGGGGTTTTCTGGGTGGCGGCCATATTGGAAGCCTGTCTGACAGGTCCATTGTGCATGTGTCAGATGGCTTCTGTGATTGGGCGGTTGTGTCCAGTCACGTTTGGGCTCCGTGTTCCAATCGTCTGTGCCGCTGAGCAGTCTGTCCAGTTGCTCTCACCCAACGTTTGGAAGCATGACCCACAACAGCAGCACCCAAGTTTTCAGATTAAACTGAGATCCGTGCCCTCCACTGACTTTCTGTAGTTTACGTTTTCTTCTGCAACATTTGATACATTTTCATGTTTTTGTTGTTGTTGTTTTTTATGTTTACATAACTGCACTCCTCACCCTCTTTGCATTTCTCACAGTCAAAGTCACGTAACATCCTGCGTGTGGGGCTTCACTCTCTGGGCTCAGCTCTGTGGGGGGACGACCTGTGTTGCCATGACAAACCTAGACACAGCCACGCCCTGACTACCTTTCTGTATGGACTCCGTGCGTTGTTGAGGTCATCGCTTTCGGTTGCTGTAGTAACCTTACCATCACATCTCATCCAGGTAATATGGTGTTTGACACATACTGTCTTGTTTGTGTTACGTGCTTCTGAACTTCCACTCAGTATTGGTGTCTTAAACCATTTGGGATTTCAGCCAGAACACTGAATGCAGATTCAACTGATAAGCTTAATATTGAAGTTTAACCAATGTGCTCCTTTTGTATTGCTTATGATTGACTCAGACGCAGGTGAAGGTTTTTTTATATGAGCAATATGGCTCCCCTCCTAGGGTGTTATTCTACCAGGGGTGCCAAAAGCAATGAAAAATCAAAGTTATTTGGCAGCTTCGCTCCAAACCTGTTTGTTCTCTTAGAAAACGAGCCTCAGATTCCTGTGTCCTGCAACTTTTTGATGTATGAGAGGTCCATCACACCTGAATCAAATGGCTGGATTGCTCTCTCAACCTGCAGTCAAGTTTCTACAGACTAATGACTTGATTATTTGATTCAGGTATATTAAACAGGGATATATGCGACATTGGCTCTCAAAGACTGGAGTTTGTGATCGCTGTCTTAGACTGTTAATAGGGATGGAGTAAGGAAAAATGACAGCATACCATCTCTCACTGATTAAGTTTTTTTATTTATATTTTTTTAAGGTAAATGTATTTCACATTCCTGTAGTTCAAAATCTTAAAAGTCTAGCTTGGCCAATCATTAACTTAATAATTCTAAGTTGAAAAGAGATTATTTTAAACTTAGTATGCGATTTTTAAACCTGTACTTTGTTTATGAAATCAAGAAGATCTTTTGGGCCATTTTTTGGCAATCTTTAGATGAGACAAAACCCAAAACCGAGATTTTTCAATGATTACTTAAACTACTGTTTGAATTTGTGAATTGTTTGAAAACATGGGATTCTTGCTTTCCTTAAAAATATTGCTAAAACCTCTGGTTTCATTCTTATTAGGCTAATATTGTGCATTGTGCACCAGACCATAAAAGGACGGGATCACCCACTGCAGTGTTCATACGATCATTTCTGCTGTCCAGGTTTCACTGGGCCCCTCTCCCTATTTACATCAGTCTGTTGTCAACCTGCCGCGGTTCAGAATTCATTCAGTCTTCAAACTTTTCGATTTAGTATTATGAAATTCAACTTACTTTAAAGTCAATCACATCAAATATTTGTAGAGAAATGTATACTCTGTTCAGTCCAATATTGCAAACAAATTCAACTTAAAGTTGCACAAAGAATTTAAACCTCTTCATGGCCTTATATGTAATGCTTGTTAAAGTTGTATATTGGTGGGGCGGAGGGGCTGCGTGGTGGGCTATGAGTCTGTGTCCAGTCTGGCCTCTCAGTGTGAAGGTGGAGTCATCTGCTGAGGCATATGGCAAACCACCACCCCTCCCTAGACTATCAACTATAGAGGGACACTTGTCTCCAAAGCCGTCCACACACCAAACTAGCCTGACCACTCTTGGATCCCTCTTGAAGAGACTCGTCCTGAAGAGCACTGACTCTGTGTTGTTTGTGATCTCCTTATTCAAAGATATAGGTCAGTGCCTAGCTCAGAGAACAGCTGTGTTGTCACAACACGCTCTGGCTCCAGGCCTGTACGCACTGTGCAAGGCGGCTTGGCCTAGTCAAAAAAAGGTAGAGTGGCTAACTAGCAGATGTCAGCTGTGGTGGGAGCAGTCCTCCTGTCCCACTCTGGCCAGGCTTCCCAACCCTTAATCTGTCCCCTCCCCCTTCTCCACCCTGGGGAGAGAAGTGAATGAGTTGGAAAAGAGGAGAGAGGGGAAAATTTTGGACTGAATCAGGTGTTTGGTGACGAAGCCAACATGGAGGTAATTAGCGGCTGTTATGTTATGACCATGTGATTAACTTACCGTTTCAAATCTCACTTTGCACCGTTGTCTTAAGAATGTCACCAAAGTGTGAAGACTGTTCTCATTGAAACAGTTAATAGACTTTATTTCTGGCATTGCGTTGCGTAGATGGATCTCTCTTGAAGGCTGTCTAGACTAACATCAGTGGTTTTTACTGACTGAAACATTGTGGTCTCAGACAGTTAGCCTACTGCTACTAGTCTACAATACTTAATCTATTATTGAGCAGCTTAGGAAGCTGAGCAACTCACTGAAAGCCTCCCCACAGCAGCCCAGTGCGACAGTCCATCTGAAACATTAATTAGACTCCCCTCCATCATACAATATCCTGAAACCACACCCAGTCCTCACACATACAAAATATAGGTCCCCAAAAATGCCTGTGTACATTTCAAATTTAAAGATTTTTAGTGCTTAAAAAATAATAATAATACATACATATATGTTTTTTGTTTGTTTTTTGTTTAAAACCCTCTTAAGTCCAAATTACTGAATAATCCATATTGCTATACTTACAAATAATTACAGAACATTTGTGTTTAAGACACACATATATGATTTTTAAAAATAATTCAATAATTACAATCTTTCTTAAAGTTTATGTTGTGCACAACAAGAAATAGTTGAATAGGATTAAACAAGGAATGTCAATCCAGAGCTGTTTTCAGATCTTCCCAAAGGTCTATTTAATTATCAGATCTATACTGCAGGACTTCCCAATGAACATTTTGTGTGTTCTTGGGCATTAATATTTGGGAAGACGACTTTTCTTGGCGTCGCTCTGGATTTCTCTGTTCCCATTTTCTTCTGTGTCCTAATCGCTTTCCCTGTTTGCCTGATGAAACCATTTCTCCATTTGGCAATGTTGCATCTTTTGATATTATTGTATATTCTGTTACCGGGTGCAAGACATCTTAATAGTTTGGCATTTCTGCTACTGAAATAAAGGCAAGATGGTTAGGAATGTAATGGCTTTGGGTATTTTTTTTTCAAGTCAATATTCATCTTAGTATTTTTTTTTTATCTTATTGGAAAAAAACAATACAAAATAAAACCACCAATAGTTAAAACCTGGTGTTGTTTCAAACTATCCAAACATTTTGGCTCGGTTTTACGCTGACATGTTTATTTTAGCTTATAAAAATGCTCCACAGAGTTTTATTAGACTCTTGGCTGAAGACAAATATTTCTGGGAGATTCCCTAGAAATAGATACTCAGTCCAACTCATACCATATATTTGAAAGATTTCTGTTAATTGTATAGTATTACCATTGTTATAATAATTATTGAAATTCTGTTTATGTTGTTATAAATATAAATTCACATCCTTGTCTTTCCTGCACTTCCCACAACTATTTATTTATTAATTTTTTTGCTTTTTCTAATTATGTTACTCACGTGAAATCCAATTTTTTATAGCATTTTTGCCTGACTCATGTTCTCAATTTTATTTAGCAGAGAGTTTGTTAAAGGTATCCACTCCGGGTGTGTCTAAGTTTATTCAGCAGTTCTAAACAGTAATGAAGAGCCATATAAATCGTTGTTGGAGCCATTTGTTGTATTTGAATAAGGTTTAAAAATTGATCTGCAACTGAGATGACTTGACCGCCTTTATAAACCACGAGCTGTTGACTTCCCTCATCTCTTAGTGACCTCATTCTGCCCTGTTGCGACTATACTGAGCTGCTTCCAGTGAACACTTTCATTACTCTGACTTTAAAATATTTAAATCAGGTTAAGTCGCTCCCTTTTAATTACTTATATTGGCTTTCCAGGGAAAGAATAGACAATATTTTATCTGCCATTGTTGGTTGCTCTGTATCTTTTAATTTTTAGAACAACTGGTTTCATCCAGACTGTTAAGAGCTCAACCACTGCTGCACATAAAGCCAACTAAGGCACTTTTATTTGTGCGGCAGTGGTACCGACTGCTAGGATATGCATACTTTAAAAGTAGGACAAAAACGAAAAGGAGGAAGAAAGAGCGGGGAAAAAGACATGAAGGCATGAAAACTGCATTAGGCGGTGGCAGCCAACACAGAGAGAAGGATGTGAATGATTCAGGAGGGAAAGGGATTAATAATGCAGGACTCCCCCTCTCCCTGTGTCCCAATGTCCCTCTCTTTCTCTCCTCCCTTCCCTTTCTCCATCTAACCTTCTGGATATTTTTTCCCCCCTGCATTCCCTTTACCATCTTCTGTCTTCACCTCTTATCTGTCACTGACCTAACCAGTAGGGGGAGCTCTCCTCATCAATCCTGCCTAACTGTTTGTTTTTTCTGTCCTGCCCTGCTTTTCACAGGTTTTGGTTTATGCAGCAGCCATTACCTTGTTTCTCAAGCATATTTTATGAATTGAAATAGTGACAAAATGTTGCTTGTTTGAATTCCATCCCATTTTGTACATGTGGATAGATGGCTGATGTAAGGTGCCTGCCCTCGGGTCAACTGTGTGACTCCAATCAACACTTTTACCTTCTCCAGCTCATTGCACTGAGATAAGTCATGGTCAGAGAAGACCTGGTCGCAGGCAGGAAATGACGACCTAATTTAATCGCAACTTGGTGGCATCCCGTCAGGAGGCCTTTAATTACCTACTTGTGTTGTTCTTCACTCTGGATCCCTCTACATCCTACAGGACAGAGCTCTAATGGGCAATATAACCCGGCTGTGTGACAATGCCATCGCCCTGGAATCATTCAAAGGCTCTGAGAGAGAGACCAACCCTCTCTACAAAGACTACCACGGTACAAACGCACACACACACACACTCGCTTATCTTTCAGTCTCTTTTCTATCGGATACACACACATGTACAGAGGCAGTGCATTAAAACCGGAGTTAGGCTGTGGATGGAGGCAGGGCAGCCCCCTTGCAGGCCAGGCTGTCAGTGTGCGTTAGCGTGCTGCTGCTCAATCAGACGTGCTCCTCAGTAGACAGGCCGGGGGGGATTCAGCTGCCACGCCGTACCCCCTCTCTCTCTCTCTCTCTCTCTCTCTCTCTCTCTCGCGCCCTCACCTCCCTCCATTCCTGCCTCACCGCCTCCCTCTCCCCCCCCCCCCCCCCTCCGCCTCCAGCAGAGGCTCTCTCCCTCTCGCCTCGCCCATTCTCCATCCCCGGTCCCATACCCCTGAGGCTCTGGAGCAGCGCAGACCAACACTGGGGAATCGATATTCTCACCATCACTCTCTCTTCCTCTCTGCCTGCATCTCTCCATCCCTCGCTCAATGTCTCCGTGGCCAGCATGCTCTGCTAATAAATGGAGGGCAAAGCTTTCAGTGGAGAGACAGGACACCGGTAAGGAGACGTGTGGAGAGAAAGAAACCAAGGCAGGGGAGGGGAGGGCAGAGCAGAGTTTGTTTCTGCTCTCCCGGTCCTCACCATCACTTTTTTTTTTTCAGCACAGTTTTATCATTTCTCTCCTTCTCCTCCCCGCTTTTCTCTTTTCTATCACTCTCCACACATAAAGGTCAGTATAAGTGAGGCCGGTATTTTTAGCAGTTCCTCCCAAACTCTCCCGTTCACTCTTTTGCTTTTCCTCGCATTCGGCCACCGTCCCTCAACCCTTTAGATTGTGACACGTAAAAACATTCAGTTTCAGATTTCGCATCCTCCTCCAGAACATTTCTCAGATCCTTTACAGCATTTTTTTAAACGCATTGTGCCGTGGTAAACAAGTTCTAGGAATCCAGAACTTGTTTTTGTGAGTTGTGCACTGCATCACTTTCTTAACTGCCTCCGAGTTGTGAAAGTGTCCGTTGGTGCTGATATTGCTTGATGTCCCTTTAAAATCTCATACTTTCCCTACTTAACTAATTCAGGTGCGGGCTTCTGAAACACATTTATGTGTATGATTGTTTTGATGTGTGTTGATGAGTGCCAACGCATCTGGTGCGAGTAGGAGAGTGCGTGTAGCTGTCGCGTGCATGTGTGTGTATGCGTGTTTGCGGCAGCAGTTCAGGGCTGCTCAAAGCATGCTGGGAAGCCTGTCACTGCAAATCAGGCAGAGGGAAATCACCCAAGTGCACAGAGGAGAGAACCCACCATCCCCCACTTTCTCTGTCTGCCTTCCTTTCTCCATTTCTCCCTCGATCTTTTGCTTTTCTGTGTCACGCTTTTTTGTACCACCCCACTTCTACAGTGCTGTACAGTTTTATGGAAATGCCACTGTGCTGGAATGAAATAAAAAAGGGAAGTTCAAAGTATGAAAAAAATCCCACACCTCTTCCTCGTGTTATTACATGAGCTTATCTTTAAATTATGACAGTAATCGTTGGAGAAAATACCAGCTCTTCAGTTTTAAGGAAACAAGAGGAGAAAAGCAATGGGAACAATTAGTTGTGAATGACTTATTTCAAAAGTAAATTTTCTCGTTAGTTCTGTTAATTTCCTGTTTCTACAATGCTTTGTGCATTTGTGTAAAAGTCCTCCTCATTTTGTTTATGGAATTGCCAATCCACTTTATGCAACATTAAAGTAAAACTAAAAAAAACTCTTTTAGTTTCACATAATGTTCACTTAAAATCATCATTAATGTTCCTCTAAAAGACCAATTTTGTTGCATGTTAATTTAAAGTGAATTTTGGAGATTCAGTGTGTTAGTGTAAAACAAGTTCAGATTTTAATAATCAAAGTGAAACAAAAATTAATGTAATTTTTGTTGAGGAGTGTGTTTTACTTTTTGTCACATTTAATCTGATTCTCCTGTCCTTCGTAGGCCTGCTGTTTGTGCGCCAGGTGCCTCACCTGAACTGTCTGGCCAGGCAACTCCCTGACCACAAGGATCTGGCTTTTAAGCTCAAGAGAAAGCAGTTTACTATTGAGGTATGTTTCCAGCTTTAATCTTTGGCGCACTCTTATTTATTTTATTAATAATATCTATTAGTTGATATTTGTTCGTACTTTATGACTTAGCTTTACCCTGACTGTATTGCAAACTATATGTACCTCTTGAAGTTTTTCATCCACAAACTTCAGTGGATTATATTGGGATTTCAACAAAAAGTAATGCAGAATAGTCAAGTGGAAGGAAAAAATATATGTGTATCTTTTTCATTTTACCACCAAAATCTGAAAATCTTACCACGCATATCTTTTCAGGCTCCTGCACTCAATATTTTTGTAGGTGCACCTTTTGTTAAAATTGCAGCTGAAACTCTTGGGGTCAGGGCCTGATGTCTGGCCCACTGACTTTTCAAAACAGGTCAAGCTCAGTCAGACTAGATGAAACGTCTGGCCACAAAATATAACTTTGATTTAGGTCTGGATTCTGACTGAGCCATTCTAGCACACAATTATCCTTATTTCTGCCACACATGCATTTGCACGAAAGCCAGAAAGTTCAGTTTTGATTTAATCTCACCAGAACTCCCAAACGATTACAGCGTCCCCTGCATATCCGGTGGCAAACTTTAAGATGTGAAGCTCTGCAGCTCCTCCAGACCGACCATTGCCACTGGATGTTGTTTCGGGTTATTAGAGTAAAGGTGACTTTTCATCAGATAGTTTTCCCATTTTTATTAAAAAAAAAAAAAATAAAATAAATGTTTCTCCCGTTGATCATTATGGACTTACGTTTCTGGTAGTAATGTGTCAAAACCTGAAAATTCCCAGAAGATAAGATTTTTTTTTTTTCTTTATGCACTCTATGTCCAAATGTATTGTTTTTTTTAATCAATATTTTTATGGTGGAATTTGTTTTCCTGTATTGAAACGGTAAGTAAAGAGATGTTTCACCCATGAGCAAAACTCCACCAAGCTGTGTTTACTTTGCTTTGCTATTGGGTGACTGAAGGAAGGTGAAACTATTGATTATGCACACTTGCTGGCACAGTTTCTTCAGTGTAAAGTCAAGAGGCAACAGAGTGAGAAAAATATCTATTTCCATAAATATGACAGTTGAAGTTCAGGTAAGTGGTATGTCTCACATTTTGATGCATGTAATTCTTATTAAGTCTCCAGGTGCCCTTATACATTCTTCCGTGTGGTTACTTTTCAAATGTTTAGTCACTTGGACTGTGAAGTGGCTCAACAATAAAACGAGCTGCGACAGCTTTGAGGGAAGTAAGTAATGTAATGTTAGTGTAGCTTCACCTGAAACTGTGCACTGCAAGCATTTACCAGTGGAAATCCAGTTTCACTGCCAGACACAGAGAGGTCACATATGGAACCAAAAAGTCAGTAAACATCGCCCTTCTTATATGCTTAGCATTTTCCATATTTTTTGAAAAGTTATTTTCAAAATTCAAATATAGTTTAAACTTATGAAAAATGTGAACTTCAGATGCCTTTTCGACATACATTTAGATTGTTGATTTCTCTTCCTCATTCACACTATTCCTCTCTCCAAAAGATACAAATCTGACACTGAACTGCTACTCTGGAGACAAATTAGGAGGCCCTGCACTTAGCTCAGGCTCATGATTGGTCCTCATTACATTATCATTACCTTATCACACCCTCTGCTCCTCGGCTCTTTAGTGAGTCCTATTGTCTCAGCCAGGATTTGAAGGGGAGGAGCGGAATGCCATCCCTACCCCCAAATTTCCACGGTCACCGTCCTCTCATTTTGTGACACCTTTGATGATATTTCTAATCCTTTCTTCTGTCTTAATTAACCCTCTCTCTTCATTTCATTGAATCCCCTAATGTGCTTCTTATTAAGTCAATGATTGTGTTTGTTTCTTTATTTTTCGACCAGAGCTAATCTTTCAAGACAAATGTCAAGATCTGTGCAATCTTCACCAAATGTTGCGTATTTTAGTAGCTTTGTGTATTTTTGGCGAGACAGAGTTATTGAGGGGTATGCTTGAAAGAAACAAGGAACAACATTCTCGGAGTAGACAGAAATCTGCATGTAGCAAGAAAATCTTTGCTGAATGCTTTGTGAATTCCTATTATTACACAGCCGAACTTTTAAGGAACAATTCATCGACTGTCCTCCGTGCAATGAATAATCCAAAATATAAAATCAGCATAATAACGTTTTAATGTTCATGAATGGTGAAATTTTAAATGGGTGGATAAATTTAAATATTATTAGCATTAAGGACATTATAGCGACAGTGTTCAGGAAGCCAATTACCGGTATTATATGTTTAAGCAATATTTTATCCAATACTGAAAGATTGGACTTTCCTTTCCAGTCCCTTTCTCAAAATTTTTCAAGACAAATTATTCGAGGCTCAGAGTTGGATTATCAAGATTGGTAATGGTAATAAAGTTTTTGAGTTTTCCTTTTTCTATCAGGAAGTTGAATTACATTGATACTGAAATATGATATTTATATCTTAGCAAGTTTGGTAAGTCTAATGTAAAGCTCATATTATTACCAATGAATCAATCAGTTAATTCATTGATCTTTAAACATAAAGCCCCCTTGATAACACAAAGTCATATACATAAGATTGAAAAGGTATGAGGCCAAAATAAATGAAAAAATGAAAAACCTATGGGGAAAATAAGGCTACACAAAAATACATTTCCAGCTAACAAAAGTGATATTAGTTTTAGACTAAAGGAATGTGATTGTGTTATTGATTATCAGTAGCCACAAAAATCTTACAAAGCTCCAGTCCTGAAAATATGTTAAAATTAAGATCACAAAAAGAAGAATAAATGAATAAAATGCTGTTTGAGGGCCTTAGCATTGCAGCTTTATGGCAGCATGCCACTCACTGTTCATAACATACAATATATTTCAGCTGTATTGGATTTTATATATATATATATATATTTCTGTGATATTGACTTTTTAAGTCAATACTGGAGCCTGTACAGCTCCAATATCCACTTAAACTTCAATTCATATCGTTTTCATCCGCTTGTACAGATGTAGTACTTTATACCAAGACTGTCTAAATCCCGACTACCTTATAAATGGTCATATCTGGATATGATGTCAGCATTGAGACCATTACTAACAAAAATATTTGATCCTTCTGTAAGGATATGTTTACTGACTAAGTGAGAATCATATTCTGGCTCTGCTTTGACAAAGAAAATTAGTTCTACCAGCATGAGACGACAACCCAAAAATAGTTGTCATTGTTGACTCTGCACTCCGCACTTAATCAAACCTGTCAATCATAATCCCTGGCTATGACACATTCTTAGCTGTCTGGGAATTTCCCACAGGGTGTTGTATCCATAGTCACGCATCAAATTAGCTATAACATAGGTTTGTCATTGTGATACCCTATCATGTTGGTTGTTGTTATTGATTTGTACATCTACTGGGAAGTAAACATTAAAAAGGTTACAGAGACATATGCAACTGTCGGATCACAAGCTGGACTGCCGTTGGGTTAACAGCCGTATCGCTGGTCATCTCACTCTGTGGACAGCTGATTGACATATGAGATGACAGTTGAATTTGTTTGACAAGTCACCGCAGTGGTCATCATCTCATTTACTCAGGCTGTAAGACTCTTTTTTTTCCCCCTGAAGCCACAAGAGACAGCATCCCCTCCACTGTGCTTCATGTCCTGCTGAGATGGATGTAGGTTCAACTTTTAGTAGATTTTTCCTGTTGTGATATCAGCAAATCAGAGAGCTCGCAGCATTTGTTCTATGAGGAATAATATGTGGGTGGTTGGTGGTGCTGAATGACAGCTGATTGACAGGAACAGCTTCTCACCAGCTGGTTCAGGCAGCTGCATGCCATCCCAGCTACGTGTGGATTTGTGCTAGTAACTAATATCTTAACTGCTGCTTGACTCATCCCTCGATTGTCAAGCGCTTCAGGAATGAGGAGACAGAACACAGTTTTATTTAAATCGAATAAATCTTTTTTTTTATTTTTATTTTTTAAGTTATTAGGACTTGCCGCAATCCCATACTTGGCTTGTCAATGCTTTACTTTCTTGGTGTTGAGGTTGCTCCAGCAACACTTGACTTACTGAGAGTTCAAGCTACGGTTGATGAGCAGTTATTAGCCACGGCGCCTGAGGCCAGAATTAACCCATGGCCCTGTCTGAGCAGGTAGGGGAGTGTTAGGCGTTTGGACAGGATTAACACACACTCATTCATATATGCAAACATTTCTTGCTCTCACACATCGATATATTGACATTGATGCGACGACACATCCAAATTGCTTGCGCGAAAACAATTCTGTGTGACTCGCTCTGTGCGTGAGAGTTGTTCTAGTCACTCATTTTGCGCCGCCCAAGCTCTCGTCACACGTTCCACAAAGCAAGGTGCTTGAGGATGAAGCTCTGAAGAATGCAGATGGTACGCAATTACATTCTCCTTACCTTTGCTTGACCCTTTAAACTGACAGGCAATGTGCCTTTGGGGTACAGGGGTGCCAGAAGCAGGTCAAAGGGTCAACTACAGTGTAAGAAAGGGATTTGTGTCAAATTAGTCCTCTAATAGAGAACCTATTTGGAGGTGGTTTTAGTTGGACATGCAGTTCATGTCACTGAAGCTCTGTATGCTGCACATAGGGATTGTTCAGCTCCCTGTAGATATAGACTGGTCCCAGTGTCAGGGTATACCAAGTTTTTAATTTTTTATGGTTTCAAAACTTTTACAGTTCATTCATGCCCTTTTATTGAGATGCTGATGAAAGTGCTAGGGACCTGCACACAGTATTCAAGAAGAATAAGTTACATACTCTTGACTTTTGCCAGCAACAAAGACAAAATTTCCAACTGCAGACCAAAGCGAAACCCTGACTAATTATCCAGGAAATATTTGCTTGTTTTATTCCCAGTGTTACTGAACTGGAGACCTCCTTCAGTGTCAGACTGCTGCACCAAGTGCACAAAGGCGAATTATCAGTAGTAGTGCTGCCATCATCACATCACTGTTATTTGCACAGTTTTATTTTCACTTGTGGTAAATTGTCTGTTGTTATTTTTATGCACAATTTGTACATTTTTAAAAATGTCCCTGCTCAGATGCATATTTCTGGAATCTCCTGAAGCTATCTTTGTTACTGAACAGTATTTTTTTTTCTTATGCAACAAATTTGCCTATACTTAACAGTCTGTTATTCTTGCTGCTTTCATATCTTTATATTTGAATGAATCTACTTGCTTTGACTTGCCTGTCACTTCACTGCTGGTACACCTGAATTTCCCCACTGACGAACAATAAAGGTTATTTCTATTCTTCTATTCAATTCTAAAACGGGCATGGGCAAGGTTCCCCCCAGAAAACTTGCTGAGCCTGGCGGCTTTCATTGTCTCATGAAAAAGTGCTACCTTAATATAAGTGGTATTCAGATGTGTCATCTGAAGAGATGTCTGACTGACTAACAGTGTGCAGCAACAAACGGGGGAGGGGCAACCGTACTGATACTGATGAAAAGTCCACACCCTAATGGTGTACTAGTGCTTGTTTTATGAAAGTTTATTTGAAAACTACAACAAACATCTTCAGTCATGTGCAAAACATGCATGCAGCAAAATGTGTCGTCTGAATCTTGCTCTAGAAGTTGAACTTTATATTAAACTGGATTCTACTGGTGTAATGCCTATTCTGAAGATTATCTGGAGCGATCGTGAACAAATGTAAACATTTGATCCAAGGCCTTATGTGCAGACTTGGGTATTGAAGTTTTAGTATATTCTTAAATTTAAGCTGAATTTTTGAAACAGAACAATGGCTGAGCGTTTCAGTGCTCAGCCATTGTTTTGGTCTAGGTGATCGCCTATAAATGGTTCTTAAACAGGCTCGTTCTAATGTGTGTGGAAGTGTGATTTTAAAGAAAATGCACCTGTAATCAAGAACATGTTGGTGTTTCAGCCCCAACAACCAGATTTTCACTCCTACAAACATCTCAAGTTGTTCCTCTCACTTCTACATGACTCTAATAGTTGCGTAGTTTTGTACCAAGTTGAGTAAAGGTGAAACAAATATGAAACACAAATACAGATGGAGATGCTGAGGGGAAGAGGACTCAAGAGAAAGAGGAAACTAACTGAAAGAGTCCGAAGGAGGTGTATAGAGTAGTTTAATGTTTCTTGGCATGTCCTCAAAACGTCTTTAAGACAACGCCTGTGTCTGCCCCCTGTTGAAGCCTGTGGGTGCCAAGGGAAGGGTGTTAATGGACCTATGTGAGGAACAGAGCGAGAGGCTTGGGAGGAGGGAGGGGGAGGCATAAGCGGAGAGGAGCAGTTAAGTGATTCTCAGGTCAGGTCTAATTAAAATGAGGGCTTCTCCTCAGAGGCACCAAACCGTCTTATTGAGAGAGAAATGAAAAGGGGAGGAAGGAGGAGTTGCAAAATGCAGAACGAGTCAGACAGGGACCGACTCCTAAGGGCTTGTTTTTTTGCATTTCTTTTAATGTTTGTTTGCTTTACATGCCTGTTTGTCTCTCTTTCTCTCTGCGTCCAATTATGTTTGGCACAGAAGATCAGGGAGAGGCCAATACTAAAAAGAACTCATTTGAAGAAAGTCACTGACTATTTGAATTCATTTAGAGATAATGGCAACTATTTTCTGGGAAATGAAATACATTTAAGATATTATGCCTTTGTTTGACCATCCTGAACCGAGGAAGTCATTTAGCCTTTTAACGACACCAACTTTGATTTATACTTTGCCAAGAAAGTCACAATCAGTTGGCAATGGACCTTTTGGCATAATATTCTAATTAAATAATTCATGCTTCCTCCCTCGGTGCGCATCCACCTCGGTTGCAGTTGGTGTTCAGGTGTGCATATGGTTTCTGTGTGCATGGCAAAAGAGAGAGAGAGAGAGCTCTGTTCAGGCCAGTCCATGGCACGCTGTCAAACTCCTCAGCTAAACAATTCTCTACATATATCAGGTTTGCATCCATTATTGAACATGCATTTTATCTACTCTGGAAATGTGCGTGTGTATTTTTTAAGACGAGCGTGCTTGCTTTGCTGCTGACTCCTGAACGTGTTGGGGGATGTTTGCGTCTGCTGGGGTACTTGGAAGATCCTTAAGTGATTCGGGTCAAAGGCAGAAATGCTTGTTTTAAATTCTTCTTAATCTTCCAAAAGCAGATACAGTCCAAGATATCCACAACAGAAAATGCAACCGTAACCCTCCATAGTGGCACAAGTCGCTAATTTAAGCTCAGTGTTGGCTGGTTCAAGTTAACGTTCACCAAATAATGACGCCAAGTTTTAAAAATCGATGTAAACATTGGCCGCAATTGTAAGAGTGTCCATTTACTTACTAATATTCTGGATGGAAAAGCAGTTTTGGTTTTGTTTGTGGTAGTTGACTCAAAGTTGGGCAAAAGAATATTTGTGGCAACCAAATGCACTGCTGTCCGCGCTATATGAACAAAACGCCCAAACGTTTGTTTCAAGCAGACAGTCCTAAAGCTAAACAAAACAGGGCATATTTGCTCCTCCTGCCAGACTGTGTAAGAGCGTGGTTTGCCTGAACTCACCCTGAAAGTGAAACTGTTTCATCAGTGAGCAGTGAACCCTTAACGCAGTCCATGCACCACTCAGCTCCCATCAGGCCAGACTGGCCACATTGGACTCAGACCTGATTAAAGTAGCCCCAGTTGTCTTCAGCTCCCATTAGGGAAAAGAAAAGAGGCTATAACGTGCAAGCCATCCTACATCTGTGGGGTCTTGTGGCACTAAAGGGTACGTGTAATTCTGCTCAGATAAGGCGTCTGTTAGCATATTGATAGTGACTGGAGAACATAGGTCCCCTGGTACTTATAAATTGTGCCTCAGATGTATTTCTCTTGATATTTGCTAGATTTTTGTAAAAAGTTGTGTATAATTTTGCCTTAGGTTTATGCAGTCTCTGTTCATGTGTCACAAACTGTGAGTGACACTGTAAACCTTGGGCAGAACTTCTTTTGCTTAGAGGTTGAAATATACAATTGAAAACAGATATTTACATACACACAAAGACAGAACCACTTTAAGCATGTCTTGTTATTTCCACAGTCAGGATTACCAGAAGATTCAACTTGTAAGAGTCAAAAGTTTACATGCACTGAGATAACTGTGCCTTTAAACAATTTGCAAAAGTCCTGGTGATGATTCACACATGTGGATGTTACGGCACACATCCTTGTGTGACATCACGGGGAAATCAGAGAATCGTGGACGTCCACAACCTTGCTTCATCTTTTGGTACAATTTCCAGATTCCTGAATGTTTTATATTCATTTTTTTTTTTAAATATATTGGAGTATAAACTTTATTGGACTCCATTTAGGGAGGAGACATGTTTTTGTGTCCTAGAAATTAACATATGTCATTGTATGTGTACATTTCCTACACAGCAAAGATTAAAGCGCTTGTGAAGATTATTACATGAGCTGGTGAAATGAGTCTTGCTCCACCAATACGCTAGAAAGCCAGATTACATTTTGTAAATATGCTCAGGGAGAAAGACTGTTGTTCTAAAATGTGTTGTGAAGAAGTTGATGCTATAATTTAAATGTTAATAATGACCATTGTTAAATTTGTAGGAAAATAGAAAAATATGAAAGCCTGAGAACGTCCTTCTAGCTGTGAAGCACAAGTGTGGCAAAGTCACGTTGTGGTTGGTGTTTTCCTACAGATGGCATCATGTGGAAATACAGAAGCACTTCAAGCCTTCATTCTGGAAGTTAAAGCTTGGCCACAGATGAGATTTATTAAATGACGGTGACCCAAAGCATACTGCAAAATTAGTCACAAGATGGTTTAAGGATGAAATTTTCAATGTTTTAGAGCAACCATCCCAAAGCCATGATTTTAAAAGATGTGCACCTACACACCTGACTCTATGTAAGCTATGTTAGGAGGAATGGGCAAAAATTCCAGCAAGCTATTGTGAAAAACCCAGTGAAATAGTGTCTTAAAAAGATCACCACAGTTATACATTTTAAAGAACAATTTGTGTAAACATGTTTTGTTGTGTTTGACGTTTTATCGATTCTTCAAATTTAAAATGTTCAACTCTCATCTACAATAAATGTCAGCAGCATAACAATTTTGTCATTGCTGTTGATTCACAACAAAAGTAAAAATTGCCATCCTAGGCACAAACAGCTCCGCGGTCGGAGCGGTTCAAAGGTGGAATGTTGATCCCGAACAGGAGCATCCAACTCGGGAAGGCTCTCTGCATGGTTCCTAAAAATAACTTTCCCACACTCTCTCTGCTCGGTGTCCTAAGGGGGGGTCAGGAAGAGGAGTATGTGTTTGTATTTTTTGTCTTGCTTTTCATTGTTCCAGTATGTTGTATTATTGTTGTGATTATAAATTCTTGATCAAATTCCGGTTACAAAGGTTTAGTTAATTCACCTGAGGTTTGGATTCCCATTGCAAAACTAATCTTTAGGTAATTGCTTCTTTTATTGAGGGAAAATGATCTTTTTTTTTTCTCAGAGTCTCTTTTTGACATTTAGCCCTCTCTTTCATACTCAGTGATTTGACTGCGTTACCTCAGCTGCTTGTTCAAAGACTCAACAACATTGCTCCATATGCTTCACATGGAGCGGTGTTCCTGAATAAAGTCACTGCAGTCTGTCAGTGACTGCTGAAATGTGAAAATCGTAAAAGCAGAAAGATGGCTCCTCATTCATCTGTCTGTAAATATTAACATTTAAACATCAAGATTTTCAAACAGTGTTGATCACAAGTATTGATTGAGGTATTTTCCAGGTTTGGATAAGTTTTGCATAAAAATCCAAGGCGCATTATTATTATTTTTTATTTTCGTACTTTATTCCCTGCTCCTTTGTGTAATTATTGGATGTGTTTGTTGGATCATCTATCCATCAGACTCTTCTGTAAATACTTTTCATCCCTCCAATGCAGATTCCTCACAACATAAAGACACTTGTTTCATGTAATTAGTTGAGCTATTGAAACCTGACATCAGTGTAAATGGCTGCGTTTAAGGATTCACCCAACTGTTAACACACAGTTGTTTAAAGCGGTGTTGGCCATTGAGAGAAGTTAGCCGGTAACTGAATGATCTAGTGGTCATGAATTTTACAGGGGGGGGGTCTCATGTGTCCCTTCCCTTCACAGTTCACAGGTGGCTATTGAAAAGCCCGGCCAGATGATGATGGAGGATAGCGAGGACACATATAGAGCTCTGAATAGGCTTTAATTACACCACAGTTGATGAGCCAAAGGGCCATTCAAAGGCCAAGCTTGCACTTCAAAAAGAAAGTTAGAGGGCAAGGTGATGCAAAGTTTGCGACCCCATCTCTGAGTCAAGGAGCGTGTCTGACTCATCGTTTTGTGTTTATGTGGCAAAGATGGAACGGGTTTTATAATGCGTGTCTGCGCTGTCCGTACGGAAATGTGTGAAGGTAGAGGGTAGTGGCCATGGGGGTGACCAGGGTGGGAGAATTCTTCACTGTGTAGCTTAACCAAACTTTGCTTTTGTCCCTAACAATGATGAGTGATGATGAGTGACAGGGGTGTTATCGGTGGGATCTGCTGAACAGAATGTGCCTAAGCAGTGCTCACCCAGACTTACACAAAAGCCAGCAAAAGGTCAAATCTGAGGCAGGCTTCTTATCCGCCAGCAAACTCTATTTCACTCTGAAACATGTCACATAATATGCTACAATAATTTGTTTGTCTTTGGGTTCAGGGTATCATGCTGGTGTATATTTTTTAATTCATAATTTATTGTCTAAAAACACCTCTTCCTGAACCCTGAAAACTCTCTTTTTCCCAATTTAGAACCTTAATATGACATCAGCTGTGCTTTTTTTTTTTTTTTTGCAAATCAGACCTGGATTTCACTGGGGTTTTACTTGGTTAAATAAAGAAAGCTGCTTTAAATATTGATTTGTCTGAATTGCTTTTGAATTGCTGCTTAAGTATCAGCTTTTCGGCTAATGCTGACTCGAGGAGAGCATGTGCCGTTCTCCCTTTGTTACCCAAACCCATACATAATGCTCACACACCCTAAGTTAAGGCACAACACCCTCCTTCTACCCCTTCACACATATGCCCTACTGCTAACCAGGGACTAGGGGTTGCATGCAAGTGTTTCCCAGGGGGCAGTCGTGGAGGGTTCTGTGGCCTGGAGATGGATCTAGACGGCAGTTAGTCAGGAACCAGTATTTTTCTATTTTTATTTAGAATTTTTTTTGTAGCCAGCTCTTCACCTCCTTCCCCCCTTTTCTGAAGTCTGGCGGTGATCGTAATGGGGGGTGACAGCTCACCTCTCCCTAGCGTGCCTACTGTCCTTGGAGCGTTAGACTCCCCCCGCAAAATTGTCGAACCACCCCCAAGTCCCGGAAGGCCACAAAGGTTACTTCATATGTTAGTCTGAGGATTCCTATGAGTCTGTTTTATTTTATTTTTGTATGTTTTTTTAAATTCAGATGACTGTCTCTGTCAGCTCTGAAGGGATTGTCTGAACGAAACAAAATCAAAATATAATGTATATCATCTTGATCCTTTCATTATAAATACATTTACTCTTTCTGTCAAATTCATTTTATTGCCTTTTTTTATTTGTTTTTGCACTGTCACCGTTCGCTTCCTGTTTGTCTGTGTGGGTTGTGACCCACTGGTGTGAAAAGATTCAGGGCCTGCAGTTTCACATCTATTAAAGGCTTCGTGTTTGGAGAGGGAAGTGATCTGATAGCCTGATGTTGTACGCTCACTTACACAGACTGTTTGAATGGGGATGTCATGTATGCCTGCTTCATCGCCCTCTGTGAATGTGCATCAGGGTGCCTGCTTTTGTATGCTCCTGTACTTGCATTTAGGATATCCTCAAATTAAACCCATACATACACGGTGGTTTTGTACCTGGCAGTTTTGTTTCTACAGCTGCTTTCACAGCTATTAGCTCTTCTGGAAAAGTCATGCAAACACCATCAAAATAGATTCATGTTTTAATGAGGTCGCCTAATTTCAAACTGAAATATTTAGGTTCTCCCCTTCAGCTGATTTCTTTTCTAAAAGGCTTAGGCCTGGGGACAGGCGATGGTGAAGCATTGCTGTGTTGATTTGGCAGTGTGTTTGGATTATATCCCAATGAAAACCAACTCTGGGACCAGCTCAGTGTTTTGATGGAAACCTGAGATTTTATCTAAAATGTGCTGGTATTTCAATGGATTTATTGCACTCTAATGAGTGGCCCATGGCCTTTGGAAGAAACCCATAGCATAACCAAACCTCTGCCATACTTAATGATAGAGATGAGATATCCTTCCACATCACAGCGTACTTTACTCCAGACCTTACTGGCGTATTTGCTGCTGAAATAGTCAGTCTCATTTGACCAAAGCTTGCAGTGCCAGTTAAAGTCTCGGTTGTGTGAACCAAACTACAGCTTTTACCCTCATATCCATTTCAGACAACTAGTCAGTGCCCTCTGATTGTTATGGGGACTTGAAAATCACAAAAATCCACCCTTAGCTTTGGAGATTTCTTTTTCACTTCCCTTACTGTGTGTTAGAAAGAAATACTTTTGCTTTGTCTTTGTAGCCATTTTGAAACAGAGAGTATTATCATACATTTGCTTTACTTGATGGCTTACAACTTAGAAGTAATCCAAACAAAGCAGGCCATGCATGCTGCAGCTAAGGCTAATTACAGCTTTCGTACAGTTAAAGTCTCATTTCAGGGAAAATTAGGTTTTAATGCCAAAAGTATAGTAAGGTTGAGCTTATCTCTTTAATTGTTATTTTCTTTCTCTTTCAAGCCACAAAGTTACATGGCGGCTGAAGTACTACAAACACACCTATTTCATGCTGGTGTTATTGATGCTTGTAAACAATATTTTTTGTTTAAACAGCAAAACACTGGATTCTTTGTGTTCATCTTATACATGTGTGGCATCTTGCTGTTCAAATAACGGCAATGCTGCATGTAAGTCATCATCTGTTATTTTAAAACTGAAGCATGTATAACATACGCATTCATAAACAATAATTTAGAGTGAACTGTTTAGTTATTTTCTTGGTAATCGAGTGGTGCCCTGACTAGTTTTAATATAAGTTACTAATTTCATCAATAATTGCTGTAAGCAAGTATTTATCGTTATTCATAACCAAAACTAGACAGGCTATTGTTGTACAACACATGTATGGAAAAACAATTCTCTCTGTATCTAAGAATATTTTCCCACGGAATAAATCAAACTAAATTAAAGGAAGGATTTATTTTTTTTTCAGTAAAAAAAATAAATCCTTTCTTTTTTTATAGAACGGATTTTCTATTAAAAATCCTTTTATAGAAAAGGATTTTTCTATAAAAAAAAATCCTTTTATAGAAAGGATTTATAGAAATTCTTTCTATAAAAAGAAAGGATTTCTTTTTATATACATTTTTACTAAGGATACGAGTGATCGATTTTGTTGGTGTACTTTAAATAAAGTATGTATTACATTAACCTAATCAGCGTTTAAGCTGTATTTGATGTATTATTCATTTTTAAAATAGAATGAAAATATTTGTCTGTGAAACAAAGTGGCAGAATTTTGTATAGTTCATTATTTTTTAGTCTGTTGAAAGAAAAGTCAAGAATATTATAAGATGTTGGTTTTTCTTCTCTCTTCTCAAAGAGTTTATTGTTAAAAAAAATAATGTTTTTTTTTTTTTCCCCTATGGTCCAGCAGTCACTACTTATCCTTTACGTGGCATCAATTGAAGTTCTGCAAAGACCTACACACTCAGCCTAATGCAAATAACTACATTAGATGTAGAAAGGTAGAAATATGTATTTACATCAAGTATTTCAAAATAAAATGTGCAGCAGTGAGTCTCACAAACATTACTTTGTGAGCATGATCCCATCTCAACTCTTGCCTCTGTCTTTCTTTCACTCACTGTTGCTTTCTTCCCTCCATTCGTCTTTTTAATTGCATTTATCGTTTTAGAAGCACTGCTCCTTCAACATTCAGGAACTCAACTAAAATGCGCTCCTCTACTTCTACCTCATTTGCTTGCAGACGCAAATCCGCCCTGGCACCTTATAGGCTGCTCCCTGTTTTAAGAACTTGTAATCGTGGTGAGCATTAGAGCTGCACGCACACACCCTGTGCCGTTCTCAAACAAAAAGGCGGGCAGCCTGTTTGGATGTTCAGATGAAAGTGCAACATAGATGCTTTGGGAATTCATCTGAAATGTCGGAATATGCAAGACGAGGGCCGGAGGGACTGTGTTTAGCTTTTTGACATCGTTTCTGAAAAACCCTGCGGCCAAAAGTGGAATCTGAGCCCCGCCCTGCAAATGACCCCATGGAATGTTTGGGGACACATTCACTGAGATGTGTGTTTTTTTTTGTTTTTTTTTCTCACTGCAGCATTCAAGTGTTTTACCTCTTCAGGACTTAATGGCTGCCTACATATCAGAGAAGATGCTTTGCCCTCGTGTAATCTGACTTGTCTTAATTACAGGCAGTATCCAGTAATAGGCTGCTCTCGTAGATATCGGCCATTAGAGCGGTGTCTCTGGCAAGAGGGGTCTGATTGGCTTTGAGGTAGCTGATAAAGAAGCCATGCCTCATTTCCCTCCAATTTTTTTGTTCACATATCTCTGTATTAAAGTGAAGCATGAAGATGGCGAAGGACTGTGTTAAAATGATTTATGCGCTCCTCTGTTTGGTTTGCGGCTAATCTGCTCTTCCTGATTGCATTGTCAGCAATCAGCGCCGCTTCCATTTGAGTAACTGATTTCACTCTATTGAAGTTATTTCAAGCAAGTTTGAAAACTAGCGTTGAAATTTAAGGGGCTTTCTTTTTGGCTTGTTTCAATTACAGTCAGTGTACAAGTTTTTTTTTTTTTCTTTGTCTTTCTCTTGCGAGTGTTTAAGAAAGATTATCCCCCCAGGCCTTAGGCTTGTTTGTGTGGTTTTGATTTCCAAACCTCAAACCTCAGCCTCTCTTGTCTGCTAATTGAGTAAAAAAAAACCTACAACAAATGTCAACAAACAGACTTTAAGACCTTAACGGAGAACTTCTTTCAGCAGGTGTTACCCTTTGTTTTCAACTGTTCCTGCAGGTCTACTTTACTTGTTTCCCCACAAGTTCAGACACGTTGTATATTGAGTCACTGCGTTCTTCCTTTTAGAGTTGGGCTTTAGGAATTATTCGTTTTACTGAAAACTGTGCATTGTTGATACTGTCACATTCTCAATCCAATCATCTCACCGTAGAATTAGGCTTCATTAATTCTATTAAACCAATAGATTTAACAACCAATCCAATATCGACCGGTCACGTTGCTTCAGGATCAACCTGAAGGATAAATTATTTTAAATAGCTATTTCGCAGTGTGTTGTTACTAATATAAGAAGCAAAGAGGTTTTTATGTATTTCAGTCATCTTTGAAAGGGGAGGCAAACTGGTAAGAATGCATTACTTTAGTCTGAAATCAGGCGAAAGGAATGCCAACAAAAAAAAAAAGAAATTGCATTTCTATTCAGACGGCTAACTCACTTAGGTGTCTTTCTTGGCTGGAGAAATATTCTGCTTAAGCTTCAACAGGAGCTCCGTCTTCCATGGGTCACTCTGACACAGGCAGGTTATCCTCTTTTCATTTGGCACTGGCTTTTTGGATGCTTGAAAAGCTCCTCTATCTGGAGATGAAAACAGGTGACACTGTTAAAGGATATTACGAAGTGATCCTGAGCACAATTGTAGAGTGTGAATGAAAAACAACAGAAAATCTTGCAGGAACTTTACACAAAAGTAGACAAATGTTGCAAAGTGTATGACGGAAATAAAAACATTTAGTGCAATCAAATCTTACCATGTAATCACTCCTGGCTCTAAACCATGAGCGTCTTATTTCGCAGGTTGTTTTTACTACATCTAAAGGTCTGGTACGGACACTTTAGAGGTACCTAGCAAAAAAAAAAAAAAAACAAACATTCAAATTAGGTGGCAAGTCAAATCTAAGGTGTTTGACTGCACTACATCACACATTCAGATTGTCTTTGCTAGCAGCATCTGATCTTGTTACATGATATGTTTAAGTTATTCTGCACACTCCTTCATGATCCATTTCAAATGCCATAAAACAAAGTCAAGCTATTAAAGATAATATACCCATTATTAGTATGGAAATGAGAAATGTAATACCGTAGCATACTGAAAGCTTGTCACTTGAGTGACAGTTAAAGACACTCCTGGTTCAGTGCGCTGTATTTAAGATATGTTTGATGTTTTTCAAACTCCATATTTGGCACATTATCCTCGGGTGGCGTCCCACACCTTGTTGGTATTTAAGACAGATTTCAATGAATATTACCGTATTGCGGTGGCGCTTGCGTTTAAGAGTACAGCTTCCTCATAACGGGGAGGTGTCGTCTGCTGACAGATCGCTGTCTGGATGAGAGAGCACAGCGGCATCCCACCTCATTACCGTAGCAGCACACTAACCGGGGGACCAACACACTGCTCGCTGTGATTAAGATGTAAATTTCCTCTAATTGGAATGTAAATTCATACATTTATATGAAGACGTCAGCTGTCAGATTGCAATATTGTCTCCTTTTTTCTTGCTCTCCCTTGCTCCCCATCGGGGACTAGGTGCCTGTAATCTGTATCGTACTCCCGCAGCCCGTCGTGGGATTTTCCGTTTGTTTAATGCTGGGCCCATTGTCCTGCGTCCAGCCTGTCATTGTAGTGCTTCCCATTCATGTTTTTGTGCTTGGTTGCAGTCAGACTTGCTCGCGCTACCTGTGTTTGTTCCTGCACGCATGGCTGAGCCGTCAGGGCTTTGGGGATGGGGAGGAGACTTTGAGATGGGGGCCCGGGTCATTTGGGTGGCCGTATTTTGTGTGTGCATCGATTACTTCTGCTGAATGTTCCTCAATGCAAATAAGTCTGCCACTTTGAGAGGAAGCACATGTATCTGAAGTAATTAATTTTACCCTTGAATGCCAGCTGTGGTGTTGGTGTGATGTGTTCCAAATTGAGCCTTCTTACTGAAAAAGGTGTTAATTTAGGGATTTGGCCGATGAAGTAAGTGTGTTTGCCAATGGATGCTGCCAATATAAAATGGAATATGTAATTCTTAGTGTTGCTTATTGAATATTGTGCTATTATGTGATGTCATTTTGATATGCAACACCGTTCAAAATATTCAAAAATTTGTTAAAATAGAGCAGCCAAAAAATGTTTGATAGATCTTTGTGAAATGTTCATGAAATTAACCAGTCTGGCTTCTTGGAAGCAAAAAAAAAACAAAAACTGATGGTTTGAAACTTTTTCCGCTTTCGTATTTTGTCCTCTCACCGAAGCAGGTTTTGTAATAAGCATTGTAATTTCTATTCTAACTATACAATTCAGGTAACATATGTTAACATTAATATGAGTCTAGAAATGTAGGAAAGGATCGATCTGCCCAAACGTGCCCATATCTCCAGCCTGGGCAAAGATTTATACATTTAAAACAACTAGAATTATGACAAACACAGTTGGATAAGGACTCGGGTTGATCTTTGTCTCGTTGATTGTTGGTAACTAAAAAAACTCTTGAAATTAACCATTGTAAAAGCTGCATGAAAGAGAGGCATCGTTAACTTCCTAGTAACAGTATATTTTTTGGTTTGTACAAATCTTTATCAGGGGTTGCCAATAACTGTAGAGAACAATGTATTCAGTAAATAAATTAACCATTGGAACATTTGCAAGTTGCATTTCTGTTTGCATGCTTTATATATATCTACGGTATTATCAATATATATTTATATATACAAAAATCTACGCTGTTTGATGTATATCTGGGTTGACATTTCGCTTTTCAGAATGCTAACTACGCTCTTAGAACAATAATCTGAATAACCCATTCTCCTAAATGTTCAAAAACAAAAGGCAAAGTATTATGTATGTCACATGCAAGGATGTAAATTAAAAAAAAAAAATGCATTGCTTTTTGCATAAAAAATTGCAAGAAATCAAAAATTCTCTCTTATTTTCTTTAAGACGTCACAGTCTTGCAAAACAATCAGTCACACATGCTTTATCTTTGAGTTTTAATAAGGGAATCACCTGAAAATTTGCACAAAAAGAAATTATCACATACTAAAGTACACAAACAATAGCATAATACAAAATCCCCATAGAACATACTTGTTGCATGGTTTAGGGTGTGGTGTTGTGTGGTTCAGCAAACTGAAAAATACAGGACCTGCTTTGTATTAATCCAGAAAACAGAAAAAAAATATATATATATACATACACACAAAAGACAAAGTAATTAGTAGAAAGTCTTCACAGGCTTTTCTTGTTTTGTTGTTTGTGACAGAACCTAAGTTTCCCATGCAGTTTGCTTCCAGTGAAGGGCTGAGGAATCCTGACTATGCTGCCACGGCATGTCAGTGCTACTCCACCCACCTGTGGCACCCGACCTGTGCAGAGTTCTCTATCAATTAGCCTTCCAACAGGAAGGAATCCTAATAAACCTGCTCCCTTCACTTCCATTCAATCCATCAAGTTCTGTTCATCACATTGAATCAACAGGGTGGAAAACCGACACGTTCCCAGCCGTTGTTTCAGTTAATCAGGAATCTGCCTCTGGTCTGGTAAACCAGCCCTTCTTATGTTCAAGTTGAGGATGTGCTCTGGCACTCTGCTGAGGGGAAATCCGCCTATCAGGAAGTGCATATCGAGGCACGCACCCAACACACCACACCAGATCCATACAGTCCCACCCATCACCTGATTTTTCAGGTGTTTTATGAAGATGTTTTTCCATATCTTTACCAGATGCCCCTCCATCCATCCATCCATTCTTCTGTCCTCTTATGCTTATTAAGCAGTCAGGTCTCTTGGTAACAGCTCCTACAGGGAAACCCAGATGCCCCTGGGAAAGGAAGGCACCCAGGAAGTGCAGCTTTGGTGGAGTCCAGTAAATATGGTGAACAAGCTCAACTTTGTGGCAGCTTTTTTTTAATTATTATTTTTATTGTATATTTTTAAAGAAGTTGGTATAGAGAACGTCTTAAAGTCTTGTCTCTGGATTGTTTTCCACATGGAGGCAGACATAAAAGCCAGGCTTAGCTTACAAAAGTCACAGCACTGATGGGGGAGAGGAAGGGTAGAACTGGGGCAGAGATAGAGACCGTTTTGTCCCCCAGGTATGACTGAGTCACTCATGCAGAAGGAACCCACATGGAGGGATGTGTAGGGGCTATGAAGGATCTCTTGGCTTCCTCTCCTCATTTGTACCTCCCTTCCTAGAAAACACATCTGTCTTCCTTTCTCTGCCACAAACCTTTACAGGAACATCAACTTCGCACTCTGGTGCTAGGATTCGCTCCCCATTTACAACACAAAGTTTTCTTATTTAGTTTGCAACTGTTTGCATTTTTGTTCCATAGCACCTGCCGCGGCCTCCTAAATAGTCTTCGTTTTAAACCATTTGCATTCTTTTTAGCCTGGGTTATTCGGACAAATCACACTTCCCACTGCCCCAAGCGGTCTGTCTTGCATGTAAATATGTGTCGGCTCTAAGAGCGATCACCATTTTAGTCTGCTGCAGAGCTATCTCATGGCTGTGTGCATTAAAACAATTCAACTTTGCTCCTCCCCCGCCGCAACAATAATTTGCGGATGTGTTGGGTGAAATTTAGCAAGAAATTATCATTTTCTGAATCACTTCACTCTGCTTGCTCTGTGTTTGTTTCATTCTTTCTCCTTCTCCTTTTCGTCTTTGAGCTCTTCAAAAGACTCGGAGCCCCCCTGCATGTTCTTCCTTTTGCTTCCTTTCTCTCTACTTCTTTTCTTCATCGTTATCCAGCAGCACTTTTCTGTGCGTGCAAATGCTTTCTGAACAGCATCCTTTCTTCCCTTTCAGGCTAGATGTCATTGTTGCTGCCTGTGGGCTGGGTGTATTTATTTAGGGGTAATTGGTGTGTGGATGAGTGAGGTAATGAGGTGCATCCACACTTGGCTGCTCCCCTCCCTGAGAGGCCTGAGACAGACGTAGCCTTGCTGGGCTCCGGCTTGAGAGGTACCACACTACTGCCTCCTCAATGCCAGCCAGAATGGCTCTTTCATACTCAGGTGGACAAACACAATCGCTGGGGCTGATACCTCAATGAGGCGTCTGCGGTTTGAAGTGCTGTGTACATGCGTGCACGTCTGCGTGTGCGGATGTGCTCGTGTTTGTGGGCGGGGAGTGAAAACAGCGCTCGGTCGTTCTCTTGTCTCTTCCTCGAGTCCTTGTTTGTCTTGCAGCCAGTGTTTGCAGAAGTGATTCTCCCTGCGCGTTTGTGAGTGCATGTATATCAGACCCAGTGGCTGTTCAAAGGAGCTCAAGGAGGACCTTTAGTTCCCATAGCCTCCTGCCAGCCCTAGACTGCCCCCGATATCCTGCAGTGTTACCTAATGATGTCACTTACACCTCCCTCATCCGTTTGCGTGTGTGTGGCAGGAACCGTCTGATGCTTCAGCCTTCACATGCCATTTGCTGCCTTATATCCTGTGAAATTCAATTGCACAGCTCTGCTGTAGCCAAAGAAGGGGGAACTCCATGGCTCTGTCTCTCCACGTGCTCTTTCTCCCCCACTTCTTCATTTCTCATATTTTCAGACTGTGTCATTTTGGTTCTTTGAGCGCCCAGTTGCCACTTCTTTATGTCAGATCTTGAATGAAGCTTAAAAGTTTTAAACAGGAAGACTTGCATGTGTGCGGTTGCCTACAGGTGTTCTGTAGATAATATGATGCGTACATTGTCTTGTTGTTATTGTCAGGGGTAATTGGTGTGGACCTGCCAGCCTTTGATAGACACACAATTACTGTATGTGATGCATAAGTGGACTCATTTTGGGCCAGGATTTGGAGTTGCTAATGGTGCATTATTCAGCTTTTGGTCTGTCCCCAAATGTGCCGGGCCAAATCAAACACGCCGCTGCAGGGTAATTGAGGCCCACTCCGAACCCCCTGCAGTGAGCAAGGCAGAACTGTAATCCCCTGACAACTCTGACTTGGCCCCAATCTGGCAGGCCGCCCATTTCCCAGCAAAATGCCCAACTTGAAGGAAGAAGCTGATGGTAACATTTGAACCGCTTTCTAGTATTGTTATTCTGTGCATGTCTTCAGTGCTCTGTATCCATCTCCGTTCTTACATTTTTTTTTACTCCTCCGCTTTACAATTAAGCACTAAATGTAGAAAAAAAGCTATGTCGTATGTTTTAGTTTTCCTCATTCATTTAATCATCTGTTTATTTAATATATTGCATTTTCAATTAGTTCTACACATTAGAAATGTGTTACAAATTGCATTACAAATACAAATATTTGCCAAATCTCTGCAACAAAATAAAGCAGTGTCTCTGGATTACTTTTTATCATTTCTTCAATCAACATTGTTCTCACAAAAAACAAACGTTTGTCACCTCGATGACATTTTTAATAGACAGTATTTCTAATTCAGCATCTACAGTCTTTTTACTAAAATTACAAAAACTTTTCTGAGCATCAAATCGGTTTATAATGAGACAAGCCAGTTCAAAACACACGGACTGTGAAATTTATAAAAAGTCTTGCTGATTCTTGATTTTTATACATTTGTAAATAGATTGAATGTTTGGACTTTTTTTATTCACTTTTTTTCCACATTTGCAGATGGAAACTTATTGCTATGTGATACCTCGTTGCTATTCACAACAGGCTTGTTTTACTTAAATTTGAATTATTACTATGTTTGTGTGATTCCAGTTTATCTAAACATTCTCCACTGTTTCACCTCGTAAAGGGGTCACAATCAAGGTACACTATGCATTTAGTGCTGGCTCCCGGATTTTTGACATTAGCGTGCATTCTCCCCAGGCCCCGGCTCACTGTTTTAATAGCTTTCGTAATGCTTCACAATTAACACTCAGCCAGCGCTCTGGGTTAGGTAATGGCTGGTGTGTTTCAGGCTAAATTAGAAAACACAAAACAAGAATTCCCCCATCACCCCCGGTTGCTTCGAGGACCTAGGGGTTATGCAGGAAATGGAAGGTGGTGAATTTTTTGACAGGGCAGCCGAGGTGATGTCTCATTCCCTCTGACATGTTGAACACCCTAAAGGTGGCTTTGCCAACAGTCTGCCCAGGAAGCACCTCACCTAGCTGTGGCTAAATTTACACAACCACCTGCCCACAGGGATTGTACTGGAGAGCAACACAGAGGTGGAGGTGGTGGAGAGGGGAGGGAGGGTAAATGTGGTGGAGAGAGAGAAATATATGTACACGGTGACTTTGAATGCTCTTTGCTATTTGTGTACAGAATACAAAACTAGTTCTTGACTTTTATTGGAAAAGTTTAGCACGTATTGGTTTATTTTTGCTTTACAATGCGGTTTGTTTTTTTGTTTTTTTGTTTTTTCTTTTTGCACATTACCTCCATAATCGCATACATTTGCATCATAATGTGCCGTTTATTTTTCTTGTAATGCAAATTTTTAAAATACCTTTTCAAATGTTACTTTGCAATGTTAAAATGTTGACTCTCATTTTGAAAGGTTTCTCATGTTTTCTGTGCTTGCACACACATGCTTGCATTAATACTATATTTGAGTCAAAAGTACCTCAGCATCCAACATTTGCAAATATTTACACGTGCTGCAAAAGTCTCAAGTTCAGGAAGTGAACCCTCAGCGCCTGCCTCAAAGATCGCTCTGTCAATTTGTGCTGCACTGAATCTGGTTCCGCTTTCTTTGGCAACACCTTTTCAGACCATGTTGCTGTAATGGAGATACAACACTGGGTTCATAACCACGATATAAATAGATTAGTTACTGGAAGTTTCAGTATGTAATATCTTTTTTCAAAAGTATCTGACTCTTGTCTGTTCTTGGAAACGAAACACAGTCCCATCATCACTTTTGCCATGTTTCCTGGTATTCTAATGCAATTTACCAAATACACCTTAAGTTTAGCACAAAACCTGGAAGCTTATACTTTTTGAATTACACTATGCTTTTAGTTATTTGATGTCATTATCAATAATTTGCTTTTTTTTGTTTGTTTGTTTAACCAAATGAATTTTGAAATATTTTTTGGCATTAACTGAAAAGGACACAAAGTTTTTATGTTTGTATCGTGACAATATTCAATCTAACCTCTGTTCAAATAGTCATTTTAAAAATTATTTATTGAATTTATTTTGAAGGACAAATATAAAATCAATGTAAAAAGCTGTCATTGGTTAATTAAGGGTCACCTTTTTTTTTGCCGATTTAAGGTATTTTTAAAATTAAAAGTTTTTCATTTTGTTTATGAACAATATAATGCCTTATGAATTTAAGGTGTTATATTGCATCTGAATTTTAGCTAAAACAACAAAAATGACTTCAGTTGCAGCGTAACAACAAAACCAGCTTCAATTAAAAAATAGTTGAAGTGTTTGGTTGTGCAAGACAAGAAGGCAATAGAAAGAAAACGGGAATAGAAAAAAGTAAATAGAAAACGACTTTCTGAAAATTGGAAGCCAAATAAGGAAATAAAAGGTGGAAAATGTTTCGTACAGAACGATAAAACACAATCCAGTCAGTTGAGTGTTTTTATGTGTCCAAGAACCAATATGGAAGTATGAAGACGAGAACAAAAACTAGTCTTGAAAATACATTTAGATGAAACCTAAATCATTGTTTTTGACCTAATGAAAAATTTATACTTTATAAAATGTAAATGCTGTTTGAATTCAGACATTTTCCTGCAAAGTTAAAGCTCTAAGATTTTGAAAATGGATGGATTCTTGTGTTCACTTTTACGAACGAGTTCAGGTCTCAGACCTTGAGTCCAACACTCCAGTATCATATTCTTGCCACTGGTTCTCTGAAATGGTGAACACGGGGTTCTAAGACTTTTCTCAGCCGAGTCAGTCAAGGGATGGCAGAAAAGTCTGTCCATCCGTCCATCCATATATGCATATATACTCAATTCAACTATTTAAACATGATGTAAATGTATATTCCCATAAAGATTGCACATATTGAATTCTCTAAGATGCGTGTCTCTCAGACAGACACCCGTATAGGTCAGTAACAATTCTTGATGCTCCTCAGTGGCAGAGTTCAGGCCGTTTGCCTGTGGGCTGATGAGAAGTGAATGGCCTTTGAGGCTTTAGGCTGGTCTATGTGTGGCCCGGCTGGTCCAAGTCAGCAGTAATGACTGGCTTTGGCCAGCATGCCTGTTAATGTGAATGAGGTTACTCTGGGCAACACCTTTTCAGCTGGGTCCTATGAAGTCCCAAGTATGGTGGTCTTTGTCCTCACAAGGGCCTTCCTTTTAGCAAAAGGGCTTCTTTTTTTGTGAGGACTATCAACTAGTGATGGATTATTCCCAACCCCCTTTATTCATCTTTGCAGACTTAGAGACACTGATGCACACAAGTAGACGCACACCTTCAGTGACAGCAAAACTATTGCGACAGCAGTTAAATTTTAGCGAGGAAGATGCAAGTCTTATGAATTCATAACCTCAACTTACATTGAAATGTTTTATTGCCACTTTATGTAAATTTGGATATCTACAGAGAAATGTACCTAATTTCTTCTATGTTTTTTTTTTCTTTATTCTATAAAGCTTTTGCAAGACTACATTTGAGCCAATACCGATGCAGTCCTAACTCATGAAAATAATTACTTTTCTCGACTTGATCTACATTTCATGTTGTCTGACATATAAAGAAGAACGTTGGTTTTCGTTTTAGACATGGGAACAAAAAAATTTGGAATGCAGTCATGTTTTTCTTGTTACTCGCAGTGCAGCACTACCCTGTGCAGGATGGAAGTTAAAAAAGGTATTATTTGAAACATATTTGTGGTGACGGTTTTAAAATTGTCATTGAGGACACTGGAAGCCTTTTACACGGCGCACGTTGTGCTGCCGTCTTATTCCTGCCTCATCTCATTCTGTGCTGGTCTCCTACTAGCACAACAGACTTCCTCTGTGAGAGTCGCTCCATCCTCCCACCCTTCCCAAGCGGTCAGCCACTTACCCAGCCCGACACAATAACCTCCAGACGACCTTTCGCTTTGCCAAATGTTATGCCTGTAAACTGTGTGAACTCTATCACAGGACAAATGATGGGTGAAAAATGGGACTTTCTACTGGAGCTAAGGCTGGGTTTAGGAAATCCTCAACGTACAAGCCGGCATTGTGCACTCATGTTGTAAATACCTCTCTGTGTGACACATGCAAAGGAGAGTGGCAATGGGTGTGTGTGTCTGTTTTTTTTTTCTACAAGAGTGTGTGCACTGTAGACTGAATGCAGGAAAAAAGTTGAATAATGCATGAAAAAGGTATTCTTGGTAATGTTCTTGCTTTTTTGTGACTGTTATAGTGGCAGAACACGTCAGCAGAAGGTATCTCAAAGGAATATTTTAACTTTTAGGGTAACAGTTCTGAAAATAATGCACTATGGAACCGCAGCATGTATTACTATGCTTTTTGTGTAGAATGTGCATTACATATTAGAAAAAAAATCATTTTGCCATGTCGTATCCATCTTTTTAGGTCTGAAAGAGGGCTGTCTTCCAAGTAATCCTTCACACTGAGAAGGCAGCAGTTTCATAGCCACTTTGGAGACATTTATTAACAACCCATGATGTGAAGATGTTTTCTACAATCTGTTTATAACCTTATATATAGAAATAGATTAAATAAAGATAAATATCTGTCTGCAGGCTACTCTGTAGTTGTGGTATAATCAGAGGTCATAATTTGCCATATTTTGCTGGAATAATCTCATCTGTATGGGAATAAGAATAACAAGAAATGGAACTAGGGTATATTGAAAACTAAAAAAAAAATAATACAAATAGATTAATATGTGTATGAGATTTAAGATTTTTTTATTAAATGCTTTTATATGAAAAGAGGAAAACATGTAATTGTTAGGTACATTGGTGCAAGACAGTTTAAGGCTACATAATGGAACAAAGGATGAGCCAAATGGTAACGCGTGGCAATAAAATGACGTTACAAATTGGCAAAGTGAGATAATCACCCAAAACCTAAGCTACCAACTCTAGGTTCAAATTGAAACCAAGCAAAAATGTCAATTAACCCTGCAAAGAAGCATTTATTTATCTTACAAATAACCCTTAGGCTGTAGATTAGCTGTAAGTGTGATTTTTGTAGCACATCATCTGCGAAACTGTAAAAAACCTGTTACAAAGTGTCAGCAGTGCCTTAACCTGAGGACGTTTGTAACAGAGTCATGGTCTCAGGGCCGAAATGTGTGTTTGGGGGTGGAGGGCACGGAAGGTCCCCCAGACATGCTGTCATAACCCGTGCGGCCATGCTCTTTGCTATGGGCCTATCTCTAGTGAAGGCAGCACTTAGATATGTTTGTACTCTTCGCCCTCTACCCCACTCCCTTTGCTCCCCAGGCGCCGTGTCACCCCAGGGGGGCAAACCAGCACTCCATGGCTGTGCCCACATCCAAAATGCCAACTAACCGCCTTCCTTTGCTGTGAGGGTCAGCGTGCCCCCCCCACCCCCCACCCTTCCCACCCTCCACCCTTCAACGCCCACGGTCTGTACCAACACCGCCCTGCAAAGAGAAACAAAACAGAACTGAAAAGAGACAAAATGGCCCCACGCTGCATTTCCCTGTCAAGGCGCTTGACAGGACCAAGCCGAGGACCCCAGAGGAGTGTTTAGTTGAAGACACTGATGGCTGAGATAACAAGTCAAGTTGTTGTATTACAGTGCAGTTACACTTTGGCCCTCGTTTGTCCATTTGTTATTCAGAAACAACCCAGAGCTTGCCTATTCCCATGCATGTCATGTTTAGTAACGTGACAGATAATATCAAATGCTGCATTTTATCAGCCTGTGGAGCGTGAAGGGTAAGTGAGGAGCTACCTAATAAAGGCAACACGAACAGACATTCCATTAGGTATTAAAAAAAAAAAAAAAAAGACCTTGAAATATTGTCAGCTAATCAATTTCCTGTTTGGACATGCTCACTTCTAATGAAATTCAGCCACTTATTAGTCCCTTCCCCTTCGTTCTCTGTTTGGGAATATAATTACACCCAAAATGCTTACTCATCCTTCTGCCTGCCTGCTGCCTACTCTGTCAGATTCATTAGGCCGTGAAGCGGAAGAGATGAGGAGCCTGTGTCTGTATCTGTCTATCTGTCAGTCCGCCTGACTGTCTGTGTGCCCTGCCTCTCAGATTATCCTGGATCAGGCGGCAGGTGACCTGGTGGGCAGGTGACTATCACCGCATTACCGAAGAGAAATATTAGAAGAGCTGCAGCGCAGTTTTGTGCGATTCTTCCCTCGACTCAAACAGCAAAGCGTTTGAAGTGCTTCTACTGTATTGTCAACAACAAACTGTGGAGGTGAAAATGTAGTAATATGCAAGTTTAAACCATTATTTTTGTGAGAATAATTGGGTGTTAAAAACCCTGATTTCGCCACATGGATCCTTAGACATCGTATGGTAAAATACAATTATGATTTTAGTGGAACAGCAAGTGCATTGATTTTGCAAAAAGAAAAAGAAAAAAAAACAACCAATGAATAGGATAAAAATCATAGTAGGACAGATGTGACATTTGCCAAAGTTTAATGATGAGGTGGAGTTGTTGCCTAGGTGTAAATACTGGAATAGATGGATTTAAATCCATTTTATTTTGACTAAAACTGAGCATGCAGAGCTTGAATAAGTCAATAAAAAATCTAATAATATTGTCACTTCACTGAATTTTAAGAAAACAAAGTTTTCTCTGTCAAAATCACTGGTAGTGCATGCATTTGTATGGTCACTGTACTCTTTGCATCTTTTGCACCAACAGTCTAGATTTTCAGAACTGAATTCTATAAAACAGAATATTTTTGTTTTTGTTTTTTTGTTTTTTTTTTTTCTGTTGGCCAAAGCTGATGCTTATTTTTCCCTTGGTCCATCATGGTTCAATTTTTGATCAAATTGTTGGCTGAGACATTCCTCCTCAGTGTGTCGCACTTGCCTGCACCAACAGGACAGAGACAGTGTTGTCTAACATGATACTGGACTTGGCATGTTGGGTCGGTTTGCACTTTTCTTGGAGAAATCATGAAAACATTCCCCAAAGAAGGAACCAAAAGAACCCCCGGGTGGTGGTGGTTTTTTTTTGGTTTTTTTTTACAAAGCTGGCAATTTAACATATTATTACGGGTGGGGGGCAAACAGTGCTCCTGGGCAAATGTTAGAAGTAACTTCATGAAAAAAACTTAAATTATAAGAGATGAATGGCAGAAAGAAAGTTTAGACTGAAGTTTGAATTAGAAAGACCTTTCCTTTAAACAGGTTTTTCTCTGGCTGCAGCTGAGGGTCGTGTTTCACTCTTTGTTGCCACAAAGAGTTTTTCCGAGTCTTTGTTCAGTGCAGGTGGGTTAGAATTACTACAGAGAAGTGTTGGGATTTGTCCCAAGTTTTATTTTGTTTTGTTTTGTTTTGTTTTTTTTTCAGGCAGGGTAGCGGAAGTATCTTCTGAAATTGCCAGCGTAAATTTAATGACAGTTTGTGTCTTAAATAAACAATCACATTACCTCATTATGTTGTGTGTCATAGTGGGTGAGACGCCAACGAGGGTCTCTATAGGTTCAGCAGATGATTTCCCACACAATGCGGTGTAACTTTAGAGGTGTGAGGAGATTACGGTTCTGTGGAGGTGATTTAGCTGGTTTAGCGGATGAACGGGGAAGCAAGTCTGGGAAATATCTACCCAGTTTTTAGCCATGAAACGTTCTGCTGCTGTTTTGACCCTGAGCTGGTTGTAGAAATGGGGCTTGAAATAGAGGACGCTGACCCAGTGTCAGGGTCGGACATATTAGTTTACAGTAGCTGCGCTGCAGCTGTGCCGCTCAGGGAAGCAGAAATGGCAAAAAAATCAAACTGCTTAGGATTCTGTACTTTGTGTTGCTCTATACATCAGGACAGCGTCGGGCATTTCTCCTTTTATTTATCACACTGTAGAGCCAAACTGCTTACTCGTGATTTCTAGTGCAAATCCACCAACTTTTATGTCACTCACTTCAGTGGAGCTTATGAAAATAGTGACTGCATCTCAGCAGGGATTGTGTTGTAGTGGCATTGAAGGTAAATGTGTCACTTCCATGTGCATGTTCCACCCACGGCTAATCTGATTGGAACAGCCACGGCGGTGGTCATGTGTTCCAACAAGGTGTTGGGTTTCCCATACTTCTAAGCTGTACAGTGACACGGGCCATTTGAACGTGTGGCCAAAACTCTATGGAAGAAATGACTCTTTAAATTAGCACTAATACTCCATTCATTAGCAACCTGTTAGCATCAGAGGAATGCCTTTGATGGTGTTGAGTTTTATTCTCCTTTGTAGCTCCGTGTTGGGAAAAATAGCTGAATTTTTCCCAACATGAAAAATTCAGCTGGTATAATATTCCAGCGAAGGAATATTATACCTTCGCTGCCCCGAAAGTCATGCGTAGTTACAAACGGAGCTATATTAGCTACCAATAGCATAATGATTTGTTGTATGCAACAAATTGTTATGCTTGATGCTCTTAAAGTATTGCATGTATCGGTAACCCTCTTAGGCTAAGCTAGTCTGTGGGCCGGCCCTCGAGGCTCACATGAAGTGCTTAGCGCTCGTTTGCAGCTTTGTCGCCCCTCGCCCTGTTGCCAGCGTGGCTCGAACCCCTCTGGCCGGGGAGCAGAGCTGAAATACCCCTGACCACCACCGGTGAGGCAGCAGTGACATCACATACACAATCACACTAAGATTGTGGCACACATCCATTTTCACATTCTCTGCCCCCATCCCACCCAGCCCATGCTTTCAATCAATGCAGCACAACCAGTGGTCCTTTTTCCCGCCGTCCACTCCCATCTGACACCCACCGTCGCCCCGCCACCACCCCCAACTCATTTTTTTTTTCCTCCCTTCTTTCTCCAACCTCGCTAAGGTTGCCAGGCAGCAGAGAAAAGATCTCACACAAACATCCACCCCGCTATGCCTCTGAGGGTTTTCCGGATGTCCTTGTTTACATCATGGAGTGTGCAAGTCACAGGAAAGCCGACTCAGAGCCTCTAACCAAAAAGTCTTTCTGAGCCTTTTGCTAAGCCCCATTCATCTATATCTATTGGATCTATATCTATGGGAATGTGTAGTTCTGTTTAAAACGCTTCCAGGTTTTGGTGTTAACATCTAAACACGTTCATTGTAATTTGTTCATGTTCCCTGGTGTTTAAATTCATGCACCTGGATTGGAAGGTAGTGTAAAATAAGTTTTCATATCTCTGATCATAACATCGGCTGCCAGTGATGTATGTGATGGTTTTTGACTGTTGCAAGGCTCCCTGTTCCCTCAGTGTGCCAAACCGATCGATTGGTTTTGTCTGCTCCTCCCTCCAACTTTGATGTTGCCATTGATTGTTCCTCTCTGCCCCTGAACTCAAAGGTTAGAGGAGCGGAGCTTCACTTCTGGATTGCTTTGACCTTCGCTCTGCACATGCTCAGTGGGTTCTCAAAGCCCAGAGCCAAAGAGAGGCAGGCCCGTGGCAGAGAGACAGCAGTGTGTTTTTTTCTTTTTTTGTTTTTTTTTTTTAACTCACCCAGTGAGGGTGATGTATATGTGATTGATTTTTTTTTCTCCCCCATTCCTCTCTGTGCCATGTTTCTGCTGCAGTGCACTAAGCAGGACTGAGTCCAGGCTTGATCAATGCATTGTTTTTCTTTTTCAGTCACACTCGAGTGAGCTGAAGACACGAAAGGTTACCCAGGTGAGGGTTGGCAGGGATGGAAGCAAAGCAGGGCTTCCAGATGACTCCATAGATGTTTGTGTGCATTTGGAATGAAGTTGGTGGGAAGATCGTAGACAAACTTTGTCTTTCTAAGATCTTCATATTTTTGCTTTACACTTGTTGCCTTTTTCTCGAGATAAATTACAGGTTCTCTCCAAATCTCTAAGCTACTTTGGCAAAAATATATGTTATCTTACTCCATCTGCTAACACCACACAACGCTTCTCAAAAAACAAAACCCAAAATAAATCCCTCTCTTTACATATGCAGCTCTGGAAAATTTAAGAGATCACTTAAAATGATCAGTTTCTCTGATTTTACTTTTTATAGGTTTATGTTTGAGTGAAATTAACATTGTTCAAAGCAAAAATTTTGTATTTATGTGCAGAAAATGAGAAATGGTCAAAATAACAATAAATGCAGAGCTTTCAGACCTCAAATAATGCAAAGAAAACAAATTCACATTAATTTAGAAACAATACTAATGTTTTAACTCAGGAAGAGTTCAGAAATCAATATTTGGTTGAATAACAAGGAGGTTTTCAATGGGGTTCAATGCAGTGCACTGCTCTATAGAGAGTTTTAATTTCAAGTCCAAATGAACTTTCATTATTAAACAGAAAAGTAAATAATATTTTTAGGAAATGTTTATAATGTAAACATTCCAAACTGTGTCTTGAAGAATCTGCCTTTACTCTAAGATGCTTAGTTTTAGTTTCAAGAGTTCGAGGTTTTTCATGAAGACCTGATCCAAGTTTGTCCCCGATGCCACAAAGGCTGTTAAATAACCCCACACTTAAAATAATTACAGCTAATTTCAGCATTTTATAATTTTTTGTGATAATAATAAGGTGCAAACAAAATCATGATAATTGTATTGTACTCAAATCTCCAGAAAAGTTGTAAAAGCTACAGAAAAATGTCTAGAAATCTGAGTATGGAAGCAATGTGTCGGAGCCCGGTACTGAAGGAATTACCCACGGCTGAACTCCAAGGATTTGTTTGGTTTTTGTATATTTTAATCCAAGCTGCCCATCCGTCTTTTGTTTTTTTCTCCATCCGCCTGTCATGGCTTCATCACATCCTCAGGCTGCAAAGATTTTTCCATCTTTACATAAAATTACCTTTTAGGAGTCCAACTATCTTTCTGGACAACTTAGAGGCACTACAGCAGTGAAGTTCACACCGAATCACACAAAGATGACAGCTTGTCTTTTTTTTTTTTTGTTTTCCAAAATATGCTGTAGTTTAAGAAAAGCACCATTTGAGCTTCTCTAAATTGTTTAATGTCATCAGTAGGAACTCAAGCATCCATATCAGACAATAGCATCAGTGATAGTACAACAAACTCTGGTGTTTCCAACAACAAAACTGAATAGTGGGTGGAAGTTGCGTACCCTAAAGGGGTGAAGAACATTACATGGTGGTGATTTATCTCTTAGTAAAACCCCGTACCCAAACACCTAGTCGTTTAGAATGAAGATAAGTATCTTTGGGAGTGGAAGGGCTCTCCTGTAAAGCTGGATGTCTGGAGGGGATGCGGATGTGGCGGGCAGGGAAGCTTTAGCTGGTTGGGATTGGGTGGGAGAGAGCGCAGGCTTTGACCAGAGGGTTTCAGATGTCATAGCAGATTCTTTCAGGGCAAATTACAGGGTTTAACCTCTCTTGTCCCAGAGAATGGCAGCGTTCTGATTTAACTTCCTTGACAGACACTCAAGCAACCTGCTACTCAACACCATTGTCGGGGGAGGGGAGGTGGGCGAGTGGGGCACACTTGACTTGGAAGATACTTCACCTCCTTTCAGGCGTTCGAGGGCCCTTCAGGACTCTGCTCGCTGTGGTCCGTTGGTGGCCTTTCTACTTCATTCTGGTGAGAGCTTGGAAGTGTGGCCCTTCCACTGTGTGCTTTAAATGAGTGTACCTCCTCAACCTCTGAGTCAAGAAAAGCTTTGCTGCAAAATGGCTAAAGCACCTGATTGTAACTTTGGTATAAACTCAACAGATTAAAGACAAAGTAAACATTACCAGCAAAAAGAAAAAAAAAAAGCCATCTGGGTTCCCATTACCCTTTAATGATAGATTACACACTTTCTCCCCTCTCTCCTGTTTTTTTTCTTTTCTGCTTATCTTTTTTTTTGTTGTTGTTCTGTAAAATCTGACACACTGGTACACATCCAGTTTTATGGTTGTGAGGTGTAACAGACCTAAAGCTCTCTGAAGCATTTAGCAGCAAGGTAGCAGATTTCCTCGATGCTGCCAGTGTTAAAGGGAGTGCTGAAGCATCTAATGCAATTTCAACCCAACATGGCTCTCTGTGAATAAGCACCACTGGAGTGTACCACCTACTGTATGCTGATCTACTGTACTGCTACTGTTTTTTTTTTTTTTTTTGCTCTAACGCTCCGTTTCTCTGTCTGCCTCTCTCCTAGCGACTGCACTTGCCTCCGGACTTGTCCGACACGGCGAGTCGTGTCAGCAGGGGGGAGCCTGTAGGAGTGGCTTCTGCCTGTGGCTCCGGCGCTTCCGGCACCAAAAACCTGGATTTCTGACAGGAAACCAAAGACTGAATCACCGTGGCCGTTGCCCTCTTTGCTGCGGCAACCGGGGTGTTGCCTCGTTCAGGTGATGTCAGCTGCGATGAAGCAGCCAGCCGTTACCACCTGCCAACCAGGCCAGCCAGAGGTGAAGACCTAAACATCCACAACACCTCTGCTCATAGCAAACACATTTATTGTTTGCATTAAATGTTTTATTTTGCGCAGATATATTAAGTTATCATGATTTTGTCCACACATTAAATAAAATCTCATACAAAGTTGCATTACAAGACAAGTTTGTTTCTTTTCACTTTTGTTACCCACAAAAAGGCTCGCCTCCGCCGCCGGTGTAATCATGAAATATTTTACAGCCTTTACAGATTCTCCATCCTGGGAAACGTTGAATAATTTATCTTTGTTCTTGGCTTTCTTTACAAACAAGAGGCATCTGCTGTGCTGCTCCACCATTTAAATCAGTCCGCAAATACAATTTATGTTCCGGGACAGAGCAATGTGCTCTTGTGAAATTAATTAAAGAAGAGAACAACTGTACGAAACCCAACACGGTCTCTCTGTTGGATCTTGGTTCAACTCTGAGGAGTGTCCTGCATGGCAGCGCTCCGGTCTGCCTGACTGGTTTCAGGTTTATACAGAAAAGCTCCAGTCTAATCCACAGAGACGTTGCTGGTGAGCGGCGTCTACATCCACAGAGCTGAAACAATAGGAATGTGGGCAGAGGGGGCGCAGGCTTCACACCTCATGTGCTGTGTTTGATGGATGAGCTGCTGCTTTAAAGATCAAATTAGGTCAAACGGTCACATGCAAAATTTAAAAAATGAAAATTAAACTACCATGATGAAGGTAATGTTTTTTGTTTTTTTCCTTTTGTTGGAAGCTGATACCACTTTGAATCTTTTTGCCTGTTGAAACCTGGTGTTGTGGGACACACAGGTCACTTTTATGGAACTGCTGCTTAATATTTCGGTAATGGCGTCTGAAGGACTGGGATGGACTGTCCAGAACCTACCCCACCTCTCACCTGTTGAACCCTGGGGACCCCGCCAGGTGTAAGCGTGTAAGATAATGAATGGATGGATGAACATATAATGGAAACACATTAAAAGTTAATTCCAGGAGAAGAGATTAATTTTGTAATGTTTTTATGTTTGCTTCTTTTTGGTCCACTGTTTGACCTGAAAACATTTGGTGCTGGGTCGCTGTTCTTTGATTTTCAGATTATCAACAAACATCATCTGGTTTTTACCCACAAATAGAAAAAAAAAAAAGTAAACCATCTGATGTGATGAAGATTTGGCATCACGTTTAAGTGGCTGCAACCCAACTTCACTGACAAAGTCGTCATCATTTTTCATGTGTCTTGTTTCTATCTACAGAAATATACTTATTCTTTTTTTTTTTTTTTTTTTTTGCATTTTCCCCCAACCTTGAGCGAGCCATTGGCTAATTTGAACTTTTTATAAATCAGTTTATGGCAGTTTGCACTCCAGTTTCACAACGACATTGCCTCAATTTTCAACCAGCTATTCAAAAGTGTAATTCACCCCGCAATGAATAAATGTAGCATTCAGTTTGCGTACGTTCCTCTCATATTGAGTTTGCTTGTTTCCACATTCACAGTCTAAATGTGTTTTTAAATGAAGTCATGGTTTCAATTACGCCGTGTTGGATTTATGGCCACACTATTCATGATAAAGGGTAAAGTTGATTTTAATTTTTTTTCGGGTAAAGCTTCAAGGTTTTCCTGATTGGTTCCTCCGGGGCTCAGCAGTGGGTTAAACAAGATCACCACATGTAGCCTTTTGTTTGTAACACGTATTTTCTGTTATCAATAACCACAAAGTATTTTAGGCCTAGTTATACAAATAAGTTATCTTTTCATTTTACAAACATTTTTCCTTTGATTTGAAACTTGTCTGATTTCTATTCAGCAACAAACTTCCTGGTTGAGTGAGTGGAAAGCAATTTGCAAACTAAATCTTGGAAGTATGATTCATCTCGGGCTCGGCTGTAATTGTGCTTTAACTTTCGCGAAGAAAAATAATTACACAAATTACATCCAAGTTGTAGGATTGTGTGTAGTAGACACAGCTTCAAGAAGACACCTTTTGAAATGCAACTGTAACAAAAGTTTCAAATAGGTGATGAATGTGTCCTTACAGCAGCTGCTCGTGTCCTTTTGACTCCTCACAAATCTGTTTTCCAGAAGTTGCTTTATGTTAGGTCTCGCTTTCCTTTGGGTTAAGGCGCACAGTCTGACATTTCCAAACCAAACTAAGTTTTTCTGAGAACTTTGCTTTGATGAACCACATGTATTTGTCGCAGGTTTTTTGCTACAACCTATGTAAGTTGTAATATTTAACAAGAACACGTTATGACACAGACTCTTTCTGTTGCGCTCGCTCCCACAGACCGCAGAGGACGTAAGTGCCGCCTTCTGTTCCCTGCGGTTTGAACTCGCGTTAAGATCTCTGGAAATGAACCCACCTCAATAAAGAATGGATCTGAAAGCACAAAGAGCCCAAGAACTTTTTTTTTTTTTTTAAAGAAACTCACTGACTTCACAAATGAGTGAGAATTACATTTCAACCATTTCATCCCAAAGATGTGTATTATTTAGATTTCCACTAATTGCAGACCTTGCATTTTGAATCCATCTTCCATTTCTTTCTCTGAAATTATTCATGTTCTTGCTATTCTGCTCTGCCTTCTCTTCCCTCGCTCTTGAACAATCTGCTCCTCCATTTTTGAGATAAAGTGGATTTAATGAATTAAGAAATAGCGTTATGAGGGTGGGCTGGGGGCGGGGATCATCTAAGAAATCTGATTAACCTCCAATCCTCCAACTTCTGATTGGACTATTAAATACTGAGTGAGACGTGTAAATTCAATGAATCGCTGTAGTGGGACATTTGGTGCTCCAGATTGCTGTGTGTTACCTGAACCCGCTCCTCTCCTGAGTATCTTTGCCTTATAGAGATGGACTCTCCACACACCCGTTTAAACCCGCATACACACACATAACCCCCCCTGCTGAGGCAGCAAGTGAAGCAAAATAACTCACTTTGCCATACAATCGCTCCTCTTCCTCGCTCTAGGCTCTGACTGCTTTATTTCCCAACATTTTTTCCCCTCCCCCCTCACCCCACTCTCTCTCTCTCTCTCTCTTCCCTTCTGCCTCCTTCTCTGTGTTTTTTCCATGCCACCGTAGCTCCACTAAAACAAGAGCCAGCGATGGTGAATTGCTTGACCTTTCTCATTGTGTGGTGGTGTTTTGTTGTGTGGTCTGTGTCGACTCGGCTCAGCCCCATACATCAGGAGAGGTTTGTTACTCTGGACACCTTTGTTTTCGTGAGAGTTTGAAATGTTGCGGTGTGTATAACAAACTGCCTCGCTAGGAATTATTTATAAATGCAGGAATGATTCTTGCTTCAAAATGCACGCAAAAAAAAAGTTTTGTTTTTTTTTTTTAAAAAAAGGCTTTCTTTAAGACACTTTTTTTTCTTTTTTTTACTGTACAAAATGTTTTATAGTTTTCACAAAATACATTTAGAAAGCTCCATTTTAAATAAAATTAAATTGAAATATTTAAAGAGACAGCGTGTTTTATCTCAGAAGCAAAGCTCAGACGTAAACCCCGGTATGTGTCCATGTCCTACGTACACACTGAAACAAAAATGCAAAAACTCAAAAAAGAGCATGGCGACAGATGACGCTAGAAAAGAAAAAAAAAAATAAAATAAAACCCATCCCATGGTCTTTAATTATAAATAAGGACTGTTCGACTGCAGTCTTCGAAGCCAATGTAGTTGAACAAAATGTGCTTACAAAATTTTGCAACACAAAACTAATATCTTAAAAAAGAAAAGAAAAAAACATAATGAAAGAAACATTGTGTTCTAGATGAAATACAAAGGCTTTGGTCTGTTTTACAATCAACAATGATTAGATCTGATATGTACTTGTAAACAACTGCCAAACACTTAAGTTTAAAACTCTGTCAAGCAATGTTTAATCATAATTATAGGAATTAAATATTTCTAGTTGCACATTTTCTTCTTTTTTTTTTATGACCATAGGACACTATATTACAACTATACCTAAGAGACAAATTGTACCTGACCCTAAAGAAATGTATTTCATGATGCAATGGAACATTTATAGAATATTCTTGGGAATGTAAAACTGAAATTGACTTTTATTGGAGAAATCTTTCTGGAAGATTTCCGAAAAAAAAAAGGGGAAGACAAGTACTTTACATTTGGACATTAACAAACTGGATTATATCGAAGACGCAGTCAACCATTTACAGAATACAGGTGTTTGGAGGGGGGGAAGGGAGATGTGGAAGGGGAGGGTTTGGGGGGGGTGGGTGTCTTGCTGCACCTGTTTTCCACGCGTAATGTTCTCGGTGGTAATCTAAAGAATCAATCCAACCACAGAAGCAGGAGGTCCAACTTGTGTTGCAAGCTGTGCCGTCTTTGCACGCTTGGAGCTGTTGATAGGATTCCCAATCTAATAAATGCAAGGCCTTGTATCAGAGGCCGAGACCGCCGCGGCCTCAGTGGGTGGATCGACTTGGAGTTTTCCTCCACCGAATATCCGTTCGCAACAAAATAGGACCAATAAATAGTTTTCTCTTCTTTTTTTTTTTTTCCTGTCACAGTAAGAGTCTTCCTCCAGCTTTTTTCGTCTTTAATGATATGCGTCCAGAGACCATGCAAAGGGCTGGTAGAAAGTCTCGATATAAGCAGATTAAAAGATAGTCATGGCAGATTCTCTCAGCTTCTCCTTTAGCAAAAAAAAAAAGAAAAAAAAGAAAGAAAAACACCAACATGGTTTTCTAGCAGTCCGTCTATCAGTACTTGATCTTGTTTTTCTTTTTTTTTTTTTTCATATTAACATACAAATGGCCATTTACAAACACATCAGAAGAAAAAAAAGGGAAACAATGACTGAAGTTGGAAATAGAAAAAGAACGGATAAGTTTTTGTTCCATAAAAATTTAACACCGGGCACTTTACAGAGGTCCATATTTTTTTTTCTGTCTCTCTCCACTGTTGGTCTCTCTCTTCCAAGTCCTCGTTTTGAATGTGCCTAGAGCTACACAACAGCACACTGTCCCAGCGGGGGGGGGGGAAACAAAGCCCAGACGTCCCAAGGCTCTCCCAGAGTCCCTCTCGTTCTTTCCTCTCCTGTCTGTTGCCTCTTCCTCAACCCTCTTGCGCCTTTTTTTTTCCTTCTTCCCCCTTTCTCTCCTGTGCCATGTATTTGTGAGGAGCACTGCCGGAGGGCGATGGTGGAGTGGGTGCTTACAGGGTGAAGTAGCTCTTCTCTCTACTGTAGTCTTGACCAGTACTGAGACATGTCAGGCTCGCTCCCTGGGACTTGGACAGGGACAGACACTCCAGGAGAGATGAGTCCTGCAAGAGACAAAAAAAACAAAGAGAGAGAAAGAAATGAAAAAAACATAATACAGAAATCCATCAGCAAAGAGGTGAAGTATCTTTAAAGGTCGTAAGTAGCTGAGTGCATGCACTGTGTGCAGTCAGAGGTGACACCGGGACAGAGTGTTGTACTTTAAAAGCTTGTAAAAATGAGCGGACAAGCTTTGGGGGACGGGTGGGGGGCTGCGGTGAGTCACAACGCTCTGCACACGGCCGCTCTCTGAAACGCTCGCAAGCTCGATAAATTGAGGCCGTGGCGATGGCATTTAAACAGAGAGAGTACAACAGCAAATGAATCAAATTAATTAGCAATTTAGCACAGAGGAAATGTGGTTATGCATGATTAACTCTTCATGACTATAACCGGTATGTATGGCCCTCTGAAACAGCACCCTAATGGGGTGGAACTAAACTATGTGCCGGAGTCGTGGGGCTGACATGATGGCCTAGAGTGGCAATGAAATGAACAGGGCTCACACTGCTGCAGGGAGAGAAAATGATTTGATATTGACCCCGGGACGTTTAAAGGATGGAAGTCTCTCAAACAGACGGGATGGGAAAGTAAAGCCGCAGCGACGGATCATGAATCAGACGCGGCTATGAAGTACCCCCTAATTACAGGAGAGGTGGCAGATATTTCACAGTGCTGCGATTAGCTCCCATACGGATGTTTGTTGGTAAACAATAAACTTTCTGCCTACCTGTTGAGGTGGTACCAGAAGTGGTCATTGATTGGCTGTTCATATGTGCCTGCATATGAGGGGGCGTGTATGTTTCGTAGCTCCGCCCGTTCACAGGCGGACTGGTAGGCAGCATGCAGGAGTAAGAGGAGGTCTGGCTGGGCTATAAAACGAGGAGAAAATTATTCATTAGCTTAGCCAACCATATTTTCAGCTCAGCAGTCTCTAATAGCTTTTATGCTGCACTTTGTTATATTTCCCTGTCATAAAAGCCATTCTTTCTTGCTCTTTTTTTTTTTTTTACTATTTTTAATTTTTCTCAGGAAGACTTTTAGGGTGTCTGTTTGGACTTACTTCAGGTGTGTTTTGTTTTCAGATTTACAATAAACCTGCATCATCCCAAAACCTGACCTGAAAGTTCCTCTGCACTTACTTGCATAGGTAGATTGTTGGCCATGGTGAAGCTGGGCATGGGGGGCAGCGCACTGTAGGTGTTTGTTAGTGCAGAATCAGGCCTGCCAAGCATTGACCCCGAGGTGAAAGACACTGTCAGGAGATGGAGAGAGAGAAAAAAACAAAAAAAAAAACGTCAGAAGCAACAGAAACTGTGCTCATATTACACACATGCGGTCCTTTGGTCAACGGAGCTCATCTCATTCGTGTTGTCGTTCAACATGCTGATGGGCCCAGAGAGATACTGTACAATACTTCTCAGGTGACTGACTTTTGAGCATGAGCTTCAGCTCTGCTGGTGTGCTCTCCTGCCTGATTCTGCAATTACACGGACAGTCAGCTGTGAACTTTTACTCAGTCATCCATTAAAAGAGAAGCACAGCTTTTCTTCAAGTGTACAACCCTCCTTTACTATATCAGTCCACTCAGACTGTGACTCTTTTACTGTTTAGTGATATTTCAGGCAGGTCTTGTCTGGTTTGTACTAGTAAGTGGGAGAATGTGTCACTGTATATGTTTTTTTGACATTTATTTGATAAGTGTGTAGGTGTTTCGGAAGTAACCCCAACATTTTGGAGTGGTCTTGTCAGTTCTACATGAACTTCTTGGAAAACTATAATTTCACTTTAGCTTAAAGAGACAGCAAGTCTACTCTGTGTCAGCCAGTTTGGACATGTATGTGACGGTCCTTGTTCCCAACTTTTATAGTCTTGTTTTTAACCAAAAACTAGCTTCATGATGGAATTTTTCATGCGGAAACAGCTGCCATATGTAATTATAAATGTAAATTTAGTATTTCCTTTACAGTTGCTTTCAGGCCTGATAGACTTTTTGTTGTTGTCATTTTAAAAAGTGGATCTTGAGGAACATTTTTTTTGTGGTAATTTGATCCCAGAATTTTAACCACAGCGCAGAATACAAGGTTTAAGTTTTTTTTTAAAAAAAGACTCCACCTGGTAAATATTAAAATATTTATAAAATTGAAGAGTTTGAAGATGTGTGTGGTGGGCCTACCCGGTGTGGTGGGCTGAGGGATGGCTTGGTAGACGCTGGTGCTGAAGCTGCTGCTGATGGGAATGTGACTGGAGGAGTTGTTGGCCTGTCGACGCTGGTTCCGCAGCTTCTCCTCTCGCCTCCACTTTGCTCTTCTGTTTGAGAACCATACCTTTGATAAAAAAAAGTAAATAAATAAATTACTATCTATATACTTTATTTTCTTCCCAACAGACAAAAACCCATCAAAGAAGAATCTGATGTACAAGCTTTCACAAGTGAACAAAAACAAGTTGTTGGAGGCCATACTTGTATTCTTGCTTCGGGCAGGTCGATTTTCGCCGCTAGTCTTTCCCGTGCGAAAACATCTGGATAATGCGTTCTCTCAAATTCTGTAATAGAACAAATCAAACAAAAAACATGAGTAAATAACTACAAAGGTGCGTGGATATTAGTTCATAAAACGCTGTTTTTTTTTTTGTTTGTTTGTTTGTTTTTTGTTTTGGCCTTTAAAGGCTTGGCTTTCACCTCAGAATAAATTCACATGGTCGTCGGGAACACATTGGCTGCTATTATTTCATATGATAGGAGTTTGACGAAATAATTTACTGATTTTTGGACCTTTTTCCAGCGCCTCGATTTGCTCCTGCGTAAAAGACGTGCGGTTCCTCTGCAGTTTTCTCTTGAGCTGCAGACGCATCTGCGTCTCCTCCGAGTCTTCGCCGTTCGAGCTGATGGAGTTTGTGTTTTCTCCTGCGCCGTCCTGCTGTTGGCAGCCATCTGAGAGCAGAGGAAGGAAGAAGAGGAGAGGGGGAAAAAATCATTAATGGAAATATACATTCATTTAATCTAATTGAATAATTAATTATCTTGTTGCATGAGCCTACAGCTAATTGTACAGAGCGCTGTGCTACATCATTAATTAAGCCCCCCCTTTCCCTCCATCATGGTTAATTTAATTCAAAATTGGAGGAATTATTTGCAATTTCTTCCTAGTGTTGCCAGATTACTGACGAGTGCCTACGTGAAAGAGGCTAGTGTAAAAAAAAAAAAGTGTTTAATGTGTTTATAAAATATTGTGGGAAAAACAGGATGGCCCTGCGCACTTATCGTCTCCCAACAATGGTTTGTGTTCTCAAAAGGTTAAGAGAAATGTGTCAAGAAGTGGCGAGCCTCTTTTCAGAGCCTATGAAATGTATTAAAACCCCAAAACTCTGCGGCCCCCCATCCCTCCCCAACCCATCCCCTCTGTTTTCTAGGACAGAGCAGCGCTTCAATGGTCGCTCCCATATGGGCGTTGGTAGAGCCATTGAGGTGACCACCAACTTTTGAATAGGAGAAGACGCTTTTCAGAATGATACAATGCCTCCAGGAGTAAGGGGAACCATTAAACTATGGACACAGCCAGGGACGACCAGCGAGCCCTCGGTGGGTGTAATATATGGGAGGAGGATGGATGGGGGGTGCGGGAAGGGGGAGATGACAAAAGGATCCTCTCTCTGTGGAGGCGCGCAGGCTATAGTGCTCCGGCATTGTGCGTACGAGGATCCTAGTCAACAGAGCTTTGAGTCCAGTGTGTTAACCCTTATCCACTACCATCATTAATCACGTCCCCCGGCCAGCTACACGCCAGTCAGGATTTCTGTCTTCAATTGGAAACAAATGAGTGAGGAGAGAGCATGCAACCCCCTGAACAACCCGAAATAGGGCCAATCTATTCACTGCCCCTGCTTGTCCGCGGTGGGCCCAAAGGCCCCTTCAGATGCAGGGCGAGGCTTATCGACTAATGTCTGTCTTGTTGTTGGACATCATTATCACACCGAGAAGTTAATGCGAAATTAAGCAGCGGGTGAGCCATTGGAGGGAGGTTTATGTAATATCTCAACGATGCGGATCTCTGACGTCAAAACGTGCATTTTTTTAATTTTTTTTTTTTTTTTATGTTTTATTATTATTATTTGCACAGACGTTGGAACAAGTGTAGATCCATCCCTGCACGCCACAAGCCACATCAAATAAAATATGTCTATTTGATGATGGATTTGAAATTATCTGTAAGCAAAAAAAAATTGACACGTTCACTTGGGCCTGAACGTAGAGCAAATGTTTCAATATGTGAGTCAGTGGAGGACATCTGATGTTACTTGACAATTTCCCGTGCTGCATAATGGACAAGGTATTCATCTATAGACCAACAGTTTGTGTCGGCGCTATTTGTTTCTTCGCTCCGGTTAATCCACAAAAAAGAGCGAATGTGCAGCTATTATCCGTCTGCCAGACCCACTGACGCTCGGATGGGATTTTGTTTTCTTTATAAAAGCGCTGGGAAATAAACTCATTCTTTAGTATCGCGGTGTCTCAACCAGTCAGGCGGAAAAGCAGCAGCAGCAGAAGAAGAATAAAAAAAAGGGAGATACCGAACCAATTGCGGCACCTTTCAGCTGCTGAGGCTGGATCAAAACACTCTTGAGAAACCGCTTAAAACTGAAAGAGAAAGTGAGAGACTAAATCCTATAGACGGGATTTGGAGCCATATAGGCAGCGAAGGAGAAGGAGAAAGGGATGAAAGAGGGAGATCGGCGCCGAGGTTTTTATTCGTCAGTCTTTGGGATATAGAGCTGTCTTCTGTTTGGGGCCCCTGTCACTCTCCATATAACCTTTCTGTGTGTTCAGTCCGCTTGACTGATGGAAAACATATTTTAGATCCCCTGAGACAAATATTTGAAGGGTCGGTGATAATATTAACAGCATAGATTATTATTATTATTATTATTATTATTATTATTATTATTATTATTATTATTATTATTACTGAGGTTAATTATGATACTGTCATAGCTTATATCGAATGTTAGAATGTTATAATTATATAATACTTATTGTAATAATATAAAAATTCTTACTATTTTATTATTATTATTATTATTATTATTATTATTATTATCATTATTATTATTACATTGTTGGGCATATAATGATGGTAATACTTTTATATTGACATCTAATTTATAAGTAGATATTAATATATAATTGTATGCTTACGTTTGACATAAACAGTCATTTTCAATATGATATAATAATACTATATATTATTTATACTACTTTTAAATAATAATAATAATAATAAGAATAAGAATAAGAATAAGAATGTTTAGTAACTTGTTTCACTGCGTGGTTACAGCCCCACGTGTTGAAATGGCCATTACATAAATTCTAATTTCCTCTGCATTTTCTCAGATCCACACTTGCATTTCCGCCTTGTGGTGCATGTAAAACAAACACAAATAAAATATTTCCTTGTTTAATTTGTTCGTTTTTTTTTTGTTGTTGTTGTTGTTGTTTTTACAGACATGATCTGTTACGTCTGATCTTTTCTGCACAAAGTTAGGCCTGTAATGCGCAGGCCCAGCAGCACCGAAGCCCTCTGAAGTGGAACATTTCCACAGCAGCCCCACCATCCATCTCCACACTCCTGCATGTTGCCATAATGAGACACAAAGCCCCCCTCTAATGAGCAATTACACATAGTGCGGGCCGTTCCCATAACCAATCATTGCGTGTGAAGGGAAACATTCCTTTGTACTGATATCCGCGCACACCGCTCCGCGGCTCTGCCTCCGCCTCTTCATCAGTGGAAAAGGGGAGGAAGTGCAGGGCTGTTGGATGGACACCTCTGCTGAAAGGACAAGCCGTTGTCACGCACATCCATGTCTGGGACAGTGGAGGCATTCAGTCTGCATGTATGGCCTTCAGCTTCCTCTAATAGAAAACCCTTAATTGATGGAGTTGTTAGGGAGTGCGCAGGCTTACAGTACCTGCCTGCAGACAGACTGGCATGGCAGCTCGTTCTAATTTCAAGCTGCAAATCAAATATATTAGCGAGTGACCACATCAATAAGAGCCGGAGTGCCCCGGCTTTATCATTGCAATCGTCAGAGGGAGACTGGAAGCCGCGTGCGTCAAGGTGTCTCTATCGACACTGCGTGATAATGAGGCTCACCTTGGTTGGGCTGCCCTGGCACTGATGTTCCGGGGTACCAGCCTGGCCGGGTCCCCCAAGTTCCTGTCTGACCGTTGAGCATTCTCAGCTTGTCATACATGCCATCTGCGCCCATCTGTTGCTTTTCACTCGCCAGGTTGCGGAGGACTCTGTTTATTGATGACACCTGAATGACAAATTACATATGA
>NW_006799972.1:1644406-1647632 GCF_000485575.1 Poecilia formosa
GTTCCTGGTTCCTGCTCGGTTGGCGCATGTCAGGATTGGGGATTTCATACTGTACTGCCCCTCCACTTTGAAAACGCGGTGTATTTAATAAGACTGAATGGTTGGATGCCCATCTCTTTTTCCTCCACTGCATGGGAAAAAAGTCACTTCATGTGGCAAATTAAATCATGCAACACAACTTCCAGTCAATGCACTTACGCTGGGTATGTTGTCGTTGGTGCAGATCCCCTCCGACAGCAGCCGGTCGCGGATCTCCCAGGCAAAGATCGACGGACACTCCCGCTTGTACTGCGCGATTTTGGCGACCACCTCCGGAGTGGCGACACGGGGCTTGCTGCCGCCTATCGCTCTCGGTCTTATGGAGCCAGTTTCATAATATCTGCCCAGGATCTTGCTCACGCAGCCGTTGGACACCTGGACGGGGAACAAAAGACACAATTCACATACATTATTTATGACTATTAATGGAATGTCTATGATGGCTCAAATAATTTTCACCTTTTCACTGTCCAGCACTTGGACTTCATCATGGGTCTACAAACACAGAAAATATGCCTTCAATTGTACATTAGGCATTTTTCTATATAATAGCAGGCAGAGTACTGTTCTTTTTCTTTTGTTGTTGTTGTCGTTGTCGTTCTTCGCGGTCTAATTACATTTGCAGAGAGCAAATTATATAATTTTATTGCCTTGAAAGGGACAGAAAATCGCGTTTTAAATGATCTTTTAGGAGTTGCGTCATTTCCATTCTGCTCCAAGAGATCATTTTCAGACTGTGGACATAGTCTGCATAAAGATTTGATACATTTTTACTTGCAAAATAAAAATTAAAAATAAAAAATAAAAAAATAAATACAACACAAGAAAAAATAAAACGTCACCTGCAGTATCCTGGAGATGTCGCAGGGTCGAGCGCCACTATGAGCAAGTTCAACTATTTTCTGCCTGGTGGAATCCGGCAGCGGTCTGCCATTAACAAACACACCACCAAGCTGGTTTACGCCACTGTGACCTACATGGAGACAAAAGCGTCGGAGTCATCACATCACGGCGCAGCGTGGCAACAGAAGCAGGTAAAAAAACAAACAAACAAACAAAAAAACAGTGATTTTCATGTAATGGGTGGCTTAAAGCGTTCAGGATAACCGAGGTAAAGATGCAACATAAAGGCAGCATACGGTCAAACTGAAAGAAAACCTTTCCCCACACGAGGTGTTCAGGAGCTGCTCTCCTCTGATAGCAAACAGAGCTCACAGTTATACAGCGGCTGACACATGCAGAACAGGAGTCAAAGGACAGCCAGCGTCACACAAACCAAGCCAAAACATCTTAATTGGGTGACAGAAATCATATTTGCACGATCAGCCGCCTGCAGAAAATGGAACCAACCTCTTATCAAACCGGCAAACTTCTCCATCCTGCCACAAAAAAAACAAAAAAAAAACAACCCAGCACTTCACCCAGTATCAAGCCTTCTAAATAATAATCGACATCCCTCACAATGTCGTTTAAAAATGATTGAATTCAGTTAAGACGCAGCATTTGTTTTAAAACGAGAGGCGATAAATCCGAAATCTTTGTTGTAAAAAAAAAAACAAGAAAAAAGAAAAGACGCGTAAATAAGGTGATAAGCATTTAAATGCAAACTCCAAAATAACATTTTTGTTGTTGTAATGTCTAAAAAACGAGTAGCTTATTTAAATAATAATAATAATAATCCTTAAAATTATTTTATTGCACTGCTGTTAAGCAAAGAATAAACCCGCAAACCTGAAGCCAAATGGGAAAGCTGACTCCCCGGAGTGCCTGCGCTGCGCTCTGATTCTCCGCTCCCTTCCCCTGCGCTGCCGCCCGGTGCATTGACTCCGGGAGCAGAGGCTCCTTAGCAATAAATAAGCTCCAAATATAGAAGAGGGGGAAAATATGATGAGCCTGCCTGACATTTGTCTTTAAAATAAAGCTAGCTGCACGTCAAGTTTGAGCTTAATTTCTGGAAATGGGCGGAAGTCGCCTCGGATCATGCATGGGAGGCTAATTGAAAAGATCAGTTGGAGCACTTGTGGCAGGCATGTCACTTTATGACACCGCTCCGCTTTTGAAAATCGCATCGTCACGACAAATAGTAGCATGATAAAACGGCCCTTTCTGTCTGCATTTGGATATCACTCAGACAAAATTGGACGCTACTCGTTTACCCTCCGAGGGAGACTTCGTTTTAAGGTGGCCAGGGGCTACGCGCGGTCACACAAACGAGGGCGCGCCTGGATTCTTAACATATTAAAAGTGACATGCAGTTTTTTTTATTCCCTCCCCCTTGTTTGTATTTGACAACAAATGCTCACAGCCACTGCAGTCCTGTTGTGTGCAGTCGGTGGGTGTCTTTACTCTGCGCTGTGCAACATCCACTCAACAATGAGTGCAGACTTTATTTATGCTATGAGAAAAAACAAAACAAAACAAAAAACAAAAAAACAACACATATCCCTTTCATACTTGACTGGATGCAAACCTGTTCAACTGAGCAACATATCCCTTTTGGCCGCAACGTGTAATAATCTCCCAGCGTGGATCTGATTGATGGTAAATCCATTATCATCCCTCTTGCTCTTTTGGTAATTCCAGGATTAAGTGGAATTAATAGACTTCTTACGATGAAATTGGCCCATTCCAACATTAAGCTGCGCTGCTTCTCCTCCGCCGCTCCATCACCTCTGATTTATACCTATCATATAAATCCTCCGGATCAATAAAACCGTCAGATAAGGACGTCACATAAAAATCAAACTCTCTCTGTGCGTCTGAGGTTAAGTCTTAATCATGGCGGCAATTCCCTCAAGTGGCCGCAGTCGATCTCGCCCGCTGGCGCTGATTACGCGCCCTTGTATTCTATTGCAAGTCGACTAATAGGAAAACATATGGTGTCAATTTGGACGCTCCCCACCATATACACCCAGGAGTTATTAGCACAAAAGCCGGCGAGGCCGCCGCGACCTTTAGACAACCCAAAGGGCCGGGCCGAGTGATATCTCCTCGGCAATTCGCAGCAGACATCACACGCCAAGCCAGGGGAGCATCCCATTAACATCAATCCGCAGCAAAGCAGGAGCGCAGGGGTGTTTGTACACAGCTTTGATAAGACCCCCCCCACCACCACCCACCCCATCATCTCTTGTGACAAGCAAGAAAAAAAAATCAAAATAGAAAAATAATAAATCGACTGTCTACA
>NW_006799972.1:1648380-1655198 GCF_000485575.1 Poecilia formosa
CTCTCTCTCTCTCTCTCTCTCTCTCTCTCTCTCTCTCTCTCTCTAGAGAGGCATGGCGTGTGATTAACTTGTTCAATAATAACTTTGCCTATACATATGATTGCAAAATAGGTATAACAAAATAATAAATTAACTGCAATGGAACGAGCATCAAATAGCAAACATTTCTTCCCTCATGCAAATTTCTGCAAGCACACATGATGTTTTTTTTTTTTTTTTGAGAGTGCAAACATGTTAGCGGCCGTTGCTTCCATGCAACCACGTTAAGAAGCTGCGGCTGTAATGAGAACTTTCACAATAACATGGAGATATATGAAAACAACTTACTGTTCTGCATCATTGAGGCTACGCCAGACTCCCACGTGGCTTGGTTGTGGTATTCTAAGCATCACAAGGAGATAACAAATCTGGTTAGCATCAGATTAGTTAGGAATTTCCTATAAACATGTTCATTTCACTTGTTTTTATACGTTCTAGATTTTTTTTTCTTTTAAGGATTTTAAAAAAAAATGTTCCCATTTCTTTTGTCGATTTGAATTTGGCAGCTGCCTTTTCTTGTTCTCTTTTATCTGTTTTTCTTTTCTTTTTCTTTTTTTTTATTACAAATACAGATGCAAAAGTAATGTATATATAAATATATTTTTTTACATCCTAAGTGCATGTTTATATTTATATTCATATATGTGGATTTTAATTAAACTTGCCTGGAAACAGAGTTGACTGTCCACTCTATAACAATTTAGTCAATCATCTGCCGCTTTCACTACTTAATGTCTCCCTATAGGACAGAGCAGAACAACACATTAGCACAGCAGCAGCTACACTGATCTGCTCAAACCTAACAGTCTACATTCCCCCCTCTCCTTCTTTCTCTCTCTCTCTCTTTCTCTCTCCCTCTCTCTCTCTCTCTCCCCCTCCCCAACTTTATTTACAATTAATCTAAATCCGGTTGCCAAGCAAATGACTTATAATTGACGTGAGACAACATACATGTCAGCACCTGTCAAAATAAACTCAAACTAACCACCAGTGGGCCTATAACTCTTTTTACAGCACTTTTCCTTTCAGTGCTTTTATTTTGTGGGGCTTTAAACAAAGAAATCAGCTCTCATCGTCCCAGCAAGAGGCCTTTAAACATCCACCACCCACCATCCCCACCTCCCTTAAAAAAAAAAAAAAAAAAAAGACTTGATGTAGGAACTGTACAGTGACACACGTTGTCTACTTCGCCTCATTGCTTTGCAAAAGTACAGAGCAGGAGGGGGTACAGAGCTGGTGTACAAAGCCTGCTGGTCTACCCCAACAATGCTGCGTCCCCTCCTCTCTGCGTATACCTCCAACTCCGGGGTGAAAACTCGGCCTTCGCGACTAGAAACACGCAACTAAAACACACCAACAAGTTCAGATTAATACAAAGAGCCGGAGGCATGAATCCACCCCCTCCGGGAGCATTCACACACACACACACACACATACACGGCCGTGACCCCGCTGCCGCTGGTGCGTCAATGCTGGTTTTGTTTGCCCTGCTCTCATAGATGAGGGTGGGGAGATATAAATGTTTTGTTTTGTTTTTGTCCAAAAAAGTAATTTCTCGTTATAAATATTTGGTGGTTGTTCGGTGCTGCTGGTGCGGGTTGTAAAGCGGTTTTTTAACGACACAACAGCGCAGTGGGGCGCTCAATTGGAAAAGACAAATGCCGTAAAGAAGCTATTGAAAAAGAGAGAGGGGGGAAACAGATAAAAAAAAGGGGGCCAGGCCAGGGAGAAGTCTGAAGTTTTCATTTTCTCCCTCCATGTGGAGCTGTGTTGTGTGCAAAGAGAAAGGAGGAAAATGGGGGGCGGGGGAAGGAGGCTCCATAGTCCTTGTCTCTCATAGACATGCGTGTATAGGCCGAGACTAGATTGGGAAGACGCAAGCAGGGGCCACCATTACTTTTAGATTATAACGTGTTTTAACAAATAAGCTGTTCGGTCATTAATCAAATTCAAATTCCTTCACATTGACCCACATTACTCATCAGTCAGCAGCTAAATCTTAAAACATAAAATGTACATGACGCAACTAACAATTCAAGATGTGCTCATTTAAAGTTAGTGCTTTGCATCCAGACAGTATAAATAAAATGGTTTCATTGAGGGTTTTTTTTTTTTATCGCCCTATAAATGCGCTTGCTGTTAGTCTGTAGCTTTCAGGCTTCCTATAAAGGCCCGAGTGGTTAATCATTTATTTAGGGTCGAAAGCTCAAACGTTGTTGTTCCTGGGGGTTAACTTGGACCTAATCTGCATTTCTTTCCCTGTCGTAATCCGGAACAACAATGTCTTAATTCAGCATGCGTTATTCTGGCGGCTGGACGCTACGCTCACAACATTCTCATGCACAACCGGTCCACGTAAGGCCCAAACTCAGGCCGAACATGCAGAAGAAAATACAGCATATATGTATATTTTTGGTGTTGTTACAATAACTATATCTGCTGCTACTAATGCATTAATTAGAGAAATAGTCACATGTTACGTTTCATGTATATATATATTTTTTTATTATTTAAAAATATGCTTCAGGTTTTTATGTCATGGCTTAATTTATTTTATAATCAAAAACGTATTACTAAATTAAATCAAAATACTTTAAAAAAAAAATCAATTCTTATGTTTTAAGAAACTCGCTTGAAAGCAGCAGCAGTTCCACGTTTTCTATTTTAGATGGCTAAAATTATATCTTAAGGATTTATTTAATGGTGATTATTTTGTGAGCTCTTATAAGAGACACTCTATGTAACCTAGCTCCTAAAATAATGAAAATCACATAACAATATTTTTAAATAAATACAGAAAGTTCCAATTGTTTACAGGTCACAAGAAGAGCACCTAAGGATGGGGAGTGTTTTGTAAGTTTTTTTTTTTTTTTTCATTTGGAACACAAACAAACCAACCCTCCTCTTGAGTATATGATGTTTTTATTACTTTGTTTTATTTTATTTCTTTAATTTATTTTTAATTTTAAAGAAGGCGCTCTTAAGACTCGCCTGCATGAATCAATCTGACACCTTTCCTCAACGGGTCATTGCGCTCCACTCCCCAAGACGATCACTGACTGTAGTTGATTGTTATTTTTTGTTTGTTTGTTTTTAAATTATTTTTTTAAAATTGTATTTATTTTCTTCTCCCGTCTCATGTGCTGACATACATAAGCGGTAAGCTATCCATGGACTTAAACACAACAACAGAATGACGGAAATAATGTGGAGCGTATAAAATACAACAGAAGCGCCGAAGGCGACTTGGACTTTTTGAAAGAGTCCAAACAGAAGACAGCGCGGTACCACTAATCCTCAAGCCAAAACTGGAAATATACTACTTTATTAATAATAATAATAATAATAATAATAATAATAATAATAATAATAATAATAATAGAGAAACTTATAGTCAAAATCTCACCTTTTTGGGGCATCCTCCGTCCTTTTTAAACTATAGGCTGTAGAGCCCCGCTCTCCACACCAAAATAATAGGAGGTGGGGGTTGGAGGGGGGGGAGGGAGAAAAAGAGCAAAAAGCCAAAAAGCCGACCAGGATTTAAGTGTCTCGCTCTCCCCCGGAACTTTTGAAGAGGAAAAATTAGTTTCCAGTGGTCTTCGGCGGAGACGGAGGGGATATCCCTGCGAAGGAGACAGAGATTGACAGTGAACTCAGATGTCAGAACGCACGGAGTTTGGCGCTGGATGTGCGCTGGCGTGTGAGAGAGCGAATGAGAGAGTCGGGATGAGGGAGAGTGGGGAAGAGAGAGACGAGGGGAGGGTGGAAGGGGCGGAGGAGTGGAGGGGAGGGGGGGCACAGAGAGCGAGGGAGAGAGAGCGATGGTGGAAAGGAGGTGGGGGTAAAGAGAATGAACACACCTATGCTGATTGGTGATGGAACAAGTGTATTAATGTTATGTGTTCCTGGTCGGCTGTGTGCGCCTCTCCTCTCCTCCCTCCGCCGCTCTTCACTGGCCCATTAGCGCGACCCGACCTCTGTCATCATCCCCCATATAAACACTTTCCCCCCTGCACCACAGCCAAAGCGGGAAACAGGACTGAGCCACAGCGACGGAGAAGCAGAAGAAGAAGAAGAAGAAGAAGAAGAAGAAGAAGAAGAAGAAGAAGAAGACGAAAGGACGAAGGAGAAGAAGAAAAGCAAAAGGGGGGCAGAGAGAAAGTCTCGAGTCTTTCCCAACCCACTCAGTTCTGCAGCCCACGGACGCAAATGCACCCTGTGCCCACTTGCTGCAAATAAGCAGCTGCAAAGACAAAACAAAAAAATAGAAAAGAAAAAAAAAAGAAAAAGAAAAAAAAACGTCTATTCCTCTTCCAGGGAATCTAAGGCATGCTCGGCTCCAACCTGAGGCTTGACGGTGCTGCAAAGAGGTGGGAGGGGAAGAAGTGGACAAATGGGGGAGGAACTGGCGGAACCCACGGCAGTGGAGCAGCGCACACGTGAATGTTGGAACTCTTAGCACCGAATTAAGACCACAAAGAGCAGCATCGTGCCTTTTCCTAACAGAGCCGATGCGATTTATGTTACGGAGACCCATGCATATTGTTTTTTTGTTGTTTTTTTTTGCGGATGTTGCTCACAAACCGTAACAACTGTAGTTTTCTTAGAGTTCACTCTGTCTGCTGCTCTGTAATAAAATCCTGCACCTGCTCCTTCTAGAATAAAATAAAACGTAATTGTTAAAAAGTTTTAGAAGCATCACTCACTGGCAAAAAAAAACAAAAAAAAAACAACTAAACCTATCTTAAATCGAAATGTTGTAAGTTAAAAACTCACAGCCCTGACTCCAGAAAAAAAAAAAAAATCCTCACCACGTGCTTTTGTTTATTCTTTTTGAGCATCACCGTCTCCCCTCCCGAACAGCCATACCCCTCCTGTCAACAAGGAGCGCCATGCGTAAAGAGCGCGGCCCTTTAGGCAAGCTCGGCTGCATTTTATGGGGAGGTGGGGTGGTGGTGTTGAAGGGAGAGAGGGTGGATGGGGTCGCGGGCGGGGGGTGTATTTGCGACGTCACTCCCGCTTCCTGACAGCGAAGAGCACGCGCGTAAATAAAGTAAAGCAAATGACTGCGTAGCCATGGCCACACGCTCCCCGTAACCGGCTGAATGACTGGACCATTACCGCACACCTCAGCGCACCCAAAAGCAACCCCTCTGCGCCATGTGTCCGAGCGTAAACTCTGAGCTCTCTGGGAGGAAGGAAGGCACCCCAGAAAAAAAAGAGGAGTAGGAGGGGGGGGAGAGAGAGAGAGACAGAGAGAGAAGTGAGGTTTGTGTGCATGCTGAAGTCAAAACTAAAGCAAAAAAAAAAAAAAAAAAAAAAAGAGGGCGCCTCAGAGAGGGCCAAATGACGAGAGAGGGGAAGAGCATAAAAAGGGGGAGGGGGAGGAAATTTTTCTCTGCTTTTTTTTCTCTTTTTTTTTTTAGGGATGGGGAGCCACGAAATGAAGTCATGGGGGCCTACACTTGACTTTCTTTGACATGTGAAAAAGTAGGAGAAGTCAAAGCTCATCAATAAAACACTTTGGAGGTGAAAGAGGGCTCCCTAACAACCATTGCATTCCTGACTGCGGGTTCAATGAGTAGACAAACGACGCTGAGAGAGAGGGAGAGAGAGAGAGAGAGAGAGAGAGAGAGAGAGAGAGAGGAACAGGGAGGGAAGGGAAGGGGATGGAAGGGAAGGAGGTGAGGGTCTGCCCGGCTTGAATGGGGCCCTCAGTGGGCCGGCGAGATAATGAGCTGAGAAGACCGACTCAAACTGTCACCGAGGGTCCCGTGGTGAGGAACAACACTCTGGCCAGCGCTCCCTCATCAAACAACCCGTAAACTAAACGAGCACATTCATCTGTTTCTCCTTGCTGCTTTGTTTCTACTTACTCAGACTGGTGGTTCAGCCGATGGGCCCGCCGTGAATGCTCGCAGCTTATATCATCTAACGAGGGGGTGGAGGGATCGTGGGGGGTTCCCTAACATTTTACGTCAGTGACCCCTCCTATTAGACATGCATTAGACCAAAAACACCCCCTCACACACTTTGTCTCACTCACACACACACAACACCGTCTCTCCCTCACCTCTTCCTTCTCCTAGTCAGGAGTTTGTGCCATTAGGGGGACCTCGACTTGGTTCCAAATTAAACTGTAGGAGGAGCTAAAGATTCACTCAGCTATACTGCTTTGAATAATTTACAGTTTCCAAGAGTTTGGATGTATTAAAGTAAGACTGATGCTAAAAGGGCCAAAGAAAGTTCTCTATATCCGCAGTGTTGTTCTCGAAAGAGAGAGCTCCAGGAGAACTGTGAGGACGGTTAGAAAGTTTCTTTTTTCTTTTTCTTTTTTTTTTTTTTAAATCCAGGAACCGTTTTAAAGTCTCCAAATTTGTCTGTTCAGGGGGTCGCAGAAATATATGGGGGTTATTTTTTCTGCAAAACTCTCTACAAATGCACACTTTTGTTGTGCTAACTGTATAGTGCCACTCACTCACTACTTTTAAATCACTTGTCACAGTCTGCAGCTGTCAAACAAAACAAAACAGAAGAGAACAGAATTCACGCCACTAACCTGGCTGCCTTCGCCTGACAGACAGATTCCCCGGTGAGAGTGTCAAGTAGTTTTCTTTGGAAACAATGCCTCCAGTTGGTTATTGGTTTCTTTTTTTTTTTGGTTAAGCTGTAAATCCGCTCTAAGAGCTAATTCGTTGTCTCTCCACTCTCAAGAGGTTTCTGTAATCTTTTCTTTTCTTTTCTTTTTTTCTCAAAATCTTCCCAGATACATCAATCTG
>NW_006799972.1:1656066-1662104 GCF_000485575.1 Poecilia formosa
TTATTATTATTATTATTATTATTATTATTATTATTATTATTATTATTATTATTATTATTATTACAGCAGTTGCAGTACTTGTAAAATAAGTCTCTGTATGCATGTATAAATATGCTTAATAAATATTTGCAGAACTTGGGCTGTTCCTCCTGTCACTGATTCATCAAACAGCCTCTGACTGACACGTTCACTCACTTCAACAGGACGCACGAGGACACCACGGTTGTTTTATTTGCATATGTCATTGACGCTTTGGATAAGTAGGATTCGGTCTTTATACGAATAAATTGAACGTATGCTCTAAGATTTCATCAGTCCACATCAGCCAGGTTTTTTTTTTTTTCTCCCTGCTTGGCGGCGCACGTGGAGCGCGACCAGAAACAGAGGAAGCTCCTTTAACTGCGCGCGATTTTTCAGCATACTGAGTTATAATAAGTGAACGTGGCATATAAAATGTTTTCCCGTTGTTTAAATGTTTGCTCGTCTCCTCTTTGTTGCGTCTTTTGTAGAAATGACCGCATGAGTAATTTAAAAAAAAAATAATAATAAAATGGTTTATACTGCGTTTTGCTCCTTACATTTACACTATATCCTCTCATTATTAAATTGAATTCAGTTCAGTGTGTTCATGTTTCTGCACAGGATGTTGTCGGATCATTGCTGCAATTGGCGCTTAAGGTGAGCAGTCTGAAAAAGCACAAGGTTTGAAAGCTGGGAGAAACTCCGGGACTGATAGAGCAGGAAAAGACACAGGGGCCAGAAAAACCTGGACGTGATGCTGCCAGGAGGCGAGCTGTATGCAAATATTACAGACGCACATTTAATTAAAAAAAAAAAGTGTAGACCGTTTTCATTTTTCAAAAGCAAAAATATAACTCCACTTACAAATCGCACAACTCATTCATTTTTCTTCATCAGAGCTCGTGTTGCCCTCACACGATATTCAGTGAACCGGTCTAACTTCATTAGGTTCACAGGCACTACTTAGCGCCTCCAAACTATCAAAAAAAAAAAAAAAAAAAACTTAAACAACTCAACCCAGAGCTGAGTCATCTCAAAAGAAAATCAAGGAGAAAAAAAACTTAAACAAGCGGAGAAAGCATCGATCCAAGACCCGCAGGTGAGAGATTCCGCCGCTGGACAGCGACATGTCCGCCGGACTGATCAATGGAGTCCGAGCAGTTTTCAACTCACCAGAGGTTTTAATGGAAATACGTTAAAAGCGCTTAAAGTGAGGATTAAATAAAAGCTGCATTAGCGGCAACAAAAAGGAAATCCGCTCACTCTGATCAGCTTGTGTCGTTGATTATGGAGCAACATGCGAAGCACTTTTTCTTTCTTTTCTTTATTTTTTTCTTTCTTTAGTATCCGAACATGCGTCAGGGTTGTAAAAAGTTCTCGTTCTATAAAAGGAAAATATACGCATATTCTCCAGCAGCGTTTATGTCGTTCAACATCAGAACTGATTAGGATGTATGTATGAAAAGCTTTAAAAAAAAATAAATAAATAAAATAAAAATGTGATTCAACGAAACTCACCGGAGTGAAGGCAGCAGCGGTGTGTAACCGTGTATCCTATCCGTGTGTATATAAGTTCGCCTCGTCCCTCCGCCGGATTTCTCCTCAGAAACGTGTAGCTCCCGAAAAAAAAATAAATAATAAAAAAAAAGTCTGTCTACGTTCGGATCCGTCGTGGAGTTGAAATGTCAATGAGAGTGAGGAGGGTTGGAAAAATATGCAGCACTAACCAGCAACTTTCCCCCTCAGCATCAGCCTGAAGTTGGCAGTGATTGGCTGGAGCGACGGCTCGACGTCACACCTTAGACAGGACGCGGTGGAGCGCAGGGACTGGGAAGTGCGCAAGGTGGCCTCCATGTGGAGCTCACCGGCCTGTGTGCGGGGAGCCGCATGCGTGCGGGCGCTAACACAACTAGCCACCGACTCTACAGAGACTCTGCTCTGCATTATAAAGGCTATTGTTTTATTTTAATCGTGTGTATTTTAATTTAATTGTCCGCTCTGCTCTCAAGTTTCTGTAAATGCACGCCGAGCGTGCCGCAGGCCAGTGACGCGCCCAGGGGAGGCCCACAGGGGGCATCTGGCACCCATATAAATTTACACTCTTAAAAATATCTAACATATTAAGACAGATCAATTTTGGTTAATAGATAAATACTTGTATTTATTTATTTATTTATTTATTTATTTATTTATTTATTTATTTATTTATTTATTTATTTATTTATGTATGTCTACCACATAAATAAGTTCTACCACAGCAACAACACACCCAACAAATCACATTAAATTCTGCTCCCAAGCTGAGATTAGCTAAGGTTCTTCTGAATTTCAAATGGTCTGGAAATTACAGTGTGCGCATTTTATTAGTTTATTTTGTCTAGCAGCGCTCATAAAAAAAATAAATAAAAAATTCTGTGATGTTCTGTGTTAAGATAAATTGTGCTGACTTACATCGTGACTAAGGTGTTAAGACATTAAAAGCGTTATTTGGGGGTGTTTTCCTGCCTGGGCATGCTCAGTGCAACAGGTGAGGGCAGACCACGTGGAAGCAAATCTCTCTCAGACCTCCCCTACCACTCTCGGTGGATGCGGGGTATTTTTTCAATCTCTCACATAGAAACTCACGCATAGAAACGAGAGGAATAAAACGTTTTCTTCGCCATAAAGAAGAGGTAACCAGACGTCTCCACTGTTTCTAGCCTTTTATTTCTCTGGCCCTATAAAATTGTCATCAGTGACTCATAATTGGGCTTCTGCTCGGCTTTTACCGAGGCAGGCTAAAAGCTTCAAATTTTTTTATTTTTTTTTCCACAACCACTGACGTTTGTGTCAATTTGAACAAGACGGTGAGTTAATGGGCAACCGCGCCGCCGCTCGTCTCCCAGGAAGAGGCGGTGAGGGGAGGAGGGGGGTTGGTAGTGGGGGGGGCAGGGCAGGTACTGGCCAGCCAGGACTGGCTGCGTTCGGGTCATTATTTGGATGCGCTGCCATTAAGAGGCCTCGATACTGTGCAACGCAGCAGGGTGCTCAACATGGGCGCTGGAAACCGCACGGCTTGGTCCCTGCTTATCAGGCTGTCAATAAAACGAGATGGGATGCAGCGGTCGGGCCAGGTGCTCCCTTTCCCTTCCCACACAGCCCCGCTCTCCAGAAGCAGATCAGGCGTGAAGGCAAATCTGTCCAGCCGGTTTTCCCTCTGCCGTCACCACGCTGCTGCTGCTGCTGCACAACGCCACCTCCCTCTCCTTCCCTTCCTCCCTCTCTCCCTCCCTCCCACCCCGCTTTTCTGTCCCTCTCTCCCACGCACACACACGCAGGCATTTGCACACTAAAACACACTGACAGTTGTTTCTGCGTTTTATAGATGTATGGAAACTCTGCAACTCAAATATTCATGATATCAGCCCGTATTTGTGTGTGATTCTATTATCTATTCCCATTGCATATTAACCAAGACATTCCAGTCTAAGTTAAGCACCAGACTTAACTTGTAGATATAAGTTAGACACACTGTGGCCTTTAAGTGAAAAAAGAAGAAGAAGAAAAAAACTTGGAGCAAACTACAGATGCTGCACTTTAGTCTTTTTTTGTTTTGCTTTGTTTTGTTTGGTTTGGTTTTGTTTTGTTTTGCACTGAGAAGTCAATCTCCTGGGCGCCCCGTCTGATCAAAAATTAAAACAAATCATGGAATGATCGACCTCCCCTCTCTAGCCATGCAGAACATTATGCTACCATCGCTCTACGCTTCACGAGCTTATTGTTTACTGCCGCTGTAGCAGACAGGGAAAAATGTCCAGGGCGACCAAGCACTTTGGGTGCACGCAGAGATGATGCAGCTCTCAAAGAGAGGAAACCCGAGACAAGAAGGTGAGTTCCTGAACTTGGAGTTTATTTTAAATAGCACCTGAATCAAAGCCTTGAATCACAACTCTTAGCTGCAAAAATGCCTTTTGTTGTGTGCGCAATGAACGATGAATCAAATGGGGGCAACAGTTGTTTGGGCCCCTGGATACCTGATGGATGACATGATAGTGTGATTCTGCCAAAGAGCACCAGAAGTGTTCAGGGGACTCAGCCGACCGTGTCAGTTTGCTGTAGACAATGAAAGAGTGATCTAACCTAATTCCCACCTCTCATTACACGAACGTAAAGACGCACTTTATCGTTTCTCTCATTTCTGCGCTGGAATGTTTTAAGAAGTTGTGCGCGCTCTGTTGTGCGCAGAGCTTGATTTGTTTTCTTCTCCGCGCTCTGCGGCTTCGGATCGAGACATTAGCCGAATTCCCCCGGGGTGATTGGATGCAATTTGTCCGGAGCAGACAGGCACGCCCTGGATGTTAGGAGTTCACTTTCGCTCGACGTGACAAGCCCGAACTTCGATCTAGAATTTCATCTGAAAGCGCAGAGAGCGGAAAGATCCCGTGCCATTAAGTGTTCTTCTGGCTTTTCTTCCTTTGGAAACAACATGATCACTTCCCCCAACCCCCTCTTTTTTTCTTTTCTGATAAATATCCAAAACAGGTCTACTTGCCAAACAGTTGATCCATGTGAGAGGCCTGTGCGAGCAGTGAAATATGTGGAACTGCACACGTCAGAGTCAGGGTGTGTACAGAAAGTGAGAATGAAGGGATAGTATGCCCCAAATCTATGACCTTTAAATAAAATTAAAGATTGACAGTTTCATGGATTAAAAGAAAAAAAAAACATACCCAAGACTGACACCTGCCATCCAGGCTTCGCCCTGATTGATTCTGATGCTTTGTGCTCTGAACAATAATGCTCCTGCTTTGCGCAGGGCTGAACAGGCGCGTTTCTCACTCACTTGCCAGGAGTGGCTAAAGTCAGTGTCCGTGTCGCGCTGTGAGCTGACAGGGGAAAATGGGAGCTAACGAGGTTGTCAGATGTCCTGACAAGACAAATGAGAGCTCGTCACTCCCCGCGCTTTAATAACATTTAATGGAAACGTATTGCACCGTTCAAAAATAAAGTGCTGCAAATACCGGGCTCTGATGGCGACTCAGTTAATTACGCACGGTGCAGCAAATTACGCATCAACTAAAGGGTGTTGGCCTGGATTCAGCGCCATCAAGGAGCACTACCTTCATAACAAATGTGATCTAATATAGCAATTGGACCTCCGACTTTCAACAGCTAATTGGGGGGAAAAAAAGAAGAAGAAAAAGACAACTATGAGATTTGTGTTGTGTGAAATACCAGTGGAATGTATGTTTTACAGCCGCCATGGCAACGATTTTAAGTTATCGGTTGAGGTGAACCTTGATTTGTTTAAGAGAGTTTAAATGGAAAGCGCGCTTTATCCTCTTTACTTGATCACTTTCATCCCCTCAGCTGCAAGAACAAAAATATTCTGTGCATCGAGGTTGTGCACTTTCCTGTGAAATACGGGGCGAGCGTTTTAGCCAACACACCGCTTGGCATTTGTGATCAAGACATAGGATCTCAACGCAAGTTTGAACTCGTTTCTCCGTTTAGTTGTCAATTTGTAACTCGATTGTTCCAATAAGGCGCGTGAATGTCTGAACTCCGCAGATTTAGATTTAAATAAATAAATAAATAAATAAATAAATAAATAAATAAATAAATAAATAAATAAATAAATCTTCCATGTAAAGGAGAAGCTGCACATTTTAACCCCTGGCTAAATATGTATACACCAAGACAAACATCGAATCTGCCTTCAAAAAACTCAGCATTCGAAATCAAATCTTCTTCAGCTGAGTATTAGAAAGACCCTCTCGCCAGATTCAGCAGGCACGACGATGAGTGACGTGTGACGGAATGACATTTGTGAGCTTGTAATTCAGCCCCGCTCTTTTCTCTCTCCTGGTGGAGGAGGCGGGATGTAAAAATAGACATTAGTTCGCTAATGCCATCACCTGGCCTGTGGCGCTTTACTGCGTGGGGTCAGAGAGGCCAGAGCACCTGCTGCAGAGAGGCAATTACTAGATAGATAGATAGATAGATAGATAGATAGATAGATAGATAGATAGATAGAT
>NW_006799972.1:1662245-1727511 GCF_000485575.1 Poecilia formosa
AGACAGACAGACAGACAGACAGACAGATAGATAGATACTCCACCACCATACTTCCACCACCGTGTTTCACTTGGGGATTGTTTTAGTCTAGCATCACGCCAAAATCTGAGAAAAATCTAAAGTGTTTAATTAAATATCTGTCAAGGTGGCGGATATAAGGCTCTTCAGACACGTTGGAACGCCTGACGGCGCAGAGACCATCATGGCTCCCAGCAACAGAGGTGACGGATAAAGCACCAAATGTGACAAACTCAGCGCAAATCTTTGTGATACGCATAAACGGATGCAGCGGGCGCAACGCAGGCTTCGCAAATCCACACAGATAACAGGCCTGTGTAAAACAACACACAGCAAATCAGGCAATAACGACGGCAAACCGTCTGGAAAATGGACGCACATAGTGTGGCAAGAAATCACTTCTTCCTCCCCTCCCTCCTTCTCCGTGTCCGGATGACAAAGCCTATCCCGGAGTAAATATTTTGAGGATAATTGAACTGATTGTTATTTGCAAGTTTCTCCGTCTTGAATATAAAAGCGGCGGCATGCCTGTGCGCACCCCTAATGACTTTCAGACCATTGGCAAGATATATTCATAAAGGGGCAACTCCTGAATCGTTAATGCGCAGTTCTGCGGAGCATGTCAGGATGCATTACTGATTTGGACTCTCCATCCTTTTCCTGCAAATCGCAAAGATTATTCACACTAAGAAATTGTAAATTATTACACCGAGACTCATAGAGTTCACCAAAAAAAAAAAAAAAAGCTCCAACTGACCTCTTCGGGGGGCTTTTAAGGAAGCTCGGCTGAGCTCCACTAAAATCTCTAAAGCCTTTCATGTTCTGGAGAAAGAGGCGACAAAACAAGGAATCTTAGACAAGTGTAAAGCGACAAAAAGGAAAACATCGAATTTTGTGTTTTGACATGTGTGCGACTTATTCTGGATTCACTTTGTTCACTCCTTGAACGTACAGATTATTGAAGACTTCTCCGAGGAGAAATAAAGATGATTTTCGGGTCAGCGCTTCACTATTGATCTTATTCAGTCCATCCCTTGCAGGCCGGTTATTCAGCAGCACCCCGCTGTGGATACACACTACATCTCGGTCTATGCAGTGTTAAGCCCGCATTCTGGCCACGGAGGGCCTCTGTGTACTCCGTGAAACGTTTCTAAATGTAATCACAAACGAACCGTAATTAGACAAGTAATTACCGGCGTAATTAACAGCCTCTTTCTGCTCGCTGTGCTTTGATATGCTCGGCCGGCGCTCTCTGCGCTTTATGGCTCACAGGCGGCAGCCGTGGCGGAGGATAAAGTCTTTATTATTATTGCTGGAAACCCATCTGGTAATAGTCTTGCCCGAGACCTCCTCCCCCCTAATCAAGGTTTTAATTAAAGACGGTTGAGGGCCATGGAGAACATGAAGGCCAGTAATTAAGACTAACATTGGACCCTAACAGATGCAACCCTCCTCCTGCGTTGACGCAAAAAAAGAGAGAGAGAGAGAGAGAGAGAGAAGAGCACACACAAGTCTAGGCGCACTGCAGGGTCGCTGATGCTTAATATTCAGTAAATAATGACGGATGAACTGTGATTAAAGGTTGCCGCTCATTTTTAATACACCAAGACAACTCAATAAACTCAGCAAAAAAAAAAAAAAAAAAAAAAGAGAGAGAGAGAAAAGAAGCAATTTTCGAACTTGTACCAGGTTTAAATCAAACCCTGAACCTTGGTGGGAATGTCAGACTACATAACGCAACTGGGTATGGGTATTGTTTTCCTCTATATGCTACTATATGCAGTATGACTCACCTGACTTGGATTTGCATGGGCTTATTTTCATATCGCTTTGACGTGTGATGATTTGAAGACAGCTGTACGGTTTTGTCGCGGGAAAGAGTCTCCGATCAACATGCATTAGAGTGATGTGTGCGCATTAACCAGGCAGGTTCCGCCCTGAACAGGAACTCCATCAGAAGTAGACGTTTAGCTCATTTCCATTATTGAAAATCTTTGCTGGGGTCATTTTGACATTGGGATGGAAGAGAGCGGTCTTTCAGGACGCAACTGCTTTGGGTTTTCCTGCGTCTGTTTAGCCTACTTTGTGCATATAAGTGTGCCAAATCAAATCACGTCACACAGCAATAAAACTGTCACTGATTCCCTAATGCGCCACCCCCCCCCTCCATTCCAATCCCCATCCCCCAGTAACTGCTCCTTCCTCTGTGGTTTTGCGCTGCGAAAGTTAAGGTTTGGCCCTCTTCAGATGGGCAAGCAGATGGGCAGAAGTTTCGCCAAAATCCCCCGCAAAGTACCATGTCTGCTAGAGCAGAACAAGAGAAAAACGCAGATTAAAAGAAGACTGCTGTCTGGCTCCTGGTCACACCTTCCTCAACAAATGAAGTCCAACATGAGGGCCAAAAAGTTTAGACACCACGATGATGACCCTAGCACTCGCCCTGCTCCACTAAAAAGCACACAATTTACAGGAGAAGATATATTTTTTTTTTTTTACTCCACTGCTCTTAAGGGTTATGTATCTCTGAGATCTTATTTAAACTGTATCAGTTCGACGTAATTGTCCAAATAAAGTGTTATTTACTCAAAACTAAACCCGCTTCATTAAAAGAAAACATCAGAGTCTAAATTTAACCGAAACATCTTCAGACTGTTTGAGAAGTTGCCCTGAGCGCTTCGGCAGCTCCCAGGCTCCCAGCGCGCCTCACTCGCCTCTTGTGGAGCTTTTCTGACTCCTAGTGGCGAGTGAGAGATCTGCAGCTGTTGTTGGTGAGGAGAAGTTGAAACTTTTATGCCCCGAGGAACTGGCAAATAAGCAAGAAAACAATTGAAATTCTCATTTTTAAAGTAGCATTTTTCACATTTATGGAAAATAATGTTGTTGTTTTTTTAATTAACTTCATTTGTATTTGTCAGTACACCACACACGTTTTTGTCATTGTCCAACGAATGACTACAAAATGCCTAATTTAACCCAAGTCCTTATAAACGCAGTCACCTTATTGGAGTTACATTTATTCTTTGACATTTAGGAAATATTGTTCCCCCTGTTACATCTTTGAGCAGTTTAACGATTTCCATGGCTTTATACCAACAGCTACTGACATATATTGATGTGTTCTGCAGTCACTGTCACACATTGCCAGCTGAAGCAGCTAATGCATGTATGAAGCCTCTGTTGTGTCAATATAAAAAAAATACCACTTTGACAGCTTCACTGTTTATAGTTGCTGGCTGCATGCATGCATCTACTAATAAAAAAATAGAATAATGTCATAACATTCATCTTCAGTTGTTGATTTTACACAATAAAAACACATACAAATATAATTAATTATGTGAGCAGTGTAAATTATGAATGATCATTAATATTTAAAAGTAATCAATGCACACGGAGGGATCGGATATTAGTTTTAGGAGAATATCAAGCCATTCAATTTTGTATTTTTTTTATTTGACCTTATATTCACACAAGTTGAAAAGTTTATGTGTGAGCTAATGTGAAAATGAATAGATTTTGCACTTCTTTTGTGAGTTTCTTCATTATCTGTTTAAATCTCTTCTCATAAACACTGACCAGTGTCCATAACTAACTCTTTTCTTCTTTTTTTTTTTTATTGACGCCCCCTTGTTACAATAAAGCAGCTCTGCAAAGCTTTTTTTTTCTTTTTTTTTCTGTGTCTCCCAAGTTTGTGTGAGAGAAGCATGCAATTACCCTTAATATCTCAGTAATGCAAAAAGAATGAGACTTAATTTTCCATCTGGTTGCATGGAGAGAAATGTCAAACGTATTGGATTGAGACTGCGGTTTTAATCATTAAGGGATCACGGTTAAGGTTGATAAGGAAGGATTAGGGTTTGGCTGCTCATGCATAATTTAGCCTATTGATCAGATGGGCATCAGGCTCACACAGCCAGTTGGAAGAGGATTCTTTTAACAGTTATGTTAATATTCAAAATAGCAAAAATGTTAAAGCACTTTAATATTCTAAAGTGCCTTTAAACTTTAGAATATTGGTATTACAGCAAATTGTCATGTATCTTATGCAGATACAAAGAAGATTGGTGACAGTGCAGTTGAAAACGTAGCTGCAGCATTTTCTGCAGACACACATGGGATGCTGCAGGGCTGTTTCCCCTCATAGGATCTTTGTCTCTCCCTCCTTTTACTCTTTTTCTTTTCCAATGTGTGGAAGGAGGCTGGCATTTACTTGACAATTTCTGCCTTTAAGTGCACACTTTAAGTGCAGTGTTTTTATATACACCTAAGATAGCTGCAGCCTAGGACAATTTAACAGGCAATTTAACTGACCGTGTGTTAGTGAAGCTGTCTGAGTCCCACTCTTTGCCAGAGCGTCATGGCATGATGGATGTAGGCAGTCTGGGCTAGGTGGAAGCGACACACACACACACCCAAATGCTGTCCCGCTGAACACACAGCTACGCGGACACGCCACTCTGCCATATTTTCTCAATACAAACACATATGGGCCCATCCACAGCCAAACCCCCTTCCATTAAGTCAACATCTTGTGCTGGCGGTTGGAACAGTGCGGGGCTGGAGTCAGGTCGTCCAAATCCGTCAGTAAGCGGAGGCAGAGGCGTTTGTCATCCTCCTCTCTGGGCACCATCCTCCTGGAAGAGAGAGAGGGGGGACAGAGGGTGGTGGAGCTGCGAAGCATCTGGCTTTGGTAGCTCCAGCTGCAGGAAGAGAAGGGGGACAGGAGCTCCTCTGCAGCCCAGGGGAGGCACTCCTTCTGCAGCCAAAACCCTCCGCTACCCTGTCTGCTGGATGAGGAGGTGGTGAGGCAAATCAAATAAAGAGTAAGCTGGTACTAATGAACCTAAAGCGTGCAAAATTGATCTTTTTCATGAGTGTTTTATGTGAAACGCCAGCGATCTCTCGATGAAATGCGTCGAGAGGAATCACAAATACGACAGATGCAGGAACACAAACTCAAACCAGGTTATCTTTGTGGTGACATCCAAGCCAACTGTTGTAGAAATTAAACTTCAGCAAAAATTCATTTTTCTTCATTTGTCAACACACTTAATCGACGGTTTTCTTTGAAAGAAGAGAGCAGAGAAAGTGCTAAAAAGTATTCCCAATGCCATTTGACTAGAATGCTGGAGCAGAGGAAAATGTCACCCAAATAATGACCCAAAAATCAGAGGCCACAATCGCACTGCCAAGGCCCGGAGACACTCTTTAGCATCTAACGTCAGTGTGCAAATGATGTTTAGCCGCCGGTGGACGTTTAGTACCAGACTTCGTAGCCTCAGAGGGTGCTTTGTCACAGATCTGTGGATGATTCAGAGCCCGAGGACAGCATTTAGTGTTGGCACTTAATGTCCCAATGTGTTGCAGGGTTTGCTCTGAGGCCGTATACAGTTGTGCTGATTGAAGGAAAGAGATCAAATTAGATGTTTTTTGGGGGTAAGAGATGAGTCCTCAGAGGGGCAACACAAGCATTGTTTCTCTATTGTGAAGTGTGACCTTTATGGCAGGAAGTGCAAGAGGGAAGGGGGGAAGTTGAGGAGCCCCTGCACCCTGTCTGAGAACTCCTCTGGGATTAATTAACCCCATTCTTCCATTAGGCCTCTGGGATCGTCTATAAGATTGGGAGTTTAGCTTTGCAGGAATCTCCGTTCAGCATTCAACAGACATCTTTCAGGTATGAAACAAAATGACTCGTCCTGGGGGGCGTATACAGAGCCCAAAATCTAGATTCACATCCAAGATTTCTAAATGCAAGATTATTAATGCATATATCTGCTTCATATGTATTGGTTGAGTGCAGGATTTTGCTCTATTCTTTCACACAAACTTTAACTAAATTGCGACTTTCTTCTTGCTTGAAAATCTACACAAAAATCTGCATTTTCAGCTTCTTTCCAGGAGTGTATCTGTACATTTTTCATTCACCTTCCTTCACTCCTGGTGACATCCACCAGGACCAAATAGTGTATGACAGCTCACACCATGCAATGAAGGTTGTCCCCTGCAAAATTCAGTTTTGGTGTGATGTTTTGTTTTGGTGGAGAAAGCAGATCCCTTCTTCATCCACACACATCTGAAAAACACCTTTGGCCTCATGTTGCTAGACAATATCCTCCCAGTATTTCAGTGGCTCATCCAAATCTTCTGCAGCAGGTTTTAAACGAGCTTCGACATCTTTTTTCAACATCTGCACACCCTCATCAGGGTCATGAGGTCCTGTGATCCAAACCTGGTGACAGTCCCTGATACAAGACTGGAAACTAAAGGGAGACAGAGTCTTCCCTCATGTGGCCCCCAAGACTCTGAAATTCCCTTCCTCTGTCTCTGAGGTCAGCAGATTCATGGTTTATCTTTTTTAAATCAGCTTTCAGTTAATTATGTGCTTTTTATTTTTATTCTCAGTTTGTACAAGCAATTTGTAATTTTTTATCTTGAAAGATGCTGCATAAATAAGAGTCCACTTCTTCAGCAGTGGAGTCTTGTGCTGTGAGGGTGCATTGAAGCCAATGGGGTTGAGTGCATTACTTTACCTTTTTTCATGGAAAAGCACATCTTATAATGCCAGGTCTTTCTGAAGCTCTAATTTATTGGTCCTTGGCTCTTGGACAAAATTTTTGTATATTTCCAAATGCAGAGTACCTCGTCGCGGCTGGTTTATGGCGAAACGATGTTCTTTTCACTACAAGATCATCACTTCAAGTGAGCCCACTGGACCATTCAGATGTTTCTAAATGTAGCTGTAATCATTGCCATTAGTGTGTTTTGCAGCACTAGGTTTTTTTATATGTGATGATCTTGATTGTGCCAGTTAATGCCAGCCTCTGTGCAGCCCACCAGTTAACCGAGCCATCTGATGCCGCTTTCGAAATACTGACAGATTTCAGTAGCTTTTCCCTTTGTCACATTGTTTACACATGACTTAACTAATTGACTAATTTGCTCTGATATATTTGCTTGTGTTGGTTACCTAGACTGTTGAATTGTATGTTGAGTGTCCCATTGGAAATATTTAAACTAAGAAAACCATTGGGTTATTTTGTCCAATGTGCATACTGTTTTATAATAGAAACATTAAACTTGCAATATCTTTGTATAAAAACAAACTAATTAAATGGAGGGGGGGGGTGTGGGTGCTTGGACACTAAGCAAACAAAATCTGCAACACTGATTAAGTGTTCTGAACTTTTTAGTCCATTTCAAACAAAGTTACTGCTGACAAACAGCATGCTGCACCCCGAGCTACACCTTATTAGTTTTCCTCATAACTCTTTTCTGTGCATCACATTATTATTGTGTCTGTGATCAATTCTTTCTCCGTTTGTCTCAAAGGAGCATCTTAACAACATAAGACACCTTAGTGGTTAGTCCCAGAAGCTAATGGATTTAGTGGCACAGATCACAAGCATCTGTTTGATGTCACTAATGATATGTCAAGGGGTTGGGGGGCAGGCGGGGGGCGCTGCCATGTGCTATTCTCCTGATCGCCTATAGATGCATGTCTGTATATAATGTGACGAATGAGAACACCGATCCACTTCTCCTCTCCTGAAACCAGACCATTACTGTCAATCATGTGGATGGCTGCAGCAGGCCGGAGGCTGCCAGCTCACACACGACGAGCGCCTGTCCCCACAGCCTCATGATGACGGTCCCCAGACAGGCTACCATAACAGCTCCAGCTAATCTTCTTTTCATGGTCTTCATTACGACCTGTCAGGACATAAATTGAGGCTAAATTGCCGTGTTTATTAACACGGAGCCAAAGCAGCATCTTTTAACTCCCCTTTTCCTGCCACCTCCCTCCATCCCTCCCCTCCTCTGCCTTGTGTGAATGTTAACATTTAATAGTGACCAAGAGGATCAATTACAATGCAGTGTGAAATCACACTGCATACACACACATACATACACACACACACACACACACACACACACACACACAGAGGAGCGCTGGCATTCACAGCTCCACCTTAATGTGTCTCCTCAAACATTATGCCCTCTGTTGATGACCACCTCAGAAAACCCATTCAGACAGACACTTGCTTGCCACATATTTTCAGCTCCACTGGCGATGGTAAAGGAAAAGGGGGCCATGCTTCACAGAGCACCGCAGCAGCCCAGCCTGGAGACTAAGACTTGCTGCGGCCTTTGCCATATAACACAGTAATTACTAGATCAAATCTGTTCAAACTGAAGCAACGTTGTTCTATGATCCCTCCTATACTAATCAGCGCGCTGAGGTATGGCTGGGCGACTATAAATTGCTGACTTAATTAAAACTAGGACCTCTCTGTCATCTAATTACAGGGAGAAAAGGTTATTGCTTCGATGCAATTTTCCAAATATGATTCCTTCGCGGTTATTAAAAGCTCGGGCGTCGTTTATTGTTTCAGATTTTTCAATATGGAAATGGCCCCGGTGACAGACGTAATGACTCGGGGAAAACGCTTCATCTCGATAGTGGCCCGGCATGGCCATTTGTCTGAGATAAGTGGAGCGGACAGGGAACGGGAAAATGTCATGGCAGGCATCCCATGATTGCCTCCACTTTACAGTTGTCATTAAACAGAGCAAAGGTTTCTTTTCTCTTGTGTGGCAGCGATGAGAAGTTTATTAATCTCTCCAGAATAGAGCGCACTGTGGGTTATTAGAACAGCAGAATTTCACAAGAGAGGGGGTGGAGGGTGGGGGGGATTGTGTGGAGTAATTTAGCGATGAGAGGCTCCACTCTGAGGTGTTGTTCTGTTAGATCTGTATCGTGCTTGATTTCCAGTTTTAAACCTTTCTGAAAACCATAACAGTTACAGAAAAGGGAAATGTAAAAAGTATCAGCTTATGGGGAATCGAAATCTAACATTAGAATCAAATCGAAGTAGAAGAGAAATACTTCGTTTTGGTCAAAACAAGGTGAGAAGAGCTCTTTCTGTGGAATATTTGACTGGTATACACTTTATTGTTCTCTTCGTCAGAAAGCCACCAGCAGCTGGAGTAGATGCTAAGTAGGATAGAAGAAGGTATTGTGAACCATAACCATCCTAATAGTTCAGGATTCGTTTGATATTCGATGTTCACTATCACAGTTTCATTCAGCAGTGATTTTAGGTTTAAAATGTCTTCATTAAATGTACAACACAACGCTTAACTAAAAGCAAACATGTCTGCTAAGATGAAATATTGCACACAAAAACTGTCAGAAGAAAAAAACTTTTGATAGTTAGCCAACTCAGACTCATTTCGTTCTTATTCTAATTTTGCTGTTTAATATGATACAGTTCCCATCCATCCATCCATCCATCCGCGAGACATTTCTGGCAAGAGGCAGGGTACACCCTGGTCAGGTCACCAGTCCATCACAGGGCAACACAGAGACTGACAGAACAAACAATGCTCACAACTAAGGAGAATTTAGAGAAACCAATTAACCTGACAGTCATGTTTTTGGACTGTGGGAGGAAGCTGGAGTACCCAGAGAAAACCCACGCATGCACAGGGAGAACATGCAAACTCCACGCAGAAAGACCCCGAGCTAGGAATCAAACCCAGGACCTTCTTGCTGCAAGACAACAGCTCTACCAACTGTGCAGCCCCTTCTGATTGGTATAATTTCAGTACCTAAACAATGAACCTATGTGAAAAAAAATATTTACTGTACATACCAATCTACTTTATTAAAATGTAAACAATTTAATCAACTATTATTTAATTTTTCCCAAATTCCTTTCTATCGTGCATGCAGTAAACAATGCACCCAGTATTTTTATTTTGCTATATTTGACATCTTCTGCAAATTGGATAGATGACTGACTTTCAAAATTTTAATTCCTCAAATGAGGCAATTTTTCACCTGCTGCTTATGTGGCCCTGAAGTAAAAATAAAAACTTGCAGTAAAACATAATCAAGAAAGTCTGTGGTGCTGTACTTCTGCCATCATCTGTTGGATTAGCAGCATCCAATAGATCATCCATCAAAACCCAGGACTTAGAAAGGCTAAACATCCTGGTAAAAAGGCTGCCGTCGTTCTGGAGACTCCTATGAAGTCTCATGCAATGATAGTGTGAAGAATTCTGGTTATTCATAAAATCAGAAGACAGAAAAACATAGTGTCTTCAGTTGGAGGCGTCTTCAGAGTCACTGTAATACTGACTGCTACAGGAGTTCCTTCCTGCCCACAGTCATCTGCATCTATCACAACTTTTTAAAGAAAATTATGAGTTGAAACAGCACTCAATTTATCTTTGGGATCAATAAAGTATTTTTGAATCTGAAAGTGAAATATGCAACGGTAGCACACATGTAGGTTTTTATTAACCAGCAAAATCCAGGCTGCAGATACAACAATGATGGGTTTTTACTTTCATCCAAAGCAGCAGCATACATGCTAAACAAATCTTCAAGGAGAAAAATCTATGCCTATGCTGAATTACATGTAAGACAACTGGATGGGAACAAACCTTGAAGCACATAAACACAATAAAAACATAATATGATTTTGTTAGCTGCATATTTAACCTCAAACAAGCATAGGGTTAGGTTTTTTTTTTTTTAAGAATGCCTGGTTATCCATAAATCGTCCACGCTTCAACAAACTGGAAAGCCTTTGCTGCATAAAGACAGAATTATCTGTGGAAGACATAAATATGGAAGTGACAGTTCTCATGGGGCAGCAAGAGGCCACAACAAAACAGGAGCCCATCCTGGACACTAATGCCCCGTGTCTCCCACCATAGGGTTTTCTTAATTACATTAACCAAATGCGCTCTGCTGTGTGTGCAATCTCATGGTTAACTGAACACCCCCGTAGCTGCACCCGCCCCCCACCCCACACACACACACACACACCTCCCATCCTCGTCCCACGGTGAAATATTCATGTTGAAAGCCACTCTTCCCATCGACTCTCTTCCTCCAACATGTTCTTGCCCGTAGTTGCTCAACCATGCCATCATTGTTTGGGAGTAACCTCTCCAAAACGTGCCACTATTATTTGATATTAGGGCAACAGAAGTGTTGAAATATTCACTCTAGTGAAATAAGGGGCCGAGCTGAATTTAAACATCTTCATGACTGTTAAGTTGAAGTGTGTTGAAGTTTGTTTGTAGCATTTTACAGCACAATTTCCTTACAAAGCTTCTATTAATGTATATGTTCTTTATATAATTTGGAGCTGCATCTGATTCTAAAGTACATATTTGTGTTTCGGACTGTTATCCCAAAACACTGATTCAGATTGACTAGGCGGGACTAATTTGAATACATGAACTATTCATTAATTGAATAAAGAGGCTAGTTAGCCCCAAGGCCTCTTTATAATCATAAACTGGGGTGTACTACTTATGCAAAACAGCAAAGTGCCATGTGCTGGCTTATTATGCTAATGGTGAATGGCAAAATACATGTTTCTCCTGCTCACAAAAGAGGATTAGGCATGGCAGCATCAGCAAGTTGCTCCCAGTGTATAGAGTGTGTTCCTCCATATTGTAGCATCTTGAGATGCAGCTGTGTAATGTGATTCTTCCTGTACTCGTCAGGAAGCCTGGATGTGATCGCAGCCCCCTCCTCAGCTATTGCTCATCCTTTCCTGTAAAAAAAAAAGAAACATTATGTTACAAATTAGAACTCAACACAGGTACATTTCATCCATCCAGATAACCTTCTTTTGTTCGAGCCATTTTCTTTTGGTGAAAACATTTCAAATTTGGGGGGCAAAAACAAAACTTTGGACCTACAAAAACAAAAAAAAATTCAAGGCTAATTTCTAACACGGGTTTAAACATTTTGAATAGTTGTATCATATAATAAAAAAACTGCTCTTTGGAAGACAATATACATCATTTATTAGGTCTCATTAGCCAGAGGAACAAGACAGAGTTGCACAATGCACACCCAATCTATTGCTTAAAATCATAGATGAGGCCTCGTCCGGAGGGTATAGATATATTGATAAACTGAGATCTCCGCTTGTTAGTCTGTTTCTTTCTTCACTCCAACAGTCATTAAAAATAAAGCCTGTAGTTCTGCCAACTGTATCTACTGTTGATTGTCAGCAAGCTCCTACACTGTTAGGTACAACTGATGTTTTCTTGTTAAAAGGTGCATTACAACAGTTTTTAGTGTTGTGAATTAAAATTTTGACACAATCAATTGTTTGCCACTGAATTGCAGGCAGATGGAAGTCCACACAGAGCTCTTCTAAACCATTGGGTAACATTTTGTTAAGTCTTCAAGATATTGACCCCAGATAGCATTTCTCCTCACTTTCACCTCCTCGTTGGATAAATCACAATATAAATCTTCCCATTGATGGTGACGGTGGTAGGAGTTTGTCCTGAAATCAGTAGTTTGACGGTTTGATTCGCATTCTGTCGTTGTGTCCTTGGGCGAGGCACTTTACCTGCTTTACCTGCAGGTGGCGGTCAGAGAGCCTGCTGGCGCCGGTGCATGGCAGACCTGCCTGTCAGTGTGCAACAGGCCAGCTGAATATGGTTGCTATCCAGTAGCTTGCCACAATTTAAAATTAAACATTTTGAAAATGATTGTATATGTCAGCGTCTGCCAGTCCAGCAGTAAAAATGTGCTAATCATTCATAAACTGTGGGCAAAATCTGTACAATCAGTAGTTCAATAAATGCAATTTGTACGATGTCATGAAACTTTAACAAAAATTATAACTAATTGCAGTGGCTGTTGTAAGTTCTCAGAGACAATAGCAGTAGTAGATGTATTGTTTTTTGTAATAGTTTTCCATGTTTCATTGATTTACAGCCAACTATATTTGCTTAGAGCAAATCTTGACACAGAAACCCCTAAATTATGACTGAATATAACATTTCAGTCAGTGCAGTTAAGAAATAGTAAAGTAATGGAGCAAATTCCCTGTTGAATTTTAATGTTAATCACTGGTTACTAGGCTGAGATTTAGGGAGAGAGTAGAAATTGTTCAACTGTTTCGTGTTTTCCAGGTTTCAAGACTTTGCTTAAATTCTTTTAGAGTTTGTCCAAAACATGATACTGTCATTAAAATATGTGAGTACATCAAATGGAAGAAGCCATTATTCATTTGTAAATATAAGGAAAAACTAAAGTTGTCTAGAAGCTGTGCTAGTAGCTTCGACAAAACATATTTAATGTCCTACATATCACAAAAAAACAAACACAGAAAACTTAAATTTGAAAACTTCTGTTAATTACTGATACACTAGTCTGAAGCGTCTTAAAACTTTAAGTCGCTGTAGGATTGTTGTAGATATCATCCATTAAAAATAAATAAATAAATAAAAACTATCACTGAACAATATTTGCATGGAGAAAAACAGGAGAAAACAAAAGAAGAAAATGCTGCCGGCTTCATGAACACAGAAACTTCAAAACCCTAAGGTTAAGAAAATTACTAAAAAGGCTTAAATTCAAAAACACAGGAACAAATAAATAAATCAATTTCCAATATAAATAAATACATAAACACAAACATTATTCTGATGAAATGAGAAAAGACCATAACATATTGAAATCTACAGTTCTCATCATTAAAGATCAAGTTATTAAAAAAATAATAATACCCCAGTGTTTTTCAGGTATTTCAAAGCAAATGTTGTTAATTAACGGTAAGCCTGCAGGAGCTCTGCCGATCCACATCTCAGGCCAGAGAATCTGTAGACAGGTCAACTATCCATCATAAGCTCCATACCTTCATGGAAGTATCACAAGAAAAGAAAAGAAAAAAACAAATTCAAATTTGCAGCTTTATACAAACTGCAAATTTGTATTTTCCAGCAAACATGGAAAATAGTGTTCTGTTCTGGTTAGATAAGACCAAAATGTAACTTTTCTGACTTGCATGAAAACCACTGAGAGGTGGAAAATTAACACACGTGGTGGTGGCATCATCAACATCATGTTCTTCAGCAGGAGCAGAGAAGCTGGTCATTGTTGGTGGGAGGATGGATGAAGCTAAATGCATCTGAAACCTGTCAACAACATCACACTATTTATTGAATCTGACTGAGCATGAGGTATTTTTGCTGTACAGAATATGGAGAAAACTTTAGTCTCTGGATGTGTGATGCTGGTGTTGACATAGGCCACCCTGGAAGCAAAATGTGACTACAAAGTATCTATGAAAAGAATCTGAATACAAATATGTGCCACAGATTACAGGTTTTTTTCTTAACTTCCTGCTATTTATGTCACTTCATAGTAATACGCTACTTTGAGCTGGCCGTTCCTTTACAACTTATCATTGTACTTTCTTCATATCACTTGTCGGCTTGCAACGTGGCGCCTTAACTCCTGTAATGTTACGAAAATCCCATCTGTGCATTGTAGGGATCATGTGATTGGACGAAGCGGGGGGGCCACTGTAAAACGGATGCTGTGATTGGTCGTACGTAAAGCGGCAGGAACTCCCGGCTTGGTTGCATCCTTACCCCAAGGAAAGAGGACGGGACTGCTTTCAAAACTGTACAAGTGAGGAACTGGAAGTGTTTTTTTTTTTCTTTTAGAGGAGCTGGCTGCTGGCGCTGATGTTTTTACAGACTCGGCTTCCAACGAAAGAAGAAGAAGAAGAAGAAGAAAGAGCTCCGTTTGCAGTGGGAAGTGGGAGTAGCTGCACTGCTGCTGACGCTTTGCCAACTGATTGTAGCTTTTCCAGGCCTGTTTGTGGTGCGTAAGGGGAGCGGGGGGGCTGCTGATTAAAATCAGCATCAGCCCCAGAGACTGATGGCTGGATTTAGCTTTAGCTTTAGCTTGGTGTGCGCTGTGCTCCTGGGCGCCTTCCTAGTGAGCACGAAGCCCATGCTGAGGAAGGAGAGGGTTCTCCGTGATCCAGAGCTGAGCAGCAGACAAGCCCACGAAGACAATAAGAGCTATCAGTACGACCATGAGGCCTTTCTGGGCAAGGACGAGGCCAAGACGTTTGACCAGCTCACCCCCGAGGAGAGCAGAGACAGACTGAGGTGAGAAATGATCCCCCTGACAGTGATGAGTTCTGATTTTTCTCTTATTATCATCCACTCAGTCTCATGCTGGAGTCTGCAACAGTACAGGTTGGTGGCAAAATGAACAGGAACACATGTTCTTTAAGATGATCTCTCCTGTGTATTTTTACTCTATATCAACTGGACGAAGCCTCATAAGTGGGTTGTTGCAGACAGTTGTTGGAGTGAATGTGCTGTGGAAGGTGTTTTCAGCTTCACTTTGGTGACAAGTTGGCATTATGTGCCACATGCGTATGAGGTGTGGAGCTGAAAGTGGGAGGACCCCTGTTGGGACGTCTCAACGTGGCAACACATATGTCTAAGAATATACTACAACCCACAGTGCATGTTTTTTTTTTTTCTTTCTAAAATTGGGTTCACCCCGCTCCACCCACTGAAGTATTCTCACTGACGGTGTGTCCCTTCTACTAAAATACTTTGAGATGCACCAATTAAGCTTTTTTCCCAGCTGATACCGACTTTTGCCCTTGAGGTCTGAAATGCAGATTCTGCTCTCGAAGGCCTGTAACACAAACACACCACTTATAACAGCATGTTGGCGGATTTATTTATTTATTTTTTTCTTTTACAGAACAAAAAAAAAAAACAGGTGACATTTTAAGTTTTGATCCAGTTAAATGAATTGTTTTTTTGTTTTGTTTTTATCCCAAGTATTTGGCCTGTCGATGACCAATTGGAGCTGTTAGAAATAAATACCCTTTCTGCCTTTCTGATTGTTGCATCACTGAACCTCTTAGAAGCAAGTGCATGTTTTTACAATGTCATTAATCAGAGTTGAAATGTCCTCATTAAAAAAAAGAACCTGTATCAATAATATCATCTATTTTTATTTTTTTTCCCTCCCTCAGCAAAATCGTGGACCGTATAGATGGGGACGCAGATGGGTACATCACGACAGACGAGCTGAACGCCTGGATAAAGCGTGTCCAGAAGCGCTACGTGTACGAGAACGTAGCAAAGGTGTGGGTGGATTATGATCTGAACAAAGACAACAAGATCTCATGGGACGAGTACAAGCAGGCCACCTACGGATACTATCTGGGTACGCCTCCTCTGGAAGTAGACATGCTACTGTTCAAAGATGTCCCGATTAGGCTTTTGCTTGCTGATACCAGTTTCGATTGGTTCCCATTTTTGTTTGTCTGAGGAATGTAACTCATGGAGAAGAAAAAAAAAACATATGATAGAAGTTCCTTGATTGAGATTTTAGATTTGAAAACAAACAAACAAAACAAAACAAAAAAACACCCTGAATTAAGCGTTAAAGCAAATAACCCCAAACACTTATAATTTTTTTTTTTACCTAAAAACCAAGTACGCGCTATTTGTTCATAGACCGAGAATGATGGGAGTTTTTGATCTTGGTGTACTTTATAAGTACTAATTAAAAAAAAAGAAATCTGTCTTTAACCTGCTGATCACTGACCAAAGGCAATCAAGAGAAGATTGGCCAGTTCTGATCTTTAGCTACTTTATTTATTTTTTTTCTCGGTAGCACTATGTTAAAGAGCTATTTCAATGCCAGATGATGACCTACCTTAAATGCACGCTTTCAGCTAACCCTGAGGAGTTTGAGGATGCCACAGACAAGTTCAGCTTTAAGAAGATGCTCCCTCGAGATGAGAGGAGATTTAAAGCAGCAGATCTGAACGGCGACCTGGCAGCAGACCGGGAAGAGTTCACATCCTTCCTCCATCCTGAGGAGTTTGAGCACATGAAGAGTATTGTGGTTCTGGTAAGCACCCCTCCCTCCCCTAAAAACACACAGTAATTACATATGATTAACTCGTAAGACCACGCCATCAGTTTTCTTATCTGGATTTCAAAGATGGTGAACTGTTATAGTTGGATAAAGAAGCAATATTTCTTAAAAAAGTTAATCACATGGCGCATTATTTTAGTTAGAAACCCCAGTTTAATTTTGGGAATGTAGCTGGGTTTAATCTGTGTGGTAAAAATGTTTTTTTTTTTTGCCACCTTTGTATGACTCCCTAATGAAATTTGAACAAGTTCTGGAAATCATTGCGTCTGTAGATCCTTTTTGGAACAGACCCGATGGGAACCAACAGACAGTTGCATTTAGGCCCCGATCTTTAAATATAAATCTGGGTTTGTGGAACACTGGCGTGGCAAATGTTAGCAGTGATGCACTATGCTGCCGTGTTCATAAAACTTGTACCACCCATTTGACAGAGTTAATAATTAATCCCTCATTTTTCCGATGTCGCTGAATGTTAACCAAGGAACGGCTCAGGCAGCGGCGCTTTAACGGCTCTTTGCTGTAGTAAACACAATTTCAAAGATTGGAGTCCCTAAAGCTGATGCACAGATGTATTGTGGGTTTTTTTTTTTTTTCTGCCCCCAACAAGTTATTCAGGTCTTTCACACAGAAGTGCAGAAAGGAGGCTTTGATGGCGCGCGTTGTTACAGGGAGAAACGTAAGAAGGAGGCACTTTGTGGCTGAGGAAGAACATGGCTGTAGGGTAACGGGACAGAAAACTAATGGAGGTTGTTGTGCAGGTTCAGGCAAGAACATAAACTGTTCCCAGTGAAAGCCAACGAGACACACACACACACACACACACACACACACACACACACACACACACTTTCACATAACAGAACTCTCTGTTAAAAGGTCTGGCTTCACATTTCTACCTGCTGAGATCTCATTGTTGCCTGTAATTCTGCTCTCAGAGGCCAGATTTGTAGAGAGGAGTGGCTGCTGAACACTCACTGAACAAAATGTTCAAGATTCTTCTTTAGCAAGGATTCAAAACTGGAGCAAAGCCAGTAAATGATAGAAATATAACAACTTGTTTGCTTGACTTGACTACGATGGGCCAGTCGGACAAAGATGATCCCTGGGGCAAACAGGTGGTGGCGCTGAGGCTCCCTGTTGTTCAGGTTAGACATGGAACAGCTTTAAACTGCGTAGTTTAAAAACCATGTACTTATTCAGGAAAAGGACCGGACTTGATCTGTTTGTTTGAAATGATCCAAAGCAGACGATTTAATTTTCGCTGTAATGAAATTTCCACCTCACGTTCTTGTGGTTTTATTGTTGAGGAGGATGATGTGAATTTTCTCTGTCTCACAAGATGACGACATTGCTCTTTTTAAATATGTCACCGTTAGCAAAAATGATTCAAAACATTGAAATTGTAATCTCCATCTAAATTCAGGCTGTGATTAGGAAACCTGCAAATTAGGGACAGACTAATGAAGAGATGGGTTAATGCAATTTTTTTTTCTTTTTTATTGACATGAAATCCATTTTTATAACTTATAGAACATTTCTTGTACCAAGGTATAAAGCTGTGATTCGACTGCAAGTTATTAGGTGTTGTGGGTTCCCCAGATATTTGGAAACAAACTGCTTAGTTGCACATAATTAGTTGGACATCTATTCAGAAAAGGTAATAAAAACACAAAATATTTTACCTATGCATTTATATTTTTGATATTCTGGCTTTCTCAAATCCGTTGAACTGTTTGGTGGAAAGTTGCCAAACATGTTTTTATGAGTTTATTCATCAGTTGGGTAATTTTTCCCTTCATCTGCTCTGATCAGTGATTGTCGAGTTTTGTTGCCTTGTTACTTGAATGCGACAAACCAAAGAACTTTCCCTGCTTTTGGTCTATAAAAGCATCTTTTATGTTTGATTGTCCTTGCAAAGAAAGCATTGAAGTCCTAAGTGAAGCAGTGGAACAGAAGCGGAAAAGTAGCTGTAAGCTAATTATTTTGTTCTTGGCTTTGTATGCACATGTTTTTCTCTGTCCTGCTGATTGCTTTTCTTGTGTTTAGAAACCTGTTTGAAATAAATAAATATCAGAAAATCAAGCTTAGGTTCAATAAAAATAGGTGTTGACGAGCAAAGGCCAGAGCTGAGTCTTTCTAGTTTCTTATTTTAAGCCCACATTATTTTCCAAACACTTGCGCTTGAAGGATTTCCAAGATACTTGTGCAAACATTTTGAAACCTTCTGAACTATCTTTGATAAGTGTGAAGTACTGGAAAAGGGTCTTTTATTATTTAAATCACATTAAATTGTTTGTTGCACTGAAATAGTCGACGTTTTCGCCCCTTTATTTTTTGCATCCCTTTATTTTTGTAGTTAAACTTATAGTTTAGCTACTATAAGTTTACAAAGACAAAACAGACTGACTATAAACTTATTTTATTGGACATAATGCTATTTTATATTGTAAAAACATAATGTGCTTTAGCTGTCTGTGTTTTGTTTCCTTTTATGTGGTGCATTTTTTTTTGTCTTACCTACAAGTAAATTGATCACCTGTCTGAAATTATAACTGTCATTTTATGGCAAACATTTTAGAAAATAATCCTAGATAATATTGGAGATATTAATTACTTTATATATCGAATCTTCCAGTAAAAGTGCTTTATGATGCATTTGACCCCCATCTCAAATTGACTGCTATGTCCTGCTTATAAAAGGTGCAAAACATCTTGTTTATTATCGGAGGTCCAGAAATCTTCAGCTATGTCAATAACTTAAGTGTACGTATTTATTACAGAAACTCTATCAAGGTTGAAATATTTAACTTTTATGCAATAATTCTGGGATGAAATTGGAAGAACTATTCAGAATAAGTTTTCTAAATGTTAAGTTTTACTAACTGGAAAAATGTTATTTGCCTTTTAATTAAGAGACTTCAGTCCTCATCAGCAGCGCTGTAATCGGCGTGTCAGTCTGCCAGCTCGGCTATAAGTCGACCCTCGCACACTTATTCACTTGCACGGCCAGGGGGCAACATGTCTCCCTTTTAACTACTCTCAGTGGAAGTCCCACTACACTTGACCCTCATGTCTCCTTTTAATGACGCTGTTAACTCGTTCTGAATGCAGGAAACGCTGGAGGACATCGACAACAACGGCGACGGACATGTGGATGAAGACGAGTACATTGGTGAGTTTGGAGAAATAAAATCGTATTAAATCGAATTAGGTTTAAAAAAAAATAGTTTTGGAGAAATCGGCACTGAAGGCATCTGCCAGCTGGGCAGCGTACTCTGTGAACTGAAAGGAAACTGTTCAAATACGAGGAACGTAAAGGCAAGGGGAGGAGTCTCGCATCGGCTGGGCTATTTTGTCTTTTTAATTCTTATTCATGTCTGAAGTTTTCAATTTCGTTGAAGCGGATTAAAGTTTGAAACAAGTCTTGAGGTTTGGTTGTTATTTTTGCCTTTCATTTTTGCAAACAGTTTTGTTTCTGAACCCTGAACTCACCCTCAGGGTTATAACTTCTTTTGCTACAAATTTCAAAATAAAAGCTTGTGCTTCTCTATTTATTTAGGCTCATAGCTTGAGCGTTGTGTTTTTTTTTTCTTTTTTTTTAAGTTTAAAAAAGTGACTTAAGAGGAAAAAACGCATCTCCAAACAACAACTTAAGTGTTTCTCTGTCTGAAGCCGACATGTTTGCTCACGAGGACGGGGGTCCTGAACCCGACTGGGTCAGGACTGAGCGAGAGCAGTTCTCCGACTTCCGAGACCTCAACAAAGACGGAAAGATGGATCAGGATGAAATCCGGCAATGGATCATGCCGCAGGACTACGACCACGCCCAGGCCGAGGCCAGACATCTTGTGTACGAGTCAGACCAGGACAAGGTACGCCGCTTCAGCCGCCGCAGTGAGCTTTAAAATGTATCCAGTTTATTCATCTTCTCTCTTCTGTGTCATCAGGACCAGAAACTGACCAAGCAGGAGATTCTTGACAACTGGAACATGTTTGTTGGAAGTCAAGCCACGAATTACGGCGAAGACCTCACCAGGAACCACGATGAGCTCTGACGTGTATCTGTGTCCTGAAAAAAAAACAGAAATCAGGACGGGCCTCACAGCGACGGCTCTCAAGTAGGAGATGGATAGAAGATGGACCTACTGAGGTTTCATGATCGGTGTTTCAGTCCTCCTGTAGATAGTTTTGTTCCTGACATTCAGGAACGAAACCAGAGGGTTCTTGATCAGTGCCTTCCAGCCGTGTGGTAGCAGGCTGTGCTGCCTCTGAGATTTCTAACAGTGTTTTTAGACATCAGTCGTATGAACAGTTTGTGTTAGAAATGATAATGTGAAACCTCAACTTAGAGCATTTATTATGTTTTTTTTTTTCTCAAATATTTCAGATGACTTTGATACTGAAAGTTGGGGAGGAATAGGATTTTTTTTTACTGAAAATGTTTGCGTGCAGTCTGATTATAGTTGTACTAATTAGTAAAAGGTTTTTGTTTAGATGAAGTGCTTTGATGATTTTCTTTTGATGAAACACGGCATGAACTTTGCACGCATTTGGTTTTAATGTAGCCTGTGAACATCCTTTTTTCTTCCTCCGTATTTAGTTTTTACTGTATTTATTAGTGTATGGAAAAATGTTAGTTTTTGCTTTTATATTGTTTTAGATTTAAGTTTACACTTTACTTTTCAGCAAATTAAAATTTACAACTTCTTTTTTCAATAAGTTGTAAATAAAATTGGAAAAAACGAAAAACATTTTCAGCATAATCATCCAGACAGTTTGATTTTCCTAAAATTCCTTTTGCTTTCAGAGAGTTTATGAAACTTACTGTAAAAAAGCTAATTGTAAGAACAGAGACTGAGTGGTGCTTATTCTGATCAAAACATCGCTAAAAGTGACATCTTATGAGAAACTGAAAACACTGAGGTATAAAAAAAAATGGTACAAGTCTCCAAATCTTGTCCAGATGCATAAAAACGTAATAAATATGTTTTTTCCACTTTATTTGTGTCATAGCCCTGTCTTTTAGGCTTGTTCACTACATCACAAAGGTGATTCTGTAAAGTTTCTTGGTATCTGGGTTGCAACAGGTTGGTGGAAATAAGTGAAATGAGGCACTTCTCTATTTAAACAGACAATTTTACTCATTCCTTGATTCCTCAAAGTTGGATTTGTTTGTGATTCAAGGGATTGTTTTGGGTTCTTAACAATGACGACGAAGATCGGGTTCTTTTTTGCGGAACCGCAGGCTTATATTGCTGGATCACACAAGTCAGCCATGTCCTTTAACATGGTTTATTAGATCAGAAACACAATCAAGCCCCCAAAAGTCACAGGTCGCTTTGCCCTTTCACATTGAGATACTGCAAATTCATTGAAATTCAGTGCCATCACGTATGTCATCCTCAGTGTGTTATCTGCATCAGTAGCTAATGAGGGTTAATGTTTTCAGTTTGAGGACAAGCTGCTTGTTTTCCTACTTTTAACTGGGGCAGTTTTAAGTCCTTACAAACATTGTATTGATATCTGAGGTAAATGGATTGGTTTTCCTGGTAATTTAGGATTTTGGTACAAGTGAGAACTCCTATTCAATGACTGGACCACAGCCAACAACGCATAATGGACCTATTCAAGCACTCGCTTTATCTTTTAAGGATTTCTCAAGTACTTCTTCTAAGCTCCTGCAATCTTTCCACAAAGATGTGCAGCGTACAAAGCTACAAGACTTTATTTCATTTGTTTTTCCCAGGTTGCATTGCTATATTTCCTTACAGTTTAAGACAGCCAATCTGGGTCTTTCAAACATTAAATCCCCAGCGTTGTCTTCCGATTCAATGGACATAAGAAACAAGCGTATACTGTTAACGTATCTAGACTAATTGCGGTCCACATGCACTGTGGAGACGGAGTTGAGATGACTTGCTGTTGCTGCTGGCTGTTGCAGTAAAACTCTCGGATGGAACTGAGAAAACGGCGCTGCCACCCAGCTCGTCCCCTCTGCTTGCTCATGTGGAACATACGGATATATGTGTGCCAGTTAGCAAGACAAGTCAAGCGGGACCAATGCGATAAAGCTCATTAGCAACAAGGGACGGAGCGATGGATGTATGTGTTAGCCATGTTGTTGTGTATAACCTAAGCCATTACTTTAGTCTTAGAACAGAGGCCAAAATTCCCCGAAAAGCTGCTCTGTAATGTTGCATTTGGGTGTTTTTAGTGTTTACTTGGCAAGGCTAGACAGCTAGGAGTAATGGGATAGCTTCAAAGGGATTATTTTTCTTGCAGGTCTGGTGAGATTCAAGTTATTTCACAGTATCAGCGTTTCAGTCTCCTGTAGATTATATATCAGTTGCTCCTTTGTTGGTTGACTTAAGCATGTTGGGTTGTTCCAGTTTCATGCATTTGAATAATTGGGAGGCCTGAAACTCCAAAGTTCCTCAATGCACTTCCTCCAGATGGCATATGAGGTTTGTCATGTGTCGTGTTGAATCTGCGTGTCAGAACCGATGTGTGATTGAAGGTGGATGAGTATTAGTAGTGTGCAGAGATGTAAATGAACCAAATGTGTGTTCACTTGAAGATGTGGCGGAAGGGCGCACAGGCTATGGCTGCCTCGCGGCCATGTTTAACAGTCTGCCCCTCCTGTTTACGCCAGGGTACTAATCATGCACACTGGGTCGGCGGTGGGGGGGGGGGGGTTGGGCAGGCAGAGTGTGCGCATAGTAATGGCTTCAGACGGGTCTCATATGAGTGTCTGCGTAGATCAGGCCTTTTTCTCTGATAATAATGAGCCCTCTGGGTGAGGATCAGGCTGGAGATGGTCACAAAGTGCACCATTCAGCAACCTCAAAGAATCATTTTCGCTTAGGCTTGTCCACCAACCGTCTTCTTCTTATTTTCTACCTCCATTTCCTTATCACAGATTAACAGCAGCGGACTCCAAACTGCCACGACAATTAAACAGCCTCCATAACAAACTAAACAATCCATCCAATCTGCTGTCGTTTCCCCTTACCTCCTTTCAGTCTCATACAGTCATCATGGTAACCCTGTTTGTTGTTTGAGTCGTTCTCCACTCGCTCTTATTATTCATTTTAATATTAGTGTTTGTGCCCCCTGTGGATTTTCTTCCCATGTTATTATTTTCAATGATCTTTGGGACCAATAAAACCCACCTGTTCAAGACTAGACTGCCTACTCCTTGTGATTCACCGTTAACGTTTGATTTTTCTTGCTGTTGTTTTTGCTTTCTTTCTAAAGTGACCTTGAGTTATGAAAGATGCTTCAAAATAAAATGTATTATTATTATTATCATTATTATTATTATTATTATTATTATTATTGTCGACACCTTGCACTGAAGCTTTTATAACATTGCCCATTATATAATAGTGTGCAGGGTTGAAAAAGTATTTTGTTCATTATTTTGGTGTTTTGACAATGATATTGCATCTTAAAGTAACAGCTGAAGACAGAGGCTGTGGATTTTTGCTTTTCCTTGGAGGACAAATTAGATTTCCTGCAGAAACTCCAGTAAAAAGGTCAAATAATGCTGCACTAAGACTGTTTTCCTTCTGTCATATAACATTTAGAATATTATTATGATTCTTATAGTAGTAAGGCTTGCACATAAGGGCGTGTAGAAAGAGAAAGGATAATCTTTACGCTGCACCTAAATTGGAGGACTCTGCGGTTTTGGCCTTAGGGGTATGAGTTCTTAAAAATGCAGCTTTTGTCCTGTAGGACAGGGATCCCCACATCATTTTCTCCAGCAGAGGTCCAGACTCCGAGTATATATGAAACCGAAATCAGATATTTACGTAATTGCACAAAAAGATTCTTTACCGTTATTTCTCACTGCCAGACATTGTATCAGAGTGAGCCTTTTCCCTTTTAGGTAAGTTATGATTTCCCAAAGTTATTTGTATTAGCAATGCTGCTCTGTGGTTGGTTGAGCTGTTTCCTTACAAAGGGATGGTCCTGGGTTTGACTCTTTGCCTGGGGTGTTTCTGCATCAACGAGTTTGCATGTTCTCCCTGCACATTTATAGGTTCTCTCCGGATGCTCTGGCTTACTTCCAGAGTCCAAAACCACTTTGGACTTTTGGAAGCAATCGTCTGCAAACATTTTTGTGTTTGCAGACAATTTATTGAAAAAAAATATATATATATTGAACTTATTTGAAATTCGATGGGATATTATAATCACATGGAACTATTCTTTGGTAGACCAATCAGTAAATGTATGTGAAAAATGAAGCTTGCCCTGCAGCAATAAAAATGGTGCATTTGGGTAAAAGCGGTCCCTGATGATGCACAGGCCTCCCCCCTGCGTTTATGCAAGGTGTGTGGTTGCATGTGCATGTCGTGTATGCAGGCTAATTCAGCACCTTGCATGTTTCTACTCCTGCACAATGAAGCTTGAAGGAGGGCATCAATCTTTTACGTTATCCCTGGGAAAGTGATTCCCCCCCCTCATCCTTTGGCAGCACAGCACAGGGCTTTACTCCTCCTAGTGGCGGTTGCACGGCACAGGATAGAAATCTCTTTCTTTTCAAGAACTACACTTTGTGCTCATCTATCATCATGAGTTTTTATGCACCATCAACACGGTGTAGATAAGGAATCGTCCATTAATGACTACACAATTAGAGAGAAGGCTTTAAAGAGCGGTAGGTTTCAATTTAGGAACCATAAACCTAGTGAGTTGGGAACTAATTGTAACTGCCTCTTGAGAAATGGAGGGCCCTTCCAGATGAGGTCCGAGTGACTCAAAATCAGTTTCAAACAGCTTTTAAAAGGCTGTTTCAGTCATCCACTTCTGACAGGCTTATGCGTATTTCATTTGATTTACTCTCAGAGAAACTTTTCAAGTTTTAATTAAAAGACAGGGCTCTTTCCCGACATTTTGGAGACGGCAAAACAGAAGGTGGAGACAGACCTGTCCCAGAGAGACCACGTATCTTTGGACAAAAAGACTCTCTCGCTCCATTTGTCATCGTTCGTCTCCTCGTTTCTCAGGTTCTCTCGCCCCATGTTCCAGCATCTGAATACCTTTGGGGTAGAGGTGGAAAGTGAGGAGATGAAGCCGTTCCCATCCCACTGCTCCCTCGGGAGCTTGGGTTGGTTTGTGATCTTTTATCTCACATGATAGAGACACATCTAATCCTGTTAGGATTTAATATCTTTCTGTGGCAAAGAGGAGGCAACAGGAAGGGTGGAGGGGGTGGGGATGAAAGCCACAATGTTTGAGGAGGTAGCGGGATGTTTTCTTTTTCTTTATTTGCTGGCCCACATATTTCTTTTAGTTTGGAGTGTACATATGCACGTGTTTGTGTTCCTTTGCTTGCGTGCCCTCGTGGGATCGTCCCGGCTGCTGCCTGCATGTCTGACAGCCTCCTCTCAAGGTGTTTTCCTCTCGCTGTCTTTCTGTATCTGCTCCATCTTTGCTCCCTCAGTGAGAAAGTTTCCCCTCAAGGCCCCATCTGAGCTCCAGGCCCCCCAAGACCTCCGCATTCCCAAAGCCCCCTACACACAGGAGCCCCTCAGGCTCCATGCCGGACCACAGGGAATACCCCCCAACCCCCCCAAGAACCCCAAGGCCTCTCAGACGGCAAAGCAGCACAAGAGCTCTACAGCCCGAGGGGAGGGTAAAAGCTGTCTGGGAATACAACTAAGAACATGCTTCACTTAGCAGTCAAACAGCCCCTGACAGCGCCTCCTGGTGGTGTAGATTTGTTTTCGCACACAGGCCTCCTTGTAACTCAGTGAATTTTTGTCTCTCGGGCCTTGACCTTGTTAACAGTCCCCTTGGGGTCAGAGGGGCCAGTGTGGACTGCATGTGCACTGACCTTTCCAGCTCCCAGAGGTTGGAGAACAGCTTTTTAACCCAGAGAATCTCAACAGGAGACAGATGTTGATGCAGGACATACATGGGTTTAACTAAACCCAGATATATAAAAACACAATTTCCTTTGATTTGCTGCACTGCAAAGAAAACAAAGGTTTAAACTTGTCGAATAAGCTTTGTCAGTACTTCTGGTGATTTGTGCAGGACATAAAACAATGCACTTGCACTGAAAAAGAAAAGCTTCAAGATGCTTTGGTTGCGGAGTTTGTTTGTGAAGCTAGCATGCCTGCTGTCCTACAGATGTCTTGGATTGTGCATTACCAGGTGTACGTCACCTGAGATTACCCACGCCGACACCCCTCAAAGGCAAACAGCCAGCAGTACAGCTGAGGGGGCATCTGGTGGCGTGTGTGCATGTAAGTTCGAGTGTGTTCATGCATTCAGATCGGAGCTAACGTTTCACAGGAGGGGATAGAATCGTGGCGCACATTTGCTGTGTTGGTGGAGAGCTGAAATCTACCACAGTGTTCGGTCAGAAACCTTCTCATTCACGAGGAATGCAGTGAATCAGGTAGATCAGCACCGGGGTCGAGGTCAGCGTCTCTCCAAAAGCATGTGATAATGTCAGCAGTAAAGACTGAGGATGTTTAAAGCATTTGGCTCTCTCTGCGGTCTCTTTTAAGAGTGAACTGGAGTGAGTAAAGTCTTCAACTCGGCGATTCTTGTGATCTCCCCCCATGATTCACAACGCCCCTGCCGAGCCAGAACAAAGAGCAGTCCGTCCTAATCAAAGTGCATAGGATTAAGAAGCAGGAAAGAAAACCCAACATCACAGAGATAGTGCCTCACAGCCATTATGCGGATTGGAAAACAACCTGAAGGAAGGCTAAAATGAACCGAGTCTGACCCTGAGGCAGGAGGAAGGCATTTTAATCTTTGTTAGCGCTGCAACTGTAAGGCTCTGCAGCAGGAATTAACCACTGCAGGTGCAAGAATGGGAGACACTGTAGTAAAAAAAAAATTGTTTTTGTTCACTGTTCAACAGCTAAAGTTAATGTTTGAGAGTCTGACACATCTGCAGAAAAGTAAAGTAAAAGACAAGCCAGTAAAACAATTTGTATAACTAGATAATTGCATCATTAGACGTCTTGGAGGAGAGAAATCACCTGAATGTACATAAGCCAAACTTTCTGAAATACATGATTCTGCAGATTAATTCATAATTCGGGACAAGCCACCCTGATCCGGGAGCAGCAAGAAAATGTGTTACGTTTCAAACGTCAGACAAATGTCTGTAAAAAGAAGAAGCAGATGAAAAAAAAAAATGCTTGAAGCTGTCTTGAGTCCTTCGGTTCTTGACAGCAAGTGCAGATAGTGACAACGGTCTGAATGGCCTCTGTTTGCATGTCTTTTTGTGTTTGTATGCAGTGAAGGATCAAATATCTTAATCCACTTCTAAATATACCCAGCCTGCATGTGCGTGTTTACATTGTTTTTTATTTTTTCCGTTTACATGACAAAATTTTCCCTGATAGCTGGGCAGCAGCTCTTTCTGCCCACATTCAGCCATGTTTTATTAACGTACCTGCAGTGGCTGAATCATCTCATCTCTTGCACACAAGCTGACACACAACTCCGTCCACAACATTTATATTTAACGATGACAGGCTCACTATGAATGGGCCCCCTTGTTTCTCCCTTTCACTGAGATCACCAAAAGTGTTGTGCATTTTCAGAACCAAGTAGGAGGCCAAGAGCAGAGCGGACATGTGCAGTCTGAAGTCTGAGGTGGAGGGAAGTAAATCCCATTTGGACTGAACATGCTGACACTGCCACCATGTGGCTCCAATGTGGTAAAAATCAAATCGTGGACAGGTCAGCTTGAAGGACAAGCTTATTTGTTCTTCAGATGAGCTTGACAAAATACAGTTTTGACAAATTTATTTTGTCAGAAAGTTTATTGACTTTGTACAAACGTCGTGATATATTTCAAGTATTTATTCCTGGTAAGTTTGATCATTATAGCCTGCAGCTGATGAAACCCCAAAATCAGAAAATTATATTTAAAAAGACCAGTTACAAGCCTCTTATAATAGAAACGTCAGCAGTGTACCAACAAGTGAATCTATGTACTCTTTAGTGCATGGAAGGCAATTGTTCTGTGCCAAAGTAACTTGAGTTTAGAAGAGGTTCAGTACAAGGAACGTGTCTGTTGTGGCCCATGTCCTTACCTCAAACTGCTGTCCACATCTTCTGAATTTTCCCCATAGCCAGCCCTTCCATGAACTTTGATTTACTCTCAATTCAATGTTGCTGTTTTCTGGGGCACTTTTTCCTTCCACTTAACTTTCCATTGATATACTTGGATAGGGGACTCTCTGAACAGTTACTTTCTATAACAACAATCTCTCATTCTGTTTTATGTATGTGTTTTATTTGGTTTCATATAATATTGAAATGTTGCTATAACAAAGTGTTTCATTAGCTGGAAGCCAAAGTCTTAATAATGAAAGAAATAAGCACCTAACATTACTATACTATGTTTGTAATCAATATGTATGAGTTTTTGATTTTGAATTGAATTCCTGAAATAAATTGACTGTTCAATGATATAATTTACTGGGATGGACCTGTCCTGATTATGATGTTTATCCTGTGTAGATGGGGTTTGGGGGTGTAGCTTCAGTCTAGTGGACCTGAACCATACCTCCATGTTCTCTAATGAGATTTAATGGGCCACAGATGTTACTGGTTATGAAGATGTGTGTCAGAGATTTAAGAGGGTCAGACCTGCATCTTGTCAGAGTCACAGAGGGGCACCGTTTTACTGTCTTTCACCGCCGGCACACACCAACACTGCTCATAGGTGGCCTCTTTTATTCTGACAACACTCAATACTCGGTGTCTTTCACACAGTCATTCACACTGAACACTGATGTCAAATCAGTTTTATGAAACAGCACAGATAGTGCCTAAGGAATGTCTGGAGTGTTACAAAAAGGCACCACGTACGATATATACAAAGCACTTTGGTGAGTAATACCAACTTTAAGGCATATAAAAATGTAGACAAAAAAAGTGGGAATAAGAGTCCGTTTTCGTGATCTTAATGCAAAATCTGTAACATTTTCAAAGTCGGACAAAAATCAAACAAAAAACAAAACAGTGCAAGTACATGACAATAGAATAGTGTATTAATGTTTTCCTCATCATCACCCATAAACAGCAAAAAAAAAATGTATATATCCTTGGCTCAGAATTTGTGTGGCACTCTCTCCTCTCAAGGTCTGAGATTTGATGCGATGTAACCTTAACGAGCGGCGGATTAGGAGTATCCTGATGATTTTAGCCAGTCTGTTCTTCTGGCATCAGATGTCTGACTGATGCCGCCGTCAGCTGCACTCACCGCTTCACCACGTCTGGCAGGCCACCTTAAACTGCTGACCAGGCTCCGGGCATGTTTCTCCGCGAGCTGGCACAACATATTGTCACCTTCTTCTTCTTCATGTTACTCCCCAGCCTCTCGCTGCTCAGATGGCAGGCTGCAGCTTGGTCAGGTTCCTCTGGTGCATGCTGTTGTGGCGCACCAGCTCGTCAGAGCGAGCAAACTTCTTCTGACAGTTGGGCCAGCGGCAAGTAAAGGGCTTCTCACCTGACAAAAAGTGGACAAACGAAGAAAAACAAAACAAAACAAAACAAAACCGAAGAAGACAGTGCTTTAGAATAACAGGCGGTGCAGTAAAGTGCATGAGTTGAATTCAGAACAATTGAGAGGAAGAAAATAAAAGGTATACGCACTTGTTTTACCTGTATGAGTCCGAGTGTGTGTCTTAAGGTGATCTGACCGTGAGAACTTTCTCTGACAGGTCTCACACTCAAAGGGCTTCACTCCTGCAGACGTGACGGTCACAGTCACAGTGGAAAAATGTCAAGAGGAAGGGTGGGGAGTCAGAGTGTGAATGCACAATTAGATGGAGCAATCACTGTCGAACACTGGCTGCGGTGCAAACAGCATGGTTACGATTTCAAAGCAAAACAATGTCCTTGTATTTTATGACTTGAAGGGATTTCTGTTGTTTACATATAGGGTGCGTTCACACTGCAGCCTGAAGTAGCCCAATTCCGATTTTTTGGCAATTCCGATTTTTTTGCAGGGGCCGTTCACACTGCCAGTAAATGTGATCTGTATGTGAACGGGCAAGCGACCTGAAAGTGTCCCGCATGCGCACTAGAGGGCGCAATAGCGTCAGCGTTCTCAGTGTTCTGGCAACTGCCATAAAAAGAAGAAGTGCTCAGTGTTTGCGGAAGTAAACATGGAGCCTAACGGTGGAGCTTAGCTTACATATTTGAAGTTGTTGTCCAGCCGGAGCAGCATATTAACAACTCAATCCTCGTATTGTCCGTCATGGTTGTTGTTTTTCTTCCCACTTGCGCGTATCAGGACGCATAATAGTGAGATTTGTTGAGAATCAGTGAAGTTCAGTTCGGATGAATGCGGCCTGAACGTTAGGTCGCATTTGAATCGGATACGTATCGGATATGGGTCACATTCGAAAAAGAATCCGACCTGTACTGTTCACACTGCCGTGAAAAGATCGGATACAGGTCGCATTACGTCAAAAAAATCGGAATTGGGTCACTTCAGGCTGCAGTGTGAACGCACTCATATATAAGTCAGAAAGAAACAAAAATATATTTATATTTATTTCTTGTGTATTGTTCATATTTAATGATATAGTGCTCAAACTTATACAATACATTACTATTATAATATTAATAGCAGTAATCCATGATAGAAATCTCACAGTAATTAGCAACAGTAGGGTTTTATTTACCACAAAGTGCCACAAAGTGTGTGTACGTAGAAACGTCTTATTTTAACAGGTTTCTGCCTCCAGTCATGATACAGATTGGAGGCAATATGAAAAACAGGTTAAGTGAACGTACCTGTGTGTCTGCGTTGGTGTCTCTTCAGCTGATCTGAGCGAGAGAACCTGCGGCCACAATCCGTGAAATCACACCGGTAAGGCCTTTCTCCTGTAAAACAACCCCCAATGCCACTGACATTAACATTTCTTTATCCCTTTTGGTGGCCCAGATGTGCAAGAATCAACTTATATATTTTTGTAGCGCTCACCTGAATGTTTTCGGCCATGCATCTGCAGATGCGACTGCTTGAAGTATCTCTTGTTGCAGCCGGGATGAGTGCACACAAAAGGGCGCTTCTCGTTGGCCTCTGCAGACTTTGCCGCTGCAGGAGCAATGCCGGGTACCCGTCTGACATCCTTGGAAAGACAGAAAAACACAACAGAGGTACTTGTTAAGTAATTTGCTTATTTAGTACAGGTGTATATGCGTATGCGTTTCGGTTATCTGACTGACCTGGAGTCCCTTGAAAACGCCGTGTGTGTGAATGTGGTACTGGGCGCTGACGAGCATGGGCGGGGCCGGAGCTGGAGGGTCACTGTCATAACTGATCGCATGACTGCTGGCAAGTGCAGATTAATAAAATGCAAGCAAGTGAGGTGGATGTGAGGTTTCAGAACAAACTAAAACGAAGCAAAAAAAAAAAAAAAACTAAACTAAACAAAACAAAAAAAGCTTCTTAACTGTAACATAAACTGCAACAAACTTATCTGGCAGCTTTTAAATAGATTTCTGTTACGTGAAACAGAAACGTGTTATGTCACGTCATGTGAGCTGCGCTTGACTAAACCACATCTGAGTCAGAAAATGATTGTGTTTGATCGTCATATAGCCATTTGTTCATAAAGATACATTTGACTAAAAAGACAAATGTATCCTTTAGTCTTCATAATACATGAAACATTCAAAGGTGAAACTCATCAAATACAAAATATACAGATAAAGACACTAAGTATATATATGTAAACTCTTCTCTGTGCCCTGTTTGTACTACTGGCAACAGCCGCGCAGCTAAAATCCTCTTCCTCCTCCTTTGTAGAGCTCCACCGAACCCGGCCCAAGGACTAATGAAGATGCCATTTTAAAAAATATATAGTTAAAAAACAAAAAGCGGTCTCACCTCTTCATTGTTGATGTCAGGGTGTTCATTTGGTTCCATGTGACGCATTCCAGCTGAGATGCCATTTGGTACAGATTATCACTGACATCAAAAGAAAATAGTATCATGAGACGACATGAAGGTGATTAGATGAAGACATTGTGTTTTTAAAGGAACCCCTGATAGTTTGCTCATTAACTCTTTCCACCCACCCACCAAACTATAGTGCTCTCATTATAAAACACATTGAGGCTGTTTTTACCTCGGCAGAACCCACTGCCAACACAGACACACAGACACACACACACACACACAGGCATGCACACTTTTAAAGAAGCGATTGCACTCTCTGTGGGAGTGAACGCCTTCGTGCCTAGTACACCCTGGACCAGAGCATGACATCACTCTGTCCTCAGCATCATTAGTGGCGGGAAACGGTTTCGGGGGAATTCTGGACGGCATTCCTTGAGAAGTCCTTGAGGGAAGGATCGCGATGGCTCGCTAATCAGTCCTGAGCTATGGTAAACTATGGGAAGACTCATTGACGTCTGACGTGTACTTGCCGTGTGTGTGAGCGTGTGCACGCACATGCGTGCCGGCGTGCTCGCTTGAGGGTTTCCAGTTCCTGCCATGAGCTCTAACAGCAGCACACTCTTCCTCCCGCTTATCTGCTGCTGTCCCAATATTTGGGTTGCACATGTTTCTTTTCTCCAACAACATCTCCAGTCGGCATCTAAAGAATGTCCTCCTAATTTACTGCTTGAGATGCTTTACATCAAAACGAACACAAGTTGAAGACACATTTAGTGTCTGAAACAACCAAGTCTCACACGTTCACTGAACTTGTCTGTTGTACTTTCTTCCTCGTTTTTTTTTTTTTTCCCTCAGCGAGGACTCGGACGTATCAGCGGCAGGTCACTGTGTGTTTGTTTTGGCCTGCTGAGCACCAGTAGGCAGCACTTAACCTCAGAACAAACGAGGATTCATGATACAGACAACGCAGAAGCCAATGCAGAGCTCCTGCATGGGATCAGAGACGGTTCACACTTCCAAAAATTACCAAGAAATCGTCAAGCAAGTGGAAACAATCTGACGTTGACAGATGAGCGAGGAGTCCAAAAACGTTGGCGTTAAGAGGGAAAATTTCGTTCAAGGGTGATTGAAGACAGACAGAGTGAAAAGCAGGAGCAATAAACGCGCGAAGAGGGGATAGTTGTACCTGTTGTAGTTTCTCAGCAGCAGAGCTTGATTGCTTGGGCAGGATTCTGGAGGACTGTGGCAGCCAAACATGGGATTTGGTGTGGAGTACTGCTGATCAACTGAAACAATGAGATGGAAAACGTTCATTTAAAATGGATCAGCATTGCGTGACCTTTAAATAAGACAGGAAGAAATCCCTGTCTGCCTTTCTTGGCCCTTCACCCTGCTTTTTCTATTGTGCAGGGTGTTTCGAACGTCTTTGTGAATAAGGAAGAGGACTTCTTGCCCTTAAAATAAAAAAATAATAATAATAATTTTTGGGATAACTTGGAATCAGTAATATATTTGGTTCCAAATACACTCAAAAATATAAAGCTGCTGTCCGACTGTTAAATATTTTGCCATGTGTGTTGCAAATCCTTCCATGTCTTTGAAGTGTGTATCTCGCTTTTGATGCACGCCTGGTTTGAATAGTGTGCATGCACTGAAAGCAAGTAATAAAAAAAAAAGTAAAATTATTTACTATTCACGTGAGGTAGGCAGTAGAAACATTATGCTGAGACCAAACGTCTGCCCCTCCTATGCCCAAACTAATCACTAATGGTGTGACGCAAGTTTAAATGTCAGTTCTCAGCTGAACTTTTACAATAGATTACATGTTTAGTAGTGATCTTTAAAAATTCTCCATCACAAAACAACATAAACAATTACAACCATTACAATGATGTTAATAACAGTGTTATTGTACGTTTCAGGTCTATTAAAAAGAGGAGGAAGTTAAACCCACACATTTTCCTGTTTAAGATATAGAAAAGAAAAGCAGGGGATCCTGGAAATGAGTTTGCTTTTTCATAAAAAAATAAAGTAAAGTAGTAACAATGTTGTGTACTTTTCATAAGCATGTTGGCAATACAGTGATGAAAACCTAAATACAGTCTGAATACATTATATTAGATTAATACTTTGCTAATTTCTGGATAGTATTACCTTTTTGTTACTTATAATCAAGCATAAAAATAATAATAATAATAATGGCATCTGTTTACGCGACAGCTGCAGACATGTTAGTTCACATGTTTATGCACAAGAAACTGTTGATAACTTATAATGTATCCACTTCTCAATACAGCAAAGATGAGAACAAACAGACAACAGAACAAAAACTAACTTTTGTGCTACAAAAGTTAGTTTGGTAGCACAAAGCTAACCTTTGCTTTGTTGGCTTTGCACCACAGAAAACTAACTTTCGTGTCACAAAAGTTAGTTTATTGGGGTATTTCTGGTAGAAAAGGTCGAAGTTAAAGCTTGAGTATTGAGAATGTGCATTGTATAATTTGCGTATCATAAAACACTGTAAGATCCAACAAAAACCAGACGAACATCATTCTTCCTTGGAGAGCTCAGAAATATTATTGTATCTGCGTGCACTTTCATAATATATTTGTAAAACAAATAATAGTTAATTTAAATGGCTTGCACGTCTCCTCATTTCAAGACGTTTGACGAGAAACTGTGGTAGTTTTCAGGTTCGTATAGTATACTGCTCCCCAGACAGTTTCTGACATTCCAACAGAGTCTCAGAAAACTATTCCCTTTAAGTTATGATTTCCAAAGTCATTAAGGGAAACTGTGTTTACGCGTGCCAGAAACGGAGACACTTGAATGAAAGTGGATATTAGCGGTGGTGTTTGTGATCTGAGAAATGATGGGTTGCTTCTTATATAACCTTGATGATGAGACGCGACAGTTTTCCAGTCTGGTGGAGACGCGTCCCGGCGCAGACATTTACCTATGCTGTTCGGCGGTGACAGCGTGTCCTCGTGTTTGAAGGACAGGCTGGAGAGCTGGGGAGTGTGATGGGAGGGTGTGTGACCGTAACTGGGGTTGCTGTCTAAACCGACTGCTCCATAACCTGAGAGGGAAAAAAAAAAGAAAAAAACAAATGAAGATGGCGATGGAAACAGAAAAAAAGAAAAAGATGTTATTTTTCCTGCTCGAGCCATTAAAGGTCACAATCTGACAAACGACTTGTGATGTCTTAAAGGTTGCAAAGTTGTTAGGTCGGTTATCTGTACTCTGCTGGTAGTAGCTCTTGGGCCCTGGCAGGGTTACCGCGGAGAGACATTCATCACACAACTAAATCCTCTTTCCTCAGAAACATATTCGTTTTCCCCTCATCTATCTCTGGCCTTGTGGTTGCAAAATTTATGGCAGGTGGAAAAAGAAATCTGGCAAAAACACAAGAGACAGTCTGAGAATGAGCTACTGTTGGATGCGCTTAGTAGAAGAAATGAACAACATCAATCCCAACTCATGTCTTCAACAACAGTAGCTTCACATTTAATGCAGAGCACTTTTAAAACATAATGTCAACTTTAAGTGGAGGCTTAATTTTGTTGTATAAATTCTTAAAATGTTTATTTGACACACACTCACACACACACAATCTCACACTGTTACACACACCAATGAGGTACATCCTGAGTTAGGTCCAAGCTGGAAGTTAAATACTTTCTTAGAAAAATGACTCATTAAGTCTCAAATCCTTTAAGCATCTTGAAAATTGTTTTCTGTTTTATTGCTGCATCAGAAACCACTTTCCACTGTAAACTGCATCGGCAGAAACAGCCTACCTTCATTTAAAGATGCGAATTCTGATAGCAAATTAAGAATATGAGATTTTAAGAGGTTTCCAAAACAAGCATATGAGTTGGAGTTTGTGAACTAGATATGTTTTTGTTTTGTTTTTTCCCCTCCAGATTTCATTTAATGATTAATGAAGTCTTATTTAGACCATGTGTGTCAAAAGATGTGATGGCACGTCTTTCCGTTTGACTTTTAAATTTTTGACCTAAGTAGATATCCTGTCGCTAAATGAGCCAGTACAAATCGAGAGTTATTTTTCTCACACGCAGTAAAATTTGACACCTAATTTAAAATGTTTCCACGCTGCTAAGCCGGTGTTTTTTTGTTTGTTTGTTTTGCTTCAAAATAAATAGCCAGAGTGAAATATGTGCTGTAAGGCTTTGTATAGTTCAAGTTAAAGTTAAAGTATTTCAAAGCTTAGTTTGTGTGTTAGAATCCTGGACTTGGCAGAGATCGTCCTGTATTTTCAGCCATGCTTTCAACTGGTTACTTTTGGGTCACTTCACAAAAAAAGAACTCTGTCCTCAGCTGATACTTGAGTCATAATATCCTGTTTAAGACATTTTTCCCGCAAGTGTTGACTGAGTCCAGAACTGAGAAATCTACTACAGATCAGGTCACAGCTGTTACGGTTCGCATTGATCCTGTTGAGACGTTGCTCTAAAACATTTAAACATGAAGGTGAATGACAAATCTCTACGCTGCTTTAGTCAGAAATAATAAAAAAAAAACGACATGTTTGTCTTTAACTGATTCTGTTAAAGATAGATTTGTGACGGTGGGTTCCTCACCCTGATTCCTGGTTGGAGGTGGGCTGTCCACGCAGCCAGGCAGGTAGGCCCCAGTGGGAAACATCCTTTGACTCGCGGGCGTCTCCCCAAAGGTGCCGACCCGACAAGGGCCTGAGCCTGTGAACTGGCCGGAGAAGTGAACGGTAAAGGCCCCGTGCCCGCAGTGCGGGTCCTCGTTTAGGTCAGCGGCCCCCCAGTTGGGCTCCTGCTTTATCAGGGAGTGGTGGGAGTTCAGGGAGCTGTAGGGAGGGCCAGGGTGAAGGTCAAGCAGCTGGGTCCATTGGCCGCCTCCGACAGGTATCCCTCCAGCTCCTGGTAGGGATGGCACAGGGGGTGCTGGTGGCAAGAGGGTCAGATCGCAGACATCTGACCCCACAGACATGCCTCCGAAGTTCAGTTCAGTCAGCATCGCTGAATGCAGTTCAAAGCAGTCCAAACAGAAAATGGATGATACTCCAGCAAAAAGGAATAAATAAATAAAAAAAAAGACTCAGGTGATCCTAAGAGGTTATCAGTAAGAGTAGGTGAAAAACCAAAACGTTTGGAGCCAAATCTTCTTCAGAAACAAACATAAGTTCTCACAGTGCGCTTCCAAAGTCATTTTTTCAGCCTCTTATGATGAAGGGAAAAAAAAAACACTTAATTGAAAATTAAAAACCTGGATGACAAACTTTGAAGCTTCTCAGGTAACCTGCAAAAGAATTAGGATTAAGCATTAAGACTCCTGAGTTAACGGTGTCTGGATGCTGTGTCTCTACATTGTCTGGCTTTCCTTTTTCTCCTGAAGCCTGAAATACTGCATAACTCTGAACTGAGGGAGGAGCCAGATGACTCCTCTGCTCTGGCCCACCAGCTACAGGCTGCAACAAACTTAGTAGATTCTGACAAATGTCACCCTTGCTTTAGAGGGTGTTGCTCTCCTGCTCTTTGTCCAAGCTGAGGCGTTGAGGGTTTGAGTGAGTTAATTAGATGTTTAGTGTTTCTGTTTGTGATCGCGTGCAATCGGTTGTCTTTAGCTGTAAAACTTTAACATAAAATGAAAATGTTTGAATTCAAATTATGTCCCTGAAAAAAACTTACGAGTTGTTGTCTGGAAGTTTTTGAGTATATCATCAGACGTCATGTTCAAGTTCATGTTCATGTACAATAATTAAGCACCGTAGGAAAACAGCATGAAGAAAACTGGATAAAAATAAAACATATTAATCAGACAAAAGATACAGAAAAGATCTGTTTTGTCGAGGTGAGTTTTTGCTTGCTGATGCAACAACGTGGAAAAAAAAAAGCAGTGTTTATTGTATCATCTAAAAGTGTAATATAAACTCTAAAAGTCAAAGTGGTTTTGTGTGAATTTTCTCCTTTTGGACTCCTTTGCTAAAAGCATTTCGCATAAAGTGCACGGCCTTGGAGCAAAGCCACATCACACAAAAGGATAATTATTTATTAGTGGAGGAGAGAGGGAGTTCAGTGTGGGTGTGTGTCAGACACAGAGGTTCCAGCTTCGACTCTAACTTTACTCAAAGTGGAGCTGTTTGCAGGAATGCAGGAGCTTCAATAGGCCTGCAAAAAGTAGCCAGCTGCTGCGGATCTTTTAACATTGTGATATTTTTCAAATCAACACACGGGCTCCTCCTTCCCCTCAAAGCCGAGAACAATCAAAAAGCGTTACAAATCAATGTTTTTGCTGTTTATTTATTTAATGAAAAGCAAGAACGTTTGCGACATTAATTGTAACAAAGTGGTTACCCTTTCTTATATTCCCACAATAACAATACTTTTAAAATTATTTTTGCAGGCACATTGAAACATGATTCAATGATTACTCTTTTTTTTTTTTGGTGATGTTTAGAAACTTACTGGAATAGGATTTTCAACTTCTATCCATTGCAAAGTTAGCAAAACAAACAAACAAACAAAAAAATATAGCGACATGTCATGTGACCTAATGAAACAAAGAATATCAGTTCTGCCTGGAGAAAATGGGCCAAAATTCAGCAACCTTTGCAGATATTGCTTCTAAATGATAACGCTTACATGAATTTGATGTAAGAAAATCACCAAAAAACTGGCATTTCTAAAATAGAAACCTATCCGTCGTCGGGTACGTCCTGGACATCACAGGGCAAGGATAAGTGGCAATAGGAGACGTTTCTTTTATAGTCACTGCTTTTAAAACGCTGGCAGTGACTCTGTCCACCCACTTTTTTTAATGATTATAGAACCTCAATCAATAGTTTAAACTGACACAGATAAAATGTAATTATTTTTACATCTCATCTGCATTTGAATGCATCAGAACTGAGCTTGTGTTTTCTCAGACTCCTCTCTCTTGTCTTGGGCAACATTAGAGAATTTCAGTTCTCGCGGGAAAAGTTGGCAAACGCAACAGCTGCACACACACCAAGGTAAACATTTGTAGTTATTCCCACAGAGCCTTGATTCAAAGCTAATTTATTAATTTCCATTGTTTGTGCCTCTGGAGGGAAACCGTTTTGCAACCTTTCTGAAAATAAATCAAGTTTTCGCCACTTTTGCATGGTTGCTTATGAATGCAAGATTAAGGCTGGATCCAGTCTCCTCTTTAGCATGTTATAAACTGACATATTGCATTTATTCTGAGTCAAATAACTTGTTGCTGAATATGTTCTACATTGTAAAAGTAGTTAAAGCAATCTGTTAAATATTACATTGTTGCTTTAGTGCCACTTTTCCCTCACTGTTGAAGGTTGGGACCAATGTGACCATTTTAATCTATGTTATATTGTGAAGTTATGAAAGTTTCATAGGAAACTGTGGACATTAAACGTTAAAAACTTGAAAAGACGGACCTCCACATGAAATAGTAGTGCTTCATAAAACCTCTGTGGTTTAATTCAAAATGACCTTTATAAAGACAGAACGTTTTTTTAATATCTTAGTTCAAAACAGTATTAAGGCATTTTGAGAGTTAGGAAAGTTGTTTAAAAGTAGGAATGTACTGATCCACTTTTTCACTTCCAATACTGATTCACATATCTGACTTTTAATACCGGCCAATACCGATCCGATACAGGAAAACAGAAAAAAAAAAAAAAGTTAGTTAGTAGCACTGAACTGAGTAAGGGAAAAAAATCAAAAAGGGAAAAAAATAAATAAAAGTGGAGTTTTTCAGACATGCAATGATTTTTGTTTTTTTAAGTGACGATGATAAGACTATTCAGGTGTTTCATAAAATGTTTCCTCTTTCAGGCGTGTTCTTCATCACAATTTAAGGTATTTTGAGAAGCACTTATAAATTTACCCAAGATATTCTGAGCCTAAAGCGTAAAGCATGACATTTGTTCTAGCATCAGAAAGTCAATTTCATCCCATTTTAACACATCATACAATCTGAAATAAATAAAAGGTGTTAAGAACTTCATAAAAATGATGTGTTTTCGAAGTTCATTGTTCAAGCTTTTTCTTCCAAATCACACAAGATTTTGTTTAAACTTAATAAAAATGGACATTTAATTCATTTCATGCTCGACTGAGTTCAAACTACTAAAAAGCCCATCAGATTTGAGGCAGGAGACTCTAGAGTTTGGTGCTAAAGAGGTGAACAGTATTAACCAGTGTCTGTCATCACCATCTGGAACATGGCTTAGGGTTCCAGTGAACATTACTGACCCGGCATCAACTTTAAAACAACTGCTGTGTGAGGGAAGAGGGGAAAACAGAGGGGCTGGGAAGAGAAGTCACTTTTAAAGTGATGAAATCAGCAGACAAACTGCTGACTTGGCCTCACAGACAGTTTTTAGTCATGATTGCAAAATTTTAAGCGTGAAACCTTCAATATTTTTTTGCGTATAGCCAATGCCAAATCTGCCATATTTGTAAATTTATTAAACTTTTTTTTTGTCTCACCATTTTAATGTTTTAGTATTTCTTATTTTTGTAAAACTGTATTAGTTTAGCTTGAGCTTAAAAATTCTCCTTCTGTGTGGTTTTGTGACCACATGGAAAAATAAGTGATCCCTGACTTTTTTTTTGTTCTTCTTTCCAGAAATAAACAAGTGCAAAAGGCAAAACTGTCATCCCCAAGGAGAACGTTTTCACGTAGCGGGTTTGGAAATAGCTACAAAGAAAATTAATTTCTCCCAGAACAATTATAAAAAAAAGCCCTCTGTGGTCCACTCATCACAAACAAACACAAAGTAAAGTAATGTAGTGTATGGACTAAAGGTTGTGGCACAGTTCAAAGTGTGTTGCCAAAACTCGGAGGGAGAGACAAAATGCGAGAGGCCTCAGCCAACGCAAATGCAGGCAGGCCGTGCCTTAAGCAGAGGAGTCTTTAGCGAGGATTCATCAAAGGTGACAGGGCCGGGGGAGAAAACGACCCTTTCAGGCCATATGACGAATGGCAGTCCCCAAATACATCCATTCTTCAGATCAATCTCTGGTTAACTCAGGGTTTAAAACAACATCTCAGTGCAGGAAAAAGGGAAACGGTCAACGCCGCCTCCGACCCTTAACAAGAAATAGACAAGCCTTTCAGCACAATGAGTAAGAAGAAATCTGAGAAGGTTATGGCTCCGCCAAGAAGAAGCATAATAAACTATATAGAAATGGGATCGGGAAGAGGCAAAAGAGGGGAATTACTTTTTTTTTTCCATTTCAATAAACATCTGTATCCATGCTACTGCATTTGAAGAGAGGCTGTTTACTGCTTCTTTTCTTCTTCTTTTTTTTACCGTTTACTGAATAAAAAAAAAGCGGGATTAACTTACAATTTAAAAAAACAAAAAACATAATACAACTAACAACTTGTAGTGCAGGAGAGTGCTACAATAGAGCAACAGGTGGTATTTGAATGTGCTGAGAGTAGCATAAATAAAAGCTCAGACCTTCACTTCTCTTTGTGGGCATGGAAACAAGTTGATAACAAACCCAAAAACATGGTGTTGAAATGTTTCATCATTTCCTTCTATCTGCCTTAATCTCTGTGAAATGGATAAGACTGAACAGACACGTTGGGAAGAACTTTTCTGTTTTCCTTCGGCTATAAGCGCATTTCATTTACTGACAAAATACGATCCACACTATACCCTAACCTCGTCTAAATAAATAAATAAATCCCCCTCTAATCATAATAACTGGCTTTTCCACTCCTGAGATGAAAGCTACCTTTAAGATTTTTGTTGACAGAGAGCAGAATTTGTGGTCCAATCAGTCCGGACCTATGGATGCCATATTTACTCATTGCTTTTCTTAACATTGGATCACGTACACAAACTTTAACAGAGATCATTGAGGTCTGCTATGCTTGAGATGTTGTTCTGGGTTCTTGTGTCAAGTTCACTTTTGAAATAATTATGATTGGTTGGCCAGTCCGGGGAAGATTGACCACTGCTCCATGTTTTCTCTTTTTGTTTACAGTTGCTGTCATTGCAGCTGTATCCCAAAGTCAAGCAGGGCATAAGGTGTTGCTTTTTGAGCTCGTTCAGTCCACTTCATGTTGTCAGATGTGCTCTATTTAAATAATTAATTTGTTTTACTGGTAAAAGTAATTGGGACATGGTTGTGAAACTGTACAAGAAGAAGAGTAGTTAGTCATACATTTTTCATCATTTACCAAAGGGGGGATTTTCCACATTGAGCCAGGTTGACTTTGTAGTTTCTGTGGTGATCTATTTTATTTTATTTTTTGTTAACTGAAAATATCTGTGAGGGCAAACTCAAAAAAGTCTCAGGTGTTTGGGTTTTCCTTTTTGTCCTTGTATTTTGACTATATGCTCTTATGTGAGTGTTAGTTTTTCCCCTAATTTCATTTTGTTCTGTAGTTCCACTCCATATGTGTCTATTTGTGTCCATCCCTGTTTGTTCTTTGCCTCAGCTGTTCCACATTTCCCTGAGTAGCTCACCTGAATCCAGAATCAATTTTCACTCTTATCTCTTTTTACTAGCTCACTGATTTTCATAGTTCTTTGTTGGTTTCTCATTGTTTTTGTTGTGCTCCTTGTCCTGCTCGTCTTGCAATTTCTCCATTAAGTTTCTGTGTTATTGTTTAAAAAAAAAAGAAACTTTTCTTCCATAGTCAATTTCCTTATTTTACACGTCAGTAAATTTTCTTTACAGCTGTCACTGAATACACATCGTCAGCACCTTTAGTCTAAACACGAAAAGGAGCACTTGGAGACTATAACTTAAATGTATAATTAATCGTTCTAAAAAATCCCTTTTGACAAGCACCTTGCTGTGGAACCCATCACTCACAACACACCAGTGCAGTTGTTTACATCTCGTGTAAACTTCAATCGCAAAATCTACTGAAAACATGAAAACAATTATCAACGTGTCAAACTTTTTAACTCCTGCTCAAAGCAGAAATCCAAGTTTTATCTGTCAATTTGTGAACCTGTTTATTCATCAATAAACAAACTTTTTTTTTCTTCTGCCAAGCAGTGCTACTGATTCAGACTAGAGTCTTAAAAATGACACGTTAAGTTCCTCTTTGTCTCATATTTTCTCGTAGTTTTATTGCTTCATGTTGCAGCTCTTCTTATTTGGAGTGAATTTAAATGGAACATTTTCCAAAGCACTAAATAGGTACCTAAAGTAGCCAAACTTGTCACCATAAGACTCCTTCCAGTTCAGTTTAAGTTGTTAATTGCCTCACAGTCCTTCTTTCCTCAGCAGCAAATAAGAATAACAAGTTGCTAGGACGATATGTGTGCAATAACTTACTGTAACAGTGACGGCTACGTTCGTTGCAACACCTCTTGTAGCTATTCCTAACTGGAACTGTCACAAACAGGATGTCCATGACCTAACAACGAAAGGTTAAGGTCATCACCAAGAGGTCATCACCAAGTGTTTTGCACATTTAAAAGACTAAACTTACCCTGACTGCCATCTGGTAAAAGACAGAAAATTATTTGGACAAAAATCTTTGGACAACATTTATGGCGTAAAACCGTGTGTTTTGTTTAAACATGGAAGACAGGTTCTTTGAAAGCCCTTTTGTTCGATATATAAATTGATTAATAAACAAGATGACCAGTTATTTGGTGATTACTTCACTAAATAGGTCGGCTAAGAATTAATTAATGCGTATCGACTGCAAATTTTAAACAGGCCTAGAATGTGTGATTTTTAAGGACAAAGTCCTCTTCTCTTCCAGTGGATGTCCAAATTCAGATGCCGTGAGTCAGAGCTGTATTATTTCTGAGCAGTGATTACTAAATTGGAATGCTTAAGCAAAGGCTTGTTTTCACTATTATCGGAGGTGTATGACACACTGTCATCATCAAACTTGCGTCGACCAAATACGTTGAAGACAAAAAACTGCATTTTTGGGAGTGGTTCGTTTACTATGCGTCACGTAACATATTTGGTTGTTGCTGAATAATCTTTTTCTCATCCCAGCAGGTGGCTTTATGTCAGGATCAAGGCCGGCCCTTATCAGTTCTTTACAGTAAACCACAGCCTCTTCCTCACCGTCACGCCCTGACAGCTGTGGCCGGGGCGTAAACAGTCATCAGAAAACATTTCAGATATCTCTAGTGGTTAATATCTGTTGTCATACCCTTGAGCCTCATTTTGAGGCTAGGCGAGCAAAAGTTACCGGTATGACTCTGAGGTGCGTGCGCAGTGTTGGGAAAATATAAAAATCACCACAATCAGCACAGAATGTAACCATAACGTCTGACGCTACATTTAAGGCAGGGGGGCCCAAAGTCGGTCCTCGAGGCCCGGCATCCTGCATGTTTTAGTTTTCTCCCTGGTGGTAGTAACAACCTGTTCAGTATGTCAATGTTCTTCTTAGGCCTCTAATGAGCCATCATTTGAACCAGGTGTGTTAAACCAGGGAGAGAACCAAAACATGCAGGATGCCGGCCCTCAAGGACCGACTTTGTTCACCCCTGATTTAAGGGAAAGTGTTGCTTTACCAGCCGTCACTCTCAGGACTAATGCAGTGACACATTTCAGTCTTAAGTAAATTGTAAACATAGACGTTCTGGATTGCAAAATAGTTTTATGCAACAAGCCTGGTCTTATTGTTATGTACTGATTCCAGAATGTTTTGGGGATGTTTTCTTGAAATGAAGCTGTCTAAAAAAAATGTTAAAGTTTAACAACCAAAGCTTTACATTCTCAAGTTCAGGATGAGCAAGTAAAAGCTATGCAGCTAAAAGCTATTACTATCACATTTACTTTATAATATTATTTGCAAACAAATCTGTTTTCAAGCCACTGAATATTTCAATCCGGACTTAACCGTTAAATATACTGGATTCTTTCTGGTGATCACAATCTAAGGTGCCTTAAACTTAGATAAGACACTGAGCAAGCTCTTTTGTGAGAGTATGTCGTAATACAAAGAAGGTTTCAGAAATCTAAAACAGCATTTTAACGAATCTCTGCACAGTTTTAGATATTAAACTATAGATTTTTCTCATGTTGTCCCAGTTTGATGTTACATCTGAGCAGTGAACTATATCTTCCAGATTAATTTCTGCCCCAGAGATGGTGGATTGTTCAAAGAGCTCGATGCAATAAACTTGTCCTAATTTGATGATGAATAAAGCTAATTTGGGCGACCTTGCTTTGGAATTTTGATAATTGATTCAGATGTGCTGATAACAATCACCTAATCATTTAATAACTTCTCCAAGTCAGACATCTGACTTGAACTGCACTGTATGATTGATCACTTGGTGTGGAAGGTCACCGCAGGAACCAAAGAGCTGTTAGAATAGTCCATAGATGCTCAGTGGGATAAATGATGTGCTTACACAAGCACAGTGCTGCCCCGTTGGACAGGGAACTTTAACTGATTGCATCTGGAATGAGTTTTTGAATTATTAAAATGGTATGAACAAATATCTTGCCAGTAGGGGGCAGAAAAACAGTGCTTACTAACAATAAATAATGATTTATGCACCTTTAAGTGGAATACCATAAATTATCACAAATCATCTCATGTTCCAAAGCTTAGATTTAGGCAACCAAACTTGGAAAACATATCTTTAGACAGCTTGGTTTTTCAACAATTTATCATTTTTCTAATTGCTAAAAAAGCAAATGATAAGTTCAAAATGAATGTATTTCTTTGTAGATGTTGACCATGATAGTCCATTAGAAGTGTCTCCATGGGAAGTTGAAGGTTCTGGACACATCTCCGCTGGCTTTATTTGTTTATTTGTTAATTAGAGTACATGTTGGGGGGATGGGAAGGGGGCTGAGAGGTGTTAAAGGGGGTTAGCTTATAAGTAATTAACAAGTAATTTGCTGCACCTAGAGAAATGGGGAAGTTACTCATGCATTGCACCCTGACAAGGTCACCGACTGATAGATGAGCTGGAGCGAGGGGATTTTTCAGAGATTGTGAAGGCAGCCAGAACTGTGGGAACCAGACAATTAGTCGGAGGAAGGGTAGGCAGCCACGCTGGATGACGACCGCGAGACTAGTTTACATGAGTACTCACCACTTGGCTCAGTGGCAGGGAGAGAGCCCAACACCTGGGTTCAAGCAGCTCCTAACACACTGTCATTTATCTTTGAGGAGGCTGATCGGGCGGTTTGCCAGCATTTGAGGAAGAGCATGTGCTCATTCCCATCAAGCAGAGATGAGTCAATGAAGCCAAACTGACCAAAACATTGATATCTGGAATGTTCACACCAGAAAATATGTAAGGGAACGATAGCTGTTGGTTATTACAGTACATGTGTAAATATATATTGAGCATCTAATATGTTTTACTAGAGCCGTAGTTTTTACAATGAGAAGAAAATATAAAGTATTCTGGTTCTCAGAATGCTGAATCCCAGAGAAAAAAAGAGGTTAGATCATAAATTAGAAACATTAAATTCTTCTGCTTGGATGATATGAGTTATATCTAGAAAGATATGTCAATATTTTTGTTGTCTCAATGTAACCAGAACAGTGATGTGCCAAGATTTTATATATATAAAAAAAACCCCACTTCACTAATTGCTAAATTTTCTAATTACCAACGTGTCATGTTTTTTAATGGTGCTACAGCTGGAGTTGGGCTCTTTCTATTTTTTTTCTTTTCCACTGAAACGTCCCTTTGCAAAGCAGTTTTAGCACATAAAATGCAGACATGCAGTGCTGTGAGAAAAAGGTTTTGCCCACATTTTAATTTCTTTGTTTTTTTGTTTTTTCTTTTTTACAGTTACATATATCAGATCACCAAAAGACAAGCAGCAGATAAACTGAGTATATGTGAAATGTTGCTTTCAAATCATAAATGCAGTTACTAAGTGAGAAATAACAACTAGAAGTGGACTTGCTGGCCTTTTTTAGATTGTTGTCTTGCTGCACAATCCAAGAGCCTTTTTTGCTCTTGAAGGATTTCTGGTGGAGAGCAAAATTCATGATTCCTTCAATAGCAAATATTGTTGTTCAAATATTGACGTTGCTAACCAGCCACAGACGATCATACCACCACCATGTATGAAGTTATTTTTCTGAAATGGGGATGGAACAGAATGCTCATCTTTTAAACAGTTCCACTCAATTTCATCAGTCTGCAGTACATTTTTCTAAGAGTTGTTGTTGAGATCATCAAGACATTCTTTTGGAAAGTACAAATTGTTCTTTCTATTTTCATCGTTTTAATGAATGAAAGCAAGATTTGAAAAATGCATTTCACATTTTCTCGGGCTCTATTTGTCTAATATTAAATTTGTTTTAATGATCCAATAATTTAAGTGTGATGCTAACCAAACATTGAGGCAAATCTGAGGGAACACATGAGTTTTGGCATCACTCTAAATTACGGCTAGCTTGTCTTATTAATAGTAATTAACTGACAATAGCATTTGAGCTTAAAACGTGAAAAAGTTGGGGTTGATAATATTCCCAAATTCTAACCATAAGAAACTATCAGCACGTTCTGGTTCGCTGTCATTTTGCATCAGTTTCCACTGGAGGGGATCCTCAAAACATTTTCCAGTGCAGCTAACTGTTGACATATTAGCTTTTTCTGTTAGGTTGTATGTATTTTCAAGAAACAGTTTATATTGTTAGAAATGAGTTGACATGCTTGAACTACCGTATTTTCCGCACTATAAGGCGCACCTAAAAACATTCAATTTCCTCAAAAGCCGACAGTGCCCCTTATAATCCGGTGCGCCTTATATATGGACCAATATTGAGCCACAACAGGTCTAGCAACTACGGTAAGCAGCAGTCGACTTCATTTTCCCCCTTAGAAGAAGAAGCGCGCGGTGCATAATGGGATAGTTGTCAGAACGCTGGTTTGTAATCTATTAATAAAGTTTGACTGACCTATCTACCTACCTACCGTCTATAATCAGGTCGTCTGCAGGTCATTTAGCACCACCTTCTCCATGAACATGCTGTGTGCGAACAGAGAAGGGTGACCATCGTCCGGCCACGCCCCGGCCCAGTCGCGGAAGGCTCTCCTCGCCGACCGGAGTCGTACTGTTTTGTTAACATTCCCGTTAGTGCAGCTCCATCTAGTGGATGCATAACGTAACTCCAGCTTCTACTGTAGCGTCTATTCTATGCGCCTTATAATGCGGTGCACCTTATATATGAAAAAAAGTTTTAAAATAAGCCATTCATTGAAGGTGTGCCTTATAATCCGGTGCGCCTTATAGTGTGGAAAATATGATACTCTTTATGGGTGTTTGGGGCTTTTATGCTACCTTCTACAGCTAATTTGCTTTATTTTAACCTTGTAAACAGTTATCAGCTAAATTTTCTGTTGGTGTTACTGATGGCACTGCATGTAATCTCAGTATTTCTTGTACAGCAGTTTGAAAATCTTGAGCCTAGATAAAAAGGAAAATTCAAAAAGATATAATGTGCCTAATAAAACAGAATAAAAACAATCCCATCCAACCCTATCATAAGTTTTTATCAGATAATTACATTTCTGTTTTTTTAAGCATACTTTGCACACTCAACACAAAGAGTTCAGTGTGCCGCAACGCTATGTGACTTTTTGAAGACTTATTTCAATAAACAACAAACAATGTCTCACAGGCACCTGGTGCTTTAAAGCCTGCGAAACTCTTATTCGGGACTTGAAAAACACCAGACACTTGACAACAGCTGTTAATCAGATAATAGAAGCCTCAGATTTACACAAGCACTCTTGTGGAGAAACACTCATAAATTCTTTGACATGACAGCGTACAAGGGCGGGGAGAGAGTGAAGGTAGGATTTGGTACCAGGCGCCTTCCTTCCCAACACAATGACGCATCAAATGAGCTCTGTGGTGAAACACTCAATCAGCCATTTCCCCTCAGCACACTATTTTCAGGCAGTGGATGATCTGATGAATGCAGCAGAGTTAAGTTCCCTTTCTGTAACTGCTAAAAGAAATATGTGACAAGAGGACTTTCAAGGAATTATGACATGGCATGAGGTGTCTCCATAGCCCATGAATCCCCAAAATACATATATTTTCCTGACAGATGAACTGTGAGCAGCGAGGCAGGGAAATGAAAAACACTCCGCAGTATCCTTACCCTGGGATGAGCCTCCTCGCCACCCAAACATCAGTAACCCGACTCCATAGTTTTAAGATGACCTCTTGCTTCACTTGCCCTGCTCACCTTAATCACCAGAGTGACCTGCCATCGCAACAATACACAGGATCCCCTTTGGTGCAGGGGCCCAGCACATGTTCACATAGCGGGTATGTGGTGGGGGAGACGTGCCCTCTGACACTGACAGTATGTCCACGTTGGCCGTCTCTGGGTCAAAGTTTCTGTGTTAGTCTGCAAAAATGAACTAGAGCATAATATGATAACCTCAACACAGAATCGCTCTTTACTTGAATCCATAACATTTAACGTTGATCTTTCAAAGAGGAGACATTTACGTGAAAGAAGATTAAAAACTGAAAAAAGATTAAGAAAGTTTGAGGTTTATTTTTCAAGTGATAAAGAGTAAAAGGGAATTTTCACACACATTTAGCCACATGCTGAGTTAAGGGAGCCTAATTCCCACTTTTATAGTGGGCACTTAGTTTTTCAGTATCATAGCTCAAAGTATCTGGTATTCTGAAGCTATGACTAATTGTGATTATTAAAAAAAATTGAAAATCAGACATTTGTGCATCTGGCATTCATTGTCCAGGAGGTAACTTAAAAACCTCATACATTTGTATCATTGAATAATTCATAGATGGTCCACGACACTGTTAACATTTTACCCCACCTTTAGAATATTGTATGCATTTCAAACAACAACAAATAAATCTGTTGAGGGGAAAAAATATATATATTTTTTTAAATCCGCAATAACATGCTTTCATACGTCAGCACACCCTTGATGTACTAATTTGCTGAAGTCCCTCAGTTTCCACATTCTGTCTAATTGTGTTCACATATACAATCAACTATAGTGAATCAAAAAGTAAGTAGTACAATGTCTGAACTAAGGATTGTAGGAAAATGCATTTCTTCAACACTGTGTGAATGTGTCATAGACTTATTAAACCAAAGTGAAATCTTGGGCCAAAATGTTAGAAGGTATGTTTTGAACAAAAACAAGCACTAAGCAGCAGCATAAAAACACCATGTGAAACACACTGGTCACAGTTCACACTTTGAGTTACTTTTCTCAAATGGAGCAAGGGTTTTTGTCAATATGGATGAAATTATACATTAGTACAGGTGAGTTTTGGCCCAAAATATTGACCTTTCTGTTATAAACTATAAGATAAATTTATTTCCTGGGATCAAGTGCATTGGTCCCTCATGCATCGAAACGCCATGCAGCAAGATGCTGACTTACCTGCATCTTGGCGATTTCCAGTTTGCAAACTGGAAATCGCCAGTTTGCAAACTATCTTTTTTTCCCCCAAAAAAGATAGATAGCAATCTATCTTTTTTCCAGTTTGCAAAAAAGATAGATTTCCCCCAATCTATCTTTTTTGGGGGAAAAAAGATAGATTGCTATCTTTTTTCCCCCAAAGATAGCAATCTTTATGGTCAAACATTTCAGGTATACGATATGTCTCCAAAAATTAATGTCATTGTCCTTTAATGCATCTGTAATCTTGGGTTTTATGTTGCTTTTAGAATAATGGCTTCTTCTATGATATTCTTTTTCCTTTTACACATCAGTAATGAGTACAGCAACTCTCTTCACTCAGCTCGAATAGGGGCAAAATGGCTCTTTGGTCTACAAAGGTTGCAGACCACTGCTACTAATGAACTCAATGCTTATTTCACAAAATTAATACAATGAAATAAACTTTCCAGGATAGAGCAATGGTCTTCTTATTGATTTGTTTTTACTTTTTACTCAACACTTTTTCACATACACTAGTGTTATTTAATCAGGTTAAAGTTCGACTTATTTGTAGCATAAGTAAAGTTGAAGTGTCGCTATTTCCCAGACTCCAGAACGACGGAGACAAAACGGTGAATGAATACAGACGCACTCGCTACCTGAACGAGTTTAGCCGGCTGCTGCCGCTTTAAGAAAATGACCCGGATGAGCATCAGTCTACCCGGTGATGCTGGACTTTCTTTTCCGCTCTGATCTCGGAGTTGGTGAGAGCGTGGATTTCATCATCTAGGCTCACCGTATCACCAAAATGAGCGTCCCAGCTTTTATCGACATAACAGAAGAAGACCAGGTGTGACCTACGTTTTCTAAGGATATTAAAATTGTGTTTTCTAGTTTAAGAGTAGAATTAAAGCTACGCATTTAAATAAGTTAGCATGTGCTAGCTACCTGCAATGCTAACTCGGTACTTAGCAACTGACTGATGGTAAAGATGTGTATGTTAGCAAATTCATAAATAAGACTAATTGTTTAAAATTTGGATTAGTAACATGGGATTTCGTTTACATATGTTGCTCTTAGATTATTCTAGATCAAAATATTTGCAGTCAAAAGTAACGCTTGACTAGCAAATGCTACCCACCTACATATATGTCGACATAAACAAAGTTGCAAAAATAAATAAATGAATTAAACAAAGCATTAACATTATTCATTCGATTTCCCTTTAGCTTGTGCCACTAAATTCAAACTATATTTTTTTGTGGTGGAGATTAAGCTATAGTTTCAATGCTTTAGCAGGGCTTTTTCTAACACTGCGTGATTTTACATAATGCGCAATGTATGCCATCAAACTTTCAAACAGGTTGGATATCGGCGCAGATGATTGGCGTTTGACTTAGTTGAAATGTTTTAAATTTTACAAATGATAAAACATGTAGAGATGTCTAAAGTGCAGCGTTCAGTTCTCAAGAATAACACAAATTAGGGCCACCAACACAGGTGGTCGATGCAGATGAAGACATTTTGTTTTTAATTGGGGCAAATTTGTTACATTCAATTTAAAATCTTATTACAATAGAAAATACTGGTAGCATAGCGTTTTTGCTTTTAATAACCAGGCTTTATTAGCATTTTCTTTAATTTCCTAGTAAATGAGACATCTATCTAGTGACTTTTATTCAAAAGCAGATTTTTTTTGTTTGTTTTATCCAAGACTGTTTTTAATTAATCTGAGACATGGCTAAATTCATTTAGCATTTAAAGACAGAGAGAGAGTGACACCAAATCACATCCCGATTGTTGGTATTAGACAAATTTTAATCAAATCTTGAAGAACAATTTATACTTCTCTCACCTTCTGCCCCAGAAAGCTTTATAATTAACATATCACATGCTTAGTTGATTGTTGAGCAGGTAAAAAAGAAAACGCCGCCTTTTTTTATTTTGTATTTTTGTTTGGACACTCCTGATCTAGACTAAGAAGTAAAAAGGTTCCAGCACTTTGATATTTCAGAGCATAGACAGACAAACAGGATATTTATTAAATTCTTAACTAAAATACAGCTTGCTCTTGTTGGACCAACAGTTCAATATTCTGCAGTGGAAACATCCTTGACATTAACAATGTCACTGTAACATTTCAGGCTTCAGAACTGAGGTCCTACATCAAGGCCAAAGGAGCTGACATCTCAGAGGAGAATGCTGAAGGTGGACTTCATGTTGATTTGGCTCAGATCATTGAGGCCTGTGACGTCTGCCTGAAGGATGACGATAAAGGTGGGTGAGGAAGAACGCTTCTGTGTCTCACACATTGACTCTTGTTATTAGCAAGAAGGTGAAAATGGTTTCATTTTAATAGGAGAGAAAAACAAATCTTAAGTTCAGGTGTTTGAGTCCCCCGTCTGCTTTCTGTCTCTTTGTAGACGTTGAGAGCGTAATGAACAGCATCGTGTCTCTGCTGTTAATCCTGGAGCCAGAGAAGCAAGAAGCTCTGATTGAAAGTCTGTGCGAGAAGCTGGTGAAGTTCCGTGAAGGAGAGCGACCCTCCCTTCGCCTGCAGCTGTGAGTCCTGTCAAACATGTCGATTTCCGATAATTAAAAGATCAAAGGTCCGCGTCAACGGTTGTGTTGCTTTTTCAGGCTGAGCAACTTGTTCCACGGCATGGACGAGAACACTCCGGTCAGGTACACGGTGTTCTGCAGCCTCGTCAAGGTGGCTGCGACCTGTAACGCCATTTCTTTCATCCCCACCGACCTTGATCAGGTATCTATCTCCACTCTCCATCTTTAAAAGCGGTGTTGGTTTTAAAGGTGCGTTTCTTTGGCTTGATTCGCGTCGGTGTTGCTGAATAGGTACGCAAGTGGATTGTTGACTGGAACCTGAACACAGAGAAGAAGCACACACTGCTGAGGCTGGTGTACGAAGCATTGGTGGACTGCAAAAAAAGGTAACGGTACGCAGTATTTGATGTTTATTGTAACTATTTCAAAATCAGCAGATGCAGAAATATAAATTGGCAAATGCGTCCTAATTTATTGAAGCAGTGCAGGATGCTGCGATATTACTGACATTCATTTTAACTAGCATTTTGGCTGCTAAAAGTATGTATTTAGAGAGCAGTGGTGGAATTTGAATGCATGGAAGGTTGATATGAAATCCTACCAAGTACTGCATCCAAGAAGATTTAGCTTTTCACGTATTGCACACATTTATTTTGAGGTGAGGATTGTAATTTGGCACATTGTGTCACTCAGAAACATTGCAATGTAACAAAGTTGCAGTGCAGTGCATGCTTTATTACTCAGTGGGTTGCTGGTGTGTTTTAGCACATCGCTGGTCTGTGTTAATTACTGCATGTATGTTAAAAGGACTTTAACCTTTTTCAATTTTCTGCTTTGCAGTGAGGCTGCAGCGAAAGTGATGGTCGAGCTGCTGGGAAGTTACACAGAGGACAACGCCTCACAAGCGCGCGTCGATGCTCACAGGTGCGTTGTTAAAACCGCTTTGATGCTTGTTGAAGTTTGAAAACGGTGTCCCTCTTTCCAACCCGCTCCCATCGTTTTCAGATGTATTGTTCGTGCTCTCAAAGACCCAAACAGCTTCCTGTTTGACCACCTGCTCACCCTGAAACCTGTTCGTTTCTTGGAGGGAGAGCTCATCCATGATGTAAGTGCCGAAAGATTTTTTGCATAACTCAAATCTAGGCAGGGAATTTACCAGGATGTAGATTATTTTTAATTAGACGGATTCGTCCAGTGTCCCTCGTTAGTTGCATTTTTAAAGATTTGAGGGATCACATCTCTTCTTTCCTTTTTAGATCTTATTGAAAAAGTATTTTGTCATGCTTTATCAGTAGGAATTGTTTGCTGAATTGTGCCTTTTGTGATTTCACAGTTTACAAGAGCTTTGATGGTTTAAGTGTAGGATATGAGTCCAGAAACTTAATGACCTTAGTTTGTATAAGTTCATCTGACTGATTATTCATTGGCGTTTTTTCTCCCCGTCTGTTTTCTCAGCTATTAACCATCTTTGTGAGTGCAAAGCTAGCAGCATATGTCAAATTCTACCAGAGTAACAAAGACTTTATTGATTCTCTTGGTAAGTACTTATATATTTTAATGTGAATAAGAGTATTATTTATTCCAAGTTTTTTTGTTTTTGTTTTTGTTTTGTTTTTTCCATGTTTGTGGCAAGATACTGAACTTTCTAGGGGTATTTTATTCCCTAAGAGTGTCTGCTTGTGTTGATGCAGACCAAGAATGTTTGTTTCAGCAATACCTGCTTCTCCCCCCCTCCCCCACCACCCCAACTACATAATGAATGAAATTCAATTAAAACGTGTGTAGGATGGGGCTCTCAAAACAGCCAACACAGAGAGATGTTTTTGTTAATGAGTAGAATCCCTGACTGGTCCTAAACGTCCTGAGCTTTATTACAGGGAAACTCCCTGAGCGGAGAGTAATTGCCTGTGACTGTTTTGTGCTTAATGATCCCTGCACTTTTTGGTCCTCAGGCCTCTCTCACGAGCAGAACATGGCCAAGATGCGCCTGCTGACGTTCATGGGCATGGCGGTGGAATTCAAAGAGATCTCCTTCGACACCATACAGCAGGAGCTGCAGATCGGCGCTGATGACGTCGAGGCTTTCGTCATTGACGGTATGAACTTCAAATGAACCTTGTCCATCCGTGTCCTTCAAACACTCGGCGCAGTTCAGAGAAATGTATACCCAAGACTATTTAAACGTAGTTAGCGTGGCTTAGATGCATGTCTCCACTCTTTTTGCAATATGACCCCATTTTAAAACATTGTGTTTTCTGCTGTCTGACGCCCAAATGCATGGATGTTGTTAGAGCTGCCCACAGCTGCAGCCTGTTGGCATCCTGCCCGTTTCCGCTCGCTCTGAGCATCAGTCAAGTTTGACTGCACTAATGGGTGAGCTCCATCCAAACTGTACTTTAAAAACAATCGTAGCGTCAGTATCTGTGACAAATTATTCACTAAACCTTTAAAAGCTTTCTAAAAGGGGAGCTAAAGTTTGGGGCTGCTTCAGGTTCGGAGGTGATGTATGGGGTTTAGGCGCGCCGCAAGGTTTATAGGTTTAACACAGAATCACAGTGCGACGCACGAATGACGCTTAATGATGGACCGACAGAAAAAGACAAGACCGCTGGGCTCTTTAAGCTGCTAAATGCATGCTATGACGTTAAGACGCATCGCCTTTCTGCTGCTTCTCGACGAATAATGTTTCAGGAAATTTTGAACAAGATTTTGTGCTGAACTTTGTGCCTGTTTGGTGGTAATACACAGACTTTATCTAGCTCAACTTATCGGTTCTTCTGCCCACTGTAAGCACTGATTCAAATAAACCAGAGAGAAAATTTAAGACAAAAGTTTGTTGGGAATGCACAAATGATAAACCAGGCTGTGATAGTTGGATACAAGAAAATAATCTACAGTAGACGACTTGGGTTGAAACTACGGTTGGATGTGCCCAAGATGTCTCTAGCTGACAGAATGAAAAATCATATTTCCATCCTGATCAGTTAATCTACACGGACTTGATGATTCCTTTTGTGTCTGGCTGAGACCCTGTAGATTTTTGTTGAAGCTCTTGTTCCCTCCTTACCTTTTTTATTTATTTTTTTTATTTTTTCCCAGCTGTTCGGACCAAAATGGTCTACTGCAAAATTGACCAGACGCAGAGAAAAGTTGTCGTGAGGTAAGTTCTTTCAATATTGTGCCATACATAAGTTAACATGAATATGTAGCTAATGAAAATAACGATTTTTTTTAAGTTGTCTATAGTTAAGCTTATTTGTTTTAAGCAATAACTGTGGAAAAAACAAAATGTGGAGTTTAAAAGGCAATGTGCTGCAGTTTGCTTTGTGGAAAAGATGTTTGGTTTCAGATAACCAAGAGAGCAAGTAATACTCTTGGCAGTCTGGAAAAGTATGGAATTTGATTTAGGTATATTTTTTCTGGTCTGGATAGGTATAGGGGAGAAAATAAAGTTTGCATTTCCATCTAAATGGATGAATCTGTCATCCATTTAGATGATGGATTTCCTGATCCATTATCTAAATTCACAAACTCACTTACTTGTAATCCGATTAATCTATTTTTTCCTAATTCATGTTTTTCTCTGTTCGTCTCTCATTTTGCCCATTCTTCCCTTCAAATGACTCCAGTTCAGCTTATTTATAATATGTAGCACTAATTCACAACAGTTGCTACCTAAAGCCTCTTCACAAAGCAGATGCAATTTACATAAAGAATTGAATGGACATCATAAGATTATTACCTGGTTTACAGAAACATTTAGTAAGAGATTTACTAAAGTTTTATGTTTTACTTAGTAAAAACACAACTCGGTTATTAAAATAGAAACAACTTGACTGGTCTGTAATCTACTGCATTATGCACTTTCATAATCATACAACATTGTTATCTTCACCTATTTTGCTGTGCTTGTGCATTCCCTTCTTTTTGGTAACTGACTGTCTTGTCACTGGTTTAAACTGGATATTAAAACTGAAACAGGATGAAGAAATGGTCCATTCTTTTGTACATACAGTTTGCATGCAGGACCCTTTCGTAAACATTTTCTAGAAACGGTCTTGCATGTTTTTCATAGCTGAACCTGCTTTTGCCATGAAGTGTGACCTTGGCCTTGCTTTCCCGTCTCCCTTCTCTCAGCCACAGCACACACCGCACCTTTGGCAAGCAGCAGTGGCAGCAGCTGTACGACACCCTGAGCTCCTGGAAGGCTAACCTAGCAACCGTCAAGACCAGTCTGCAGACTTTGTCCCCTTCTGCGTAACTCCAACATGGACCTGACTCTCAAATCTTCACTGCTTCACAGAATCTCTGACTGAAAAGATCAGTTTTTATATCAATCAAATAAAAAAAAGTGAAGGTGACCAACAAGGGCTTTTGTGTTGATATATATATTTGCTTTATTTCTTAATTTCTTATTTCAATGGATAATAATATAATTTTAACAAAAACATTCAGGGTCCCTAATTGAAACTTCTCCTCTAGCAGCTCTTAACATCTGCTTCCAGTTACAAAGACAGCTTGCCAGTGTAGTAGATGAGCTGCGACTGGGGGCGAGAAATGACCTTCAGCATGAGGGTCAGTTTGTCATCTATACAGATATAACAATTTTCACGTGAACTTAAGGTGACCCTCCATGTTGCGGTCAAAGCTGCATTGTGCTGAAGGCTCCTTCCCTGCTGTTGCAACCATGAAACGTTCAGCTGGGCTGATGCAGTCTGCTCAGCTGTAGTCAGCATGATTCACTGTCTGCAATCCCCCTAAAACTGAAATGAAGGGCTTCAAATGTTTGGGGATTTTTTTATTTTTATTTTTTGAAGCAGAAATGTAGGATTAAGTTACTAATGATTTGTGGGAAAAACACTCCAGTAATAATTCTACAACAAACTATCTGGGACAGTATTTTAAAGAAATGCCATGAGTTGTTATATTCCTAAAATATAGATGGATCAGTTGTGTAAATGTTCCGTATTGTCGCTGTTGGGCAAAACCTTTATATTTATTTATTTATTTTTTTTTGTAAAAATCATCTATTGATCACACTCCAACTGTCTGTGATCAATAGTTACTGATGAATTGACATTTAAAAAGTATCAAAAATACTATGTGACTTTGATCAAACTGTATGAATGACTATCTAGGAGATACTTTTTAATGTCTGTTAAAAAGTATCTTTTTCTTTCATGGAAAGTTCTGTTCTGGAAGTACAAAGTTTTTGCCAGACAGCTGTGATATATTTATTTTTTTATGTAATTATTATGCAATTTCTAGTAAAAAGAAAAAAAAAAATAACTATAAAGGCATTCAAGTTTGGACCATAATTAAAGAATTGGTAAAAAAAATAAATAAAATAGTTGAAGCATTGACTTTGAAATTGCTCATGTACTTCAGCCCTTTATTGTTTCTGAGGAATATAGCAATACAGGTTGCAAACAAGCAATAAGCTGCTGCTCTAATTCCAGAGGATTGGAAAAACGGTTCCATTCAAAATAAGAGAAATGTACTTAAAAATACCGTGTGAAGTTTATACTTCAACCATGCATTATTGGTGGACATTCTTGTCAAAATCAAAACACAAAACAGTGTTTTGATCCTTCTATAGAAGTTGAGGGGAAAAAAAACAAAGTTCATCTGTAAAATAAAAAATAAAGTGTCTTCCTTTCTCTTTACAAACTCAAGCATTTTCTGTAAAGCTGAAACATGCTTCCAGATTTAATCTTCCTATGAGTCATCATGCTATTAATAAGTTTCTTTCTGAAGAACAGCATCGCATTTGCGTTTGTGTCGAGTCATCCAAGCTCTTTCCCCTGTGAACACGTATTCCTGCCCAGAACTATTGGAACACATTCTACAATTCCTTTCCATGTATTAGTTTTGCCAGAAACCGTACTCTTGATGTCATGTTACTAATGTTCTATTGGATTAAGGTCCGGAGGGGCTGGGCTGGGCCGATCCGCAAATGTTAATCACAATGTTGGGGGATGTCATAAACACTCGAGGGTATTTCCTTCTCAGCATAAGGCAACATGACCTTTTCAAATATTTCAAAGTGATCCACAATCTGTGGAGTAGGAGAAACACATCATGCCTGACCTGTCTTAACAGTCAGGCTTGAATGAAGTAGATGGAGGTCATTTGACAAACTAAGAACTCTAGACTGTAGTGTGTGGAAAGTATTTGCTGTCGCCTCTAAATAAGGGTCACATGTTTTTAAGAAATTGTCCGCTCTCACTGGTTTAACCACATACTGCTATCAGTTTGATGAGGCCCTTTCAGTTCATGATTCAGTCACACACAGCACGAAGCACGTTGGTTCTGTGTATTCTGTCACTGTAGTAAACCTAATTTCTTCCAAACGCAGTGATCTGGTCAGAAAAGTTGGACGGGCTTTACTTCGACCTCAACCAATTGATGTTGTTCTATGCGGCACTTTAATTTAGAAGCGAGGCTCTTGACAAATGCAGCAGAGAAATAATTTGTAGCACCAAACTAGAGCCAGTGGGAAGCACCGTGTGATCAGATCGCCTCTCTGAGTACGTCTGGCTTTAGAAAGATGAAGGAACAATAGAGATCAGTTTGCTTGTTTGGGGGGAGGAAAATGGTATCAGGAAGGACATTGCTACTTTTATTCCAAGCCGTTTCTTCATGTTGCTGCCCTGCTTGGCCCTGAGAGTTTCGGCTTTGTTGGACGGAGATAAAAAAAGAAAAGAAAAAAAGACTGGACTAGATACAATAAATGTTTCGTCAGTAAGAGGTCATTCAAGCAAATGTCTCTTCAAAATGTTTAACGTCAGTGAAATGGGAAAAATATACAGGAGTTGTTCCACATTTTTTGTAAATTAAATACCAATTTTTTAAGAACTATAATCCATTTTCAGGGGGCCTCTAGCGCATTATGACGTTAATCTCACGATTTACGGTATAGAGATTAGGGTGTGGAAGGGATTCGTTTCAGTTTTCTTCCTCCGGGTCAGTGATTAAATGAGCAGTGACCGACAAAGTGCAGATCATTGGCGTTGCACTCTGCCTCTCCTCAGCTCTCATCCGCCGCGCTCATTTCCTTGACAGTTAAACTTTCCGTTTAATTGATGCAGCCCAGCGTTAGACGTCTCAGACGCCGTCGATTTTCAATTTTTTGTATTTTAGTCCAGACACTAGTATTTTTTTTTTAGATTTATCAGACCATTGGAGTGCCATCCACTACTACAATCTGTTAGTTAATTTTTCTGTCATTTGAAGGGTCTGCTTAATCTCACCGCTCACCTGTGTCCAGTTTTCCGTAGCAGACCAGCATGTCCAGCCACTATCATGGTGTAAATCACAAAACACATTCTCTGGAGCGCAATCTCATCACAGTCACCTGTAAGGAAGAGAGCAGAGCAGATGGAAACTACTTTGACTCAAGCTCAAGTTTAGATTTGGTTTCAGTTTCTGTATTTTTTTATTTTTTTTCCCCAGCTTTGATTCAGATGACTTCTGCGGTTTTCACTACTTGTGTTTTAGGTGTGTTTTGGTGGGTGAAGACATTTCTGGTTAACTGACCCCTGTTTGCTCAAAGCTGAGGTCATTTACTGTAAGCGAGTGGTGTGGTCATAATCTAATAAAGCCAAACTTGTAACCTTTAAGAATGGAAACATTGGTAGATTTAATTTATTGCAGATGATTATGACACCAACAAGCACAGACTTTTCTCTCCCATCAACTAGTATTAACCATGAATTATTATGCATTAAGACAGCATCATTCAAAACTTACTGCAGCTCGTCTTACAGTAACATATTATTTTGCAAGACCACATAAATAAACAATCTTTTGGGCAAATGTAGCAGTCTTACAGTACTTAAGAGATACAGACGACTCCTCGACTGAACTTCAATTAGCACCAACCAGAAGGCAGTTAGATAACATGGATATGTAAACAAAAGCCCCACAAACCCCAAATATCTCCATAGTTACCAAACCAAATTTAATCTTAGAGAAACATAGAGACTATTGCCCGAGATGCATTTCTTTTAATCAACATAGGAGAGGATTGCCCTTAATCCTGCCAACTATTTCAGCTTAATTCACAGTTTTCTGTGTAGACGGCATTGCTATAGAAGCTGTTAACAGCGCAACATTCAGCCAACCAGCTATGAAAATGCTGAGAGAAATAGATTAAGTGCTTTTATGAGACTTGACGGATCTCAAAAGATGTTACAGCATATAAAAGACACAAAACTGTTATGATGTTTGGGAAAAGTTAATGCATTTATTCATTAGAAGGTTCACACAACAAGATGGTCCCGTTAAATGAATGCATAAAAATGAGCTATATATGTTCAAAGATGACTCATGAGAATGTTATATAGAAAACAAAATCAAACAAAAAAGAAAATCAGGTACAAGAAGAGGGGAAATTAAATGGTAACAACATATTCTGGGCTCAATGTTGTCATTGCTTTTAAAGTTGAATTGAACAATGATACTTCGTTGCAGAATGTGTTTCTTCAGTGCTTTACATGCTACATTGGCACACCTGGAAAATATATGTAAAACTTTTAAAATATAACGTAGTATGTGGGTTTGGTGAATTGAGAATTTTGCTGGAACTGTATGCTTTGGTTGGATGAAAACAAGATTGTTCTTGTTCAGCCACAAACACCACAGGTGGGTCTGATTTGGAAAAAAATAATAATAATAATAATATTTGAACCTTGTTAAATAGTTTTACACAACTTAAAGATCTGAAGATTTGTTTGAACCTGCTACTGGAATGATAAATGATAATAATAAAAAAACATTTTATTTTAAGGCTTTTACACAGCTCAGCTAGGGATGCCAATAACTCCAAAGTGTTACCAAACCACAGCAGTCCAAAACATCCTTAGGATGTCCATGTTGGTGTCAGGTTACTGTAAACACCAGGGCATGATTCACACTGAATCATATGTTATTTGAATTCACAGTTTTTAGAAAACAACGCAGTGATCCTTCAGGAGGCCATGCTGAACAGGCTTAACAACTTTCTAATAATTTAAATAAAAACTTACCTTGAGGCAACTTTCTCAAGGTAAGCTCATGGCAGAGTTTCTCAGATAGCACCTCTTAAAATTTAAAATCCAAAAACTGTGTATTATTTTACACACTACACCAACTCATTTAGATCTCTAACTTTGTGCATGTCTATAGCCGGAGATTGAAAAGGTGTTTATTTTGGCGTATGTTTTCTTTTCTTTTACAAAAAACAATAGTTTTTAGGATGACAGAAATGTAATGGCTCGGTTACATAAGATTACAATAGAAATGTGTGATTAAACCCAAAAATATGATTTGTCACTGGGTGGGGCGATAGCTTAAAGGAATCATAAGGTTCTTAGTCAGAGGTCATGTTTTTAATCCCACGTATTTAATATATTAGCATGAGTGTTCCCAGTTCGGTGTGTTTCTGCTGCCATCTAGCGTTCACCTTGATGAAACGTAGTCAAGGTAAAGGTAATCGACTGATCAAGCCTTGCTCTACAGTTTCGGAGTCGCTACAGGACCGTACCTGCTGGGAAGTAACACAAGTCGTTTCTTGTTAAGTCTCTGGAGTTTGGTTTCATCTTTAACCTCAGTTTTGGCCACAGTCGAGGAGTTGAAATCCGTTACAGGAAAGAGAGACAGAATGGAGTTTAATGAGTGAAATCGGACGTTTCCATTTTCGCCTTTATCAGCGTCACGAACGCAGCTTGGGACACCTGCCGCTCCCTCCGATAACTTTCATTTTGTTGTTGCTGAACTCTGGACGTTAATATGTGCTGCGTTTTTTGGGTTTTTTTTTTTTTTTTTACTTTAGAATGAAGGACATTGATTGTGACTATTGTTTTTCGCTGTGAAGGTTTTGGAGTAGTGTTTGTGGTTTGAAAGGACAGACAGTTTACGGACAGTTCGTACGCGGATACATCATGTTATTCAGTCTGTTTGTACTCCTTCAGCTCTTGAGCGCTGGAAACTCGGCCTCTGCCAGGAAGTTAATGTCCCAAAACGAAGTGCCAGAAGATCAAGGTGAGACATACTTTAGGCTACTAAGAGTTTTATTTGTGGCCTGGCTCTTGTTCCAAATATGCCCTCTCTTAACTTGTTTGTATCTGGCTAAAGTGTTTACAGGTGAGTCAGAAGCGAAGTTGTTCCTGGGTCGCCATCTGCTGGCCAATCGCTTTGACTTTGAAATGTTTGTTCCTGGCAACCTGGAGAGGGAGTGTAGGGAAGAAACCTGCAATTACGAGGAAGCCAGGGAAGTCTTTGAGAACATACCACAAACAGTTAAGTGTTGATACTCAGGGTTGTTTATCAAAGTGTCTTTTCTAGTTAGTGTTTCTGATTGCTTGTGTTTTGTTTTTTAAGGATGCCTTTTGGAAAGAATACACAAAAGGTAAGAAATAAATAATCCAGTTAATGTGAATAATATTTTGCATATTTTGTTATTACTGTCTTGGCTTGAGTTAAGATTGCTCTTAACTACATTTGAATGTAGCACACACAATAGATCTTAAATTGGGTGTTAAATTAAATTATTAGTTAAATTACCATAGACCATATTGACCATTATATGTCAGCAAAATGGTTCCTGCATGATCCTTGGTATGTGTAATACATGCTCCACCTTAGCTTGTCGTGGTTTGAGGCTAATTTACAACATCAGTCCAAAAGTGGATATAGCTCACTTAGATCTTAGAATACAAATAAAGAGTTCTGATTAAAATTTAACACCCCTGTATAGTTTAAGAATTATTAAATGATTTCCATTTAGTAGGAAGTTTGTGTCTGATAGGGTATTAATCAGGAATGTGTTAGATGATGTAAAATGGTGAATTTACATCATTACATCATATCAATAATCATAATTACCAACAATGCCAAGAAAAGATTGGTATTATCTTTCCTATAAGTGACCAGCTTTTTATATGTTTGCACTGTTTTTTTTTAATCATTTGTCTTTGCTGATGGGTGTCCAGAAAAATATTACGTTTATGTTTATGCTGTCAAACATATTGCATGAACTAGAGGTTGTACATTTGAACATTGCACCTACCATTAGAGGATATTTAGGTGGGATCCCAATTAGATCTACTAGACTTGACTCGCAGCTCTCTTCCTGGCAACTATGTTCCCTGTTGGTCAGCGTAGTGTCACTGTGCTAGTCTGCCAGCAGCCTTTTAACCTGCAGAATATTTTGCACATTTTGATGTGCATGTTATTTGTTTTGTCAGTGCAGATTACAAGCGGATTTCACATAATTTTCTCATAACTAATCAATCTTATAATTATCTTCATTACTCGATCTGGAGGATGAAAGCTAATAACTGTCAGTTGCACATAAAGACAAGTCAGATGAGTTTTCCAAGCTAGAACAATGTCCTGTTCAGCATGTAAGTTATACAGTTGTTATATATATGCATATATAAAACAATTGGGCAACACTTTATTTGAAGGGGGGTGAATAAGACTGACATGAAACTGTCATAAACATGACATAACACCTGTCATGAACATCAATAAGTCTTCATGAATATTTATGACTGTTGTCATAAAGCGTCATTTGGTTAATTATGACACTTTTAATACAAAATTGACATTATTCAAAATGTCTTTGTTATGACAACTTGACATTAACCAATAAATCATTACTGATATAAATTTG
>NW_006799972.1:1727521-1744868 GCF_000485575.1 Poecilia formosa
TATATATATATATATATATAGTTATATATATATATCTGGTGGCTTGCTACCATTAGTGTGTGACCGTGTGAATGGGTGAATGACTGAATGTAGAAATATATATATATATATAGAGAGAGAGAGAGAGAGAGAGAGAGAGAGAGAGAGAGATCATCTAATCTAGCTTTCTGTGGTTTTGCCAATACACAGAGAAGAATCCCTCGAGGGTGGATGTAATTGGACTTCTGGTGGGACTCATCTGTGCTGGAGTGGTGGTTCTTATTCTTGGTGTCTTGATCTGGTATTTGTGTCGATCCACTTTTAAGAGTGGCATCAGCCGTCGTCCAAGGTGAGACAGCTTCATCCACACTTGGTAAGGTCAAGTAGTTAGAAGTCTAACTGGTCTTTAGATACTACATCCACTTCATGCATCAGTAACACTGGCAATGAGACAGCTCCACAGCATAATGCTACCACCACTATTATGTTGGTAGTTGGTACAGTTTGGGGCCTTGTCTTTGTTTTTTTTTTGTTTTTTTTTTTGTTTGTTTGTTTTTTTTAAACTTCCTGATCAATTTCTCTTGACTTTTGACTCATATTTGGACATGATTCAGTGTTCCAAACAGACACTAATCTCAAACACATCAGAGCATATTTGAAATGGAAAAAACAGGCTTGTATTAAGACTCAAAGAGGATTTTCCCAAATACCAGACCCACATTGGATTTAAACAGTGGTTAAATGCTTGGCTGTTGTGAGAAAAATTAAAATGAAGAAGGCTTCTTCTGCGCGACTGACAAGAAGTAATAAACTTAACTCTTATGTAACACAATCTTCTAATATAAGCACAAGACATCATCACATCTTCAACTACTTCAGAATAGCAGTGTACTTTCTCTGTATGTCTCAAAGAAAAACAACAAGCAGTCACTTTGCAAAAATATAAAATTGTTGACTTTTGATTTGCAAAGAGAAAAGTTAGACTAGCACATAACTGGGAAATCTGTTTGTTTCAACTCTGCATCTCTGCCTCTTGTGAAATCTGCAGTGAAGAGCCATAAATACATTTTCCGTTATTACTAAGTTAGACACTCAGTTTCCAGTTTGTTCTCTTGAAGCACTAAGTATGCCCTAATATAAACATTTGTCTGTCCTCTCAGCTCCGCCCGAGTACGACCCAGGAGGAGCAATGCCTCCCTAATAATGCGAAGGTTGGACGATGCCTCCAGACAGCCTGAGCTCTCTCCTACATCCGGGCCAACTTTGGATGTAGAAGACCCTCCTGGCCTACCCTCATACGAGCAGGCGATCTCAGCAAGTGGACAGCACGATGCGCCACCTCCTCCTTATCCTGGGTAATCCATGTGAACTGATACTTTTAATAATTTTCTGAACCCATTTCACAAAAACTATGTCCTTGTAACTTTATTTTTTATTAATTATTTTTTATTTGGGTTTCAGCTCAAGACCTGGGAGTGTTCGACGATAATCTTTTCACAAAAAAAAGGAAAAAAAACAATGCAAGATAATGACTGTGAAATTAAAATTTAATTTATAAGTAGCATCTACATCATTATACTGTATCTATTTTTACATCATAATATTTCTAATGATGGTTTTGTACCTCTCTCACCTTTATTAAGCTGTTTTTTCCCTACATAGACAGAATGGAAGTTCAAAAGTGTCCAAAAGCATGAATTTAATTTTGGGTTTTCCTGTTATAAATAATGTAAAGTAAGAATTTTTATTTTTTTTTATTTCCTGAAAAGTCCATTTTTTTGGAGTTACCTCGTCCAACATGAATGTTTTCTACAATTATCCTTTTCTTTTTGAGGTTGGTGGGTTTGCTGAGCATCATGTTCAGTGTCCTCCACAAATCTTCAGTGGGATTTAAAACCTGACAGAGATGTGACAAATAAGTGTTTAAACTTTATGACTTTGAGATAGTTCCCAAAGAAATAGTGTACGGTTAGAAGAAAATTAGAAATTTTTCCATAAGAAATTGCTGAAAATGAAAACATTGTTACTGTTTAACAGAAAGTTTCAAGTAAGAAAAAAAACTTCTAACTGTTAAAACGTGTCAGTATGGACCAAGATGCGTTTTTGGGGCAGGGAGGGTTTGTTTGTTTTCAATGATCTGTTAAAGTAAGTTTTACTCCAGCTGTAAAACCTTACTTTTTGGTTCCCTTCTTAATGTGCATTTATACCTACCCTTCTAAGTGGATGAGCTTTATAATGCAGTTGCTGCTTTTTATCTGAATGATGAGTGTTTGCTTTAAGTTAATGAAAATGTAATTGTTCCTCGAAGGAGCAGAGACAGTATCTAGCGGTAAAGTGAAATTTCTATGGATCCCGTGCCAAGGAATACGACGTATTAATCTCTGTGACGGGACAGACATGACTCGGCTTGTACAAGTTCCTCAAAGTAAAAGTCAGTCACTGCTTTAATTTCCTTGATGGTAAAAACTGCGGTCATAGAAATGCGCTAAGCATTTCTTATCGACTGAACTACCAGCTTGCTACCTGGTGATTCACTGTTAATTTTTTTGTGTGTGCTTTTTATAAACTGTGATTTTTTTTTTGTCTTACAATTTGAAGAATGTACACAGTACCAACTAATTTCCTATTTTCCTGTCATAGTCTATGCTGAGATAAATTATCACATTTATGCCTAATTTATTTAATTACAATAAATTATGTACATGGATGCTTCAGGGATTTTGACTGATGCTCTTTCTTTTAAAATTATTGCAAACAATTGGTTGAAAAGTACAACTAAAATGCAGTGGTAGTGGATTGTTAAAAAAATGCAACAATTTGCTTCCTCTGAACCAAATGTTGTAGTTTGAGAAACTAGTTGTTTTAAAAGTGCAGATGCAAATAAGTTATGTACTTGTAAATACTTACTGAACTTATTTTCAAGACAGATTTATTTTTTTTTTCAAAATGTGAGAATTTGCAGTTCATTAAGCATCTGTGTTTTTCAGGGTTGTATCAAGCACAGCTGTAATTTGAATTAAAATCTTTTCTGTATTTTTAAATAAAATTATATTTTAATTATGTTTTGTTTGTCTAGTTGTATTGTAATGCCATGTTTTAGGGTTTTCTCAGTCATAAAGAAATACACAATCTTGCAGTCCAGTTCTTATTGGACAGATAAATTCACTCAACATTTGAAGTTTACCAAAAAATTGCTTTTGTTTAACCCGTACGTTTTGCACTCCCGTCTTTGTTAGCCCACATTTAAATGACACTTTGACACAATTTACAAAATGCTAAACGTTAGTTGGTTTAATTTGGACAAAAAGTAATCTTTTTATAACACAATATTAGTAATTGCTTTTATTTCTTGAAAAACACATGTTGGTTTACCATAACCATGCATTTTAGAAAATATAATTATTTTCTTTTTCATTAATCATTTTGAATACAATTAAATAAATGTACCTTAATTATAGAGATGCATCACCTTTATTTATTTACTTGTTTATTCAAGCCCGCTCACGGTCACATAGTTTCTTTTTTGGGACATCTGGAGTCGATTTTTCGGATTAAAATTTCCCTGCTGTGTGTGTGTGTGTGTGTGTGTGCGTGTATGTGTTTCTGTCTGCAGTGTAACACAATCCATCCTTAAAAGAAGTTTCATGTAGCCCGCTAGGTGCAGCCATGTGTCCCTGCCTCAAACCCTGAAGACTTCTTGTAAACTAAAAAAAAACTAACGTGACGGGAAATGAAGGAAAAATAAATCACGCAGAGAGAGGAGACACTTTATCTGGGACACAGGACAGCCTGGCGTCGGGTTTGTTTTCCTCCGCGGACCGTACACCGCTTTTCCCGGGGTCCGGTGGGTACGACCCGGGGCTGCTGCGATGTGTTCCCGCTGCTTCACGAAGCTCCTGTGTGGAAGTGAACCTTTCACCGGATGATGGACAGGAACTACCCGAGCACCAGCTTCGCGGACGCGCTGGCTGTACCACCACACACCGTAGCTTCATGGGCCTATGACCGCGGCTCAGTCGCTATCAAACCAAGGTAGGAGATGAAGGAGAGGGCGGGTCACCTTCCGAAGGAAATATCGGTGATGGAGGGCCTAGTGTTTGCTTTTGAAGAGAAGTACAGAGGTTCTTTTGCTTCCGAGGGACACTGAAATATGTTGATATATTTCGCGACATAAACACAGCTGTAGAGTCTAACTTGTTGGGATTTTTTAGCCGTATGTTGATACCTCCCCCCTCGCTAATTTACGTTAGCAAAACAGTCCCCTATCATGTCCGTGCACTGTAGCTAGTTGGAGAATAAAGTGTTTTTGTATCTGTAGCATGAGCTGACCAGGTGTGCATAATACTTTAATTGTAATAATGTGTTTTCTCCACTCGTGGTTGATAGTTGAAACCAAAGCAAATTGGACTGTTAGCAGCCAGAGCTAGTTACTGTATGACAGTTCTGGAAAGTGTTTCGTGTCGCTCTGTGTAGATTCATACCATTGTTGCTGCTGCTTATTCATTGAGGATAAGTTGGTGAAACACTGAAGGGTCTTCTGACCAAACTTGGCGATTAATGGCTTATTCGTTCATTTTGTAGTGCTTTTTTTTCTAAGCAACTTTGTTTTTATAAATATACTATCCTTAAACTTGTAGCAAATGTTCTTTGCAGGAAAACATTCAGTAGTTCATTGATTTCAATTTATCGCTACGATTAATGGAGTAAGTCTAATTATACTAAGAGTATAACGCAGTATACTGTTTCTTTTTAAAATGATCCAAGTGTCATTGTTTTTTGGCTCCCACTATTTAAACACCCAAGGTAGCCAGGTATATGATTTAGTTATCTACTTTATAGAATTTAGCGTTTTTTGATGTCAGTTTGTCAGCAAACAGCTGCAGGATTTCTGATACTTTGTATTTGTAAAAGGGATCAGTAAAAAGCCAGAATAACCTTAGTTAGGATCTTTCCATTCACAGATGTTTACCTTCTGGCTGAAGGTCAGTACTTTAAATCTGGTTGACGGGATTTAATTATATTTGAGAATAAAGGACGACTTCTGTTGACTAACCGATGCAAATTTGTTTTAATCTTTTATTTGTGTAGCACATTTTGAAGCAAGTTTGTAATGCAATTTTTGCAAAAGCAAAAACGGCAAAGAGTGATATTTATTTTTAGAAAGAAACCCAATAGACAAGAACTCAGATCAGTCAGGTTCTTTCTCTTGGCAAACACCTTTTGAAATCAGTGCTTCTCACTGTTTGGAAACCTGCAGCAGACTTTGTCTTTGGCTGCAAAACACACCAATAATGTCATATCTTGCAGCTATAGTTAGGCTTGTCACAATAACAAATTTTGCTAGACAATAAATTGTGCCAGAAGTTATTGCAATAAACAATAATATTGTTGTTTTAGACCATATTCAAGTAATACAATGATAATGGCATGATAATGCAAGAACACATTCTCAGAGATAAATGAACATTTAATTCTGTTAATGAACATTTAACACTGTAACTGGAAGACATTTAAAATCTCCAAAATAAATAAGCAAGACAATAAAAACAAAAACAAATAAAATTAATTTTGAAGTCTCTGCAAACAAAATAAACCAGTTGAGAGAGACCAATGCACTAGACTGAAGACTTTTGTCATCCAATTTTTGGTAGAAGGAGAGAGACGAGAAAAACAATAAATCATGCAAATGGAAATTATTGAGCTCATTCTAATTTACCATGTGATTAATTGATTTATTGCTAGCTATAGTAAAGATATTCAGTAACAAGTTTGAATCATTTGTCGACAGAGACAAGTTTTAGATCAAATGTTTAACCCAGTTTGAAGAAAGCAAAGACTTTTGCATGTTTTCCTAAAATCGCAGTATTTTTGCAATGGAGCTCATCTTCAAACTGAAACTGAAATATTTAATTGAGAGTAAACAGAGAAAGTAATTTATCTGCTATAGGTTTAGATAGATATCTGCTACTCTTTACCATTTGTGACCAAAGTCAGCCTTCAGAGGCTTGTGTCCTACATTAATTAGGTGATTCTAAACATACCTTAGTTAGAGAAATGCGTCATTAGCAGTCTACGGCAGAACGTGACGGCAGGCTAAAGAGATAATTTCGTCATTTGAGTCAATGTTAGTGCAGGGACGTATGCAGAACATTGACTGTTGAGGGCCAGTGTTGGGCATCCCTGTCTTGTGATATGACTAATAAATAAAACTTCAGCACTAAATTAATCAGACCTTTTACGCTCCTGACTTAAAACATTCCTAAAAATTTTTTTTTTTTGAGCACTAAATTAATCAGACCTTTTACGCTCCTGACTTAAAACATTCCTAAAAATTTTTTTTTTTTGGGTGGCCAAAGGAATTTTTGAATCCTCTGTCTGCTCAGCCTTCACAGGGTGGCTCGGTGTTGCTTCTGAAAAATAAAAGCAATTGGACAAATTAACGTTTTGTTTGCTTTGTGCACACAGTCCCAATTATGTTGCACCAAACCTTGACGGGGAGCTCCTCCAACAGCAAAGCTACACTACAACGCAGCAGCTCCCCACTTACACTACAGCACACATCCCAGCAGCTGCACGTGAGTTTTAGATGCTACAAGTTTTGTTCATAAGTGAGACCAGTCAGCTAAATGGCTAACATTATCAAAGGCCTCAATCTTTGGGGATGATTTTAATTTAAATTGATTTTTTTTCTTCATTTTGACTGTAAGGCACACTTGAGTCAAGTGGTAACAATCCTGTGACCTCAATCATGAGCTTCCTGTCAGCCATGGAGTCAAGAAGTCTTCAGACCGGTCCTGTTAGTGCCTCTTTGCTTCCTCCTTTTAGACCGCCATCTTGGACTACTGGTAAGAACACAGAAACTGGACCTAATCCGCTTGATGATTTTAGAAGTCGTCCTTTTTTTTGTAAGCTCACAAATTATGCAGAGTGTGTCTCTTTGCTTTGTGCATGCCGGGCATATTACAAACTTTGATTTCTTCTTTGTAGGTGCCAACTCTTCCACCACAGAGCTGTATCTGACTGGTGCTCTGCCTTCAGCAGCCAGTTTCCCCTCTCCTGCTGCTCTGTCCTCCTTTCAGCACACAGGTGCCTACCCACCCAGGAGCTATGCTGCCAACACATCCCTTACACTTCCAGATCCTGCCTTCAGCACTTCCACCAATGGGCTGTTTCCTCACCATGACCCACTGCTTAATCTTAAACCCAGCCAAACTGTGATTCCCACTGCCCTGACCTTCAATCACCTCTCTACACCCTCTCTGGGCTCAGCTCTGCCTGTGCAGTCCTCCACTTACCGCTCAGCCCAGGAGTCAGCTCCCCACCTACTACAGCCCCAGTTTGGTCTTCTTCCTTCTGCTCTGCCCGCCACTCATAGTGCCCCACAGTCCTATGGGGCCACGATTTTCTCTGGCTCTATTGAAAGAGCTCTTCAGCGTGAATGTAGTGTAATAAAGCACCACCAGAGGCCTTCAAGTAGCCACATGCCCAGTTCAGAGGACTCCCTGCAGGGGTATTTTGGCTCTGGCAGTGAAACGGATATGTCTTACCAGCAGGACCCGTCCCGTCACACACCAGTGTCCTGCAGTCCGTCTTCAAGAACAGACTCCACCCAAGGAGTCAGTGGGTCTCCGCAATCTAAAAGCGATTGTGGAACACAACCGTACTCATCCACTTCTTTGCTGAAAAATAAAGACGCTTCTTCCCGACTGAATTCACATTCTGCTGGAGATGAAGAGAATCACACTCAGAACTTGAGAACAGGGTCTCCGGAGCGTTATTCTTCTCCTACTGAGAAGCAGAACTCTGTCATTGCTAATCAACAAGCGGTCCAGCTGTCTGGCCTAATGTCAGACAGTTTGTCTCAAAATTACATGGCTCCACAAACACAGTCACAGACCTCTCATTCCCCCTCGGAGAAGCTCTCCTCACTTTACAATACCTTGCCATCCCACTCGAGTCACTGTGACAACGTGGCTCCTGTTAGCCAAGCTCTTATTTATACAACCACTCCTGGGCTGAACCAAGAGCAGATCCAGTACGGAGCCCAGGTTCAGAGATTCTGTCAAGAAAATTTCTCAGACAGCTTCTCGGGTGCCCACTCTCAGGGGCCCCCAAATCTGACGTTTACCTCTCAGCCGCAGGAGCAAGCTTCGGCAACACATTCTCAAAGTTACAACACGGGACAATCCCTCAGTACTGTGTTCCAATCCACATGTGTGCAAAGTCTTCCTACGTCTAATTCTTTGGTGGATTATAGCCACATGCAGGACTCAGTGGCAGGTAAAGCGCATACCAGCGCATCCCACCAACAGACACAGCCTCACAGTGTTTTATCCGTACCTTTGCCTACATACTCTTCACCTGCTCCACCCATACAGAATAACATACGATCCTCCATACATGAAACAGATCCAACATACGCCAAACAAAAGCTCGAAGAACTCCCATCCCAGGACATCGAGGCTCTACAGCAGGTGTCCATGGTCTCTGTTGCTGACAATAGCATGGCTGCTCACAACAATGTCATCTACGTGGTTTCAAAAATGGATGATCACAAACCACAGAGTGTTATTCGAAGCAATTCTCGCTCTGACGAACAATTCCTGGGACTTGGCCATGCAAATTCGGCACATGCAAAGGATGAACACATCGGTTGCATGACCCAGCAGCAGGTTTGTTTAGGCAGTGCTGATGGTCATGAAGTTGCTAACTCAGAGGGTTCAAATACCTCTGTTTCATCACATGGACCTCTCAGTTCAGAGCATCTTAACCAGCAGCTCAGATCTCCTGAGCCACACCAACAAAATCAGCAAACCCACTCTCAGTCCCAGGGTCAAATTCCAGCTACCCACTCTCAGTTTATGTCAGTCCCCAGCTCTCAGGTGCTTCTTGAGCCCAACCAGATGATTCTGGTCCAGCAACCTCTTGTCCACCAAAGTCAGAACTCTTCAAAACTAGCATCGATGCCTGGTGTCCAACCAGCCCAGTGTTTGGGTCCGGTTCACGTACAGTACCTCCAGATGGATCGAGGCCTGCTTTGCCCAAATGTCTCTAATGAAAACCAGAGTCAGCAGACTGTGGTCATGTCTGAACCAAGCTCAGAATGCTCTTCCTCTAAACACCATTACAGCCAGACAGCAAGTCAGCAGCCAAATGATGGCAAGAACCAGTTTGCCCTTAACTCTATTTGCTTTCCCGACTCGATGCTCCTGGCAGATGAAAGAAATATTTTGTCAAACGTTGACGACATCTTGGCTGCCACTGTGGCGGCTTGCGGTGTCACGCCTCAAGATTTTGTCAAAGCCGCATCGTCCGCTGAGGCTGAAATGACTGCAAGGGCAAGTCCCGTTGATTCCAAAGGTCAGCTCCTGACTGTGGATATAAGCCAGATGTCGCCCAGTTTTTCCTCATCACAACATCCTGCCATCACCAACACTCACTGCCAAACTATCAGCATGACACTAAATGGTGCTCAGATGGCCACAGACACCCAAGATCAGGCTGCTCGCCACAACAGTAACATTAATCTCGTCATGAATGGGGATGGAATGACCTCCGAGAGTGGCTACCACTCTGTCAGACAGGTGTTCAACTGTGTCCACAATGGAGTCCAAGAGACTACAAAATGCACAGAAACACAAGAATGTCCGGGCAGTGATGACTCTCCAAAAAAGAAAGCACGCTCCAAGTCCTTAACTAAACCGAGTTCTGAGGACAGTGAGGGACTGACTAGACCGGCTAAGCGCAGTGGACAAACCAAGCGTCAAAACTCACGGGGCAGTGATGCCACTCCTCCGTCTGCCTCAAGTAGCACACAGGACAGTTGTCCTCAGCATGAAAGAATCAGGCAGAAGATCCGTGAAGTGGAAGAGAAGCAGCCAGAGGTCAAAACCGGCTTCCTTGGCTCCTTCCTAGACTTTATCAAATCGGGCCCCAAACAGCAGTACTCCCCTAGCTCTACGAGAAGTAGCAGTCGTCCAAGAAAACCATCCTCCTCCTCCAAACCGTGCACTTTGCCTCCTTTGCCACCCAAAGTGCCCACTCTTCCTGGACCGTTGCTTCCCCAGAAGAGTCCAGGTGTGAGCTCCCAGCAGAAACGTCTGGAAGAGGATCTACACAAGAACCTGGAGACGTTGCCGTCGTTCAGCTCAGACGAAGAGGAGAGCACTGGGAAGAATCAAGCTCTGAGGAACAGCATCAGCTCAGCTCTCTCAGCTCTGGATGAGACTTCAGATCGGAAAACGGCTATGGGTAACAGCATCCTGCCCTAAACTTGACTATTCAGCTTATATTGAATTTTTTTTCATGCTGTTTTTGCTGTAATGGAAAATTGTTTTTATCACAGTCAGGAAAAGCTTTTCACAAATTTGATAAAACGCTTGATTGACTCATTAATTCAAAAATAAGTTAACTCCTCATTATTATTATTATACCTTTCTACTCCCTCTTCAGATAACCAAATTCAGGTTACAGTGATGAAGCCTGTCCAGCTTCCCACCATCCCTCTCACCATCACCCAGATTTACCTGCCGCCGGTATCCGCCCCTGCTGTGGTGACCCCTGCGCCAACCACAGTCTCAGGGGAGAAGGAGTTTATGACCAAAGACAAATTAAAAGAGACGCCGTCAGGCGAGTTGGCTGTGCAACTTATGAGTGTGGCCTTGGAGGGGCTGACTGATGACGAGCCGTCTGACAGCGGGGGAGAAGGGATGTATCGAGAGAGAGACGAGTTTGTCATCAGGAATGAGGACATTGAAACCTTTAAGGTATTGCACATTAGATCACAGCATTGACACACCCCAAAACTTGTTCCACTCATTTTTGTGACAAATATCCAGTGTAATTCAACAGAAAAACTAACAAATCCGCTGTGGAGATAATAAAACAAATGAAAAGTTACATTAACACGATTGCATACGTGTGTTTAAGCTTCATCTTTTTTGCCTAGTCTACCTTGATAAAGCTCTTTTGGTCATCATGGCTTCAGCTAAGTGTTCGTACAGCAAAAGCTCAACCTTATCTAAGGTTAATGAGATTCAATTAATTACATGTCTTTTTTTTTTGTTTGTTTCTTAATTTAATTTGCTGTGAAGTCTTGAAGTCCCCCTCCTTTTACATCTTTTGCACGACTTGCAGGTCACAATGAGGGCAGGAGTGGAGCCTCCAGCTATTTGGAAGGTCCAGAAAGCACTGCTGCAGAAATTTGTGCCTGAGCTGAAAGACGGGAAGAGAGTGTTTTCTGCCACAAACAGTGTGAGTTAAATCTGTCTGTGGATGCACGAGGATTCAAATACTCTGTCTCCTCTCAACGTGTGACCCTTTTCTCCTTTGCACTGCAGTACCTTGGATACTTTGGTGACGCAAAGACGATGTACAAGAGAGTGTATGTGAAATTTCTGGAAACGGTTAACAAAAGGGAGTACGTGAGAGTTTGCAGTCGGAAACCACGCAGCAAGCCGATGAGTTCACTAAAGTAAGTTGATAAATCTAATTTCATACATTTGTTAGAATGACTTTTCAGTTGTGTAACTGCTGTCTTTCTCACAGGGCTATCCAGATGAAAGCTTTGCTGGGCCTGACAGATCCGCCTTTATCAGCTCCCCAGAACCATAAGCCCCGCCCCAAACAAGTGAAGCCACGGGCAGAACCGCCGCCCAAGAAGAGGAAGAAATGGAAGGAGGAGTTTTCACCCACCCCCTCAGGATCATCTGCAGAAGAAGGTACTGGGGAGGATTTGAGGATATACTTTTGTTTTGCAGAAGTATTTGGGTTTCTCATTTAACTTTAACTTGAGTCTGTGTTCTTTTATTTCTCTTTGCCGTTTCCCGAATTTTTCTCTGTCTCTGTTCCACTTCAGAGTTAAACCCTCCATTTGCTTCGAGGCTCCTCAACACACGTACAACGAAAGACACGTTCAAAAGCTTTGTTGAGCTTCTTATTAGTGTTGCTTTGGATGAAGATGTGATGGCGGCACTGGAGAGGGCAAATGGTTTGTGATCTACATTTCCAAAGTCATCTGACTACTCTGAGCTGGGGCTTAGAGCGTTGTTCATGTGTTTTATAACAGACGAGTTGCTGCTGCCGCACATGAAGAAGGTAGATGGGATAATCACTGACATCAGGAAACGCTTGCTTAACAAACTGCACATAGGGCAGGTGTTAAAGGTGAGTCTTTCTGTTAACCTTACACATCTGCCTTGGTGAACAAAAGCCAAAAGGCACATACACAAACCTGTTTTGTCTTTTTAACTTAGCTGAGTTGTTTTTATTGTTGCTTTCCAGACAGCTCTAGACAGCTTCCCGGAGATCTCAGTGGTGACTGAGCTGAAGAAGGATGGGGAAACCCCAGCCTTTAAGGTACGTCTCAGTGGGAGGGCCTACAACAAGAAGACGATGAAGTCCTACAAGTTGCCAAACAAAGTGCCTCAGGTCAGACATGTTCGTCCTTCAGAAGAATGTTTTATTGCGTTTTTTGTCCAGGAGAGGGCGCAGCATCACCAATTGTCCTTGTCCTGCATTCCTGGCCTCCAATCCCTATCCCCAGGAACACTGCTCCCTATTTTAGAGGTTTTTCTTCTCTAAAGCCCCGTTAAAGGGGATTTATACCTCAGCAGCTTGTTATGAAGGCTTGTGAATAGCCAGCCAACTTTAAAAAAGCATACTAAAGCAAGGAAGCATCTAAAAGCTCCAAGGTTTAGGTTTGGATGCTATTGTCCTATTTCTCCAAAAGGAATTTCATGAAGAAGTATCTGTAACATTTAGTTTGGTAGTTACAAGTTTTTAACGTATTCTTCTCTGTTGGATTCAAGGGCCAATTAGAATATCTCTTTTAGTATTTTGTTGGGTTTTTTTTTTAGTTAAATTCTTATGATACAGATGCATTACACACAGACTGACATATCTTGAACATTTATTTCTGGTAGAAGAAAATAAAAGAAGAAAAATAATCTAATGTTGATCTAAATAAAGTATGTAAATTAGATGCTCCTGTTCAGAGTTGCTAGGTAAGTGTAAGTAAGTTTCCTCTGGCCTAATTCCTTTTCTGGATTGGAAGAAGAATAATGTTGATCTAACGAATATTAAATATTGCACGTTAAAGGAAAAAGTGTTGCAGGTGTTTCTGACTACTGAAACATAAACCCTTTTAGTTTTTGTTGTCAATGTTTTGGTTTATTATGGAAGGTGTTAATATGGTGCAGGCCAAATAATAACATTTGTGTATTAAGAACCCTTTTCCTATTGTTGGTTTATGATATTCTTAATTTCTAAAAAAAAAAAAAAAAAAAGTAGAATATCAGTGTTTCATTAACTCCAAGCCAAAGTCATCAAGATCTGAGGAAATTATTGAAATATGACACTCTAAATGTAATGAACCTCAATGATTTTCAGTTTTAAACTGATTTTTTTTTATGTTTGATAACTGCTTGGAATAACATTGCAATGATCTAGGAGGTTCTAAGTTTTGAGTTGTGAATTTGTTGCTCCTCTAGATTATTTAATACAGAAGCCAATATTTTTCCTATTTTTGCTCTGAATTGTTCTTATATCACCTTTTCCCCTTCTAGGAGTACACGGTGGAGCAGCAGAAAACTCAGTGGTTCTCTCTGTACCACTCTTTGCAACATTACAAATACCACACATACCTCATGTGTAAGGACGAGGTGAGGAATCGCTTACGGTTTCTGCTGGTTGCGAAATTTTCAATTATCATTATTATGAGATTGTAATCTAACAAACACAAATTGATCCGGAAACATTTCCTGCATGCTGCTCCTCAGAGTCTGTCTGTTTCTGTTGTCTAGATTGCATCGCTGCGGGTGCGGGCTGGCGACCTGGGGCAGGAGGAGACTGTCCAAAAGTGCCTGGAGAACGGAGCCTGGGTGGACGGGCTCTTTGATCGCTTTGGAGAGCTAATCAGTCAAGTGCAGCAGGTCTGCAGATGATTTGGCCTTGGCAGACTCGACTTAAAAAGAAATACAAGCAGAAGCTAATGCAAAGTTCACCGCTTAAACTCAAACGGATGCCTTGAAGTCACAGTGACAGCAGAGACCGAGTGTGGAGTGGATTCCCCTCCAGAGATGTCAGGAGCGAAACACAAAGCTGTAACTCGATCATCAAAAGACTTTGTTTCGGGAGGCACTTCGGAACAGTTCCACGTAGTGCGACTCCTTTTCTTCGTACGTTTTTATAGTTTTAAAAGCCATCTTTTTATGAGCCTTTTTTTTTTAATAGGTTTCTATTGGCTTTTCTACTCTCCTTTATTTTCGGCTGAGTGCCATACGATAACCCTTAATTGTGTTCTAGATAGAGGAAGTAGAGTGGGACAAATAAGAGGCAGGAATCTGATTAAGTACCATTTTAACAAGCCTTCATCAATCATTTAAGTAGGCTTACATACAGAGTTGATATATTGTACAAAATTGAGTATAAATAAAGTATTACTGTAGTTCATACTGTTAGATAAACACCCGTTGTTTAACGGAGTGCCAACTTCTCCATGTCTAATGTACATTTTGTGGAAAGAAAAGCGAGAGGTGAGACCTGCAGCCGTTCTCCGGAGGAGATGAGGGACCGCGAACGACGTGCGTCTGACTTTGACGCATCGGACGCCTTCTCCCTCCCGAGATGCGTTTTAATGGAACCAGCGCCAGTTACTGGTTTTCTCTAACCGAAATCAATACCTTGAATTGCTTCAAGGTCATTTCAAGGAAATAACTGGTAGTTGTCTTTATATTGTTTTATATACAAAGCCCACATTTTATGACAAATATATATTTTTCACAGAAGCAATTATTGTTATTCTTAGGAGACATTGGCTTTTTTCCATTGTCTTTTCTTTTTTTTTTTTTACATTTCTCCTCACAAATTGACTGTGAGCCAGAAATGTTGATATCACTAATTCTCGTTGCTTACAGGTGCAGTTTGTAAATAAAATGGCACATATGTTAAATGCGTTTTGGTGTGTTTCGCACTGTGCAAGCAAGGCTTACTTCTTAAAGTCTGGGGAAAATGTTATATTTGTTACCAGATTACATAACTGAGTACGGCGTCTTTCACACAAGGAATAAGATGTGTGAAAATATTGAGGTTAATTAATCTCTCACTACAGTAGCATATTTCCATGTTGAAATGTCTAGGAAAAACAAAAATCTGCATTTGATTTTTTTTTTTTTTTTGATTGTCCTTCCGAAATATTTATGCAAAAATCTTTGTCATTCACAACAACTCCTGTACAATAAATGGAACCTAATCATTTTGTAATTCATACTACACCGTTTCTGTTGACAAGTGTATCTAATAACTTTTCAATCCTTGACATGTTTGTTTTCTTGCTTGCTCGTCTTAGTAAAATAGAAAGGACAACAAGCCATTTAAGTAAAGCAGAGGTCTGTTTTTGTTTACCTTGGACCAGTTGCCACTCATATACTAGCAGTTACGATGCATCCCTGTAGACAATTTAGAGTAAACGGTTAATCGAATGTGGATGCTTTTAGATAGAGGAATCACTCATACACAAGAACACACAAACTCCGTGGAGGAAGATGAAACTAGAAGTTTCTCATTGTCCCCATCATGTCGCACCATGATCAGATCAGAGAAAAATGATGGAAAAAAAAAAAATCTCTGAATCTCAAATTTAGGAAACTGCAGTAAAATGTGACGTCTTGGTGTCGCAAAGTCTTCGAAACAGCTGCTTGTTTGGAGATGACGCCAGTAAAACTTTTTTCCTTTCTTTCCTGTAGTCTGTAGCTACTTTTAGAGCGGATCTCTCAGAGTTCTGGTATCTCATAGTTCACTGAGATACCAGAAAATAAGAAAATGGGTTCTCATTATGTTTTTCATATGGTGATGATTCAAATTATGGCTAAATCAATATAGAAATGTGAAAACATATTTCTCCTGATTCTTTGCAGTACAAAGCTAAAAAAAAAAAAAATCCCCTGAGCTAAAGAGGACGACACATTAGACTGGGGCGTGGACTCTGGACAATCTAGTAGTATTGTGCGAAGAGGAATGCTCAAAAATCCTAATCAGTGCTGACAAAAGTGTGAAATGGAAAAGAATAAAGAGGATTCTACTAACAAAAGAGCGTCTCAAAAGTTGTTGCAGGTGATTTGTAAAACTAAACTATGTTTATAATCTGGGGGTTTTCTCCACAGGAACACAGGGTGTCAGTAAATATGCTGTGTTTTAAATATATGAATTTATCAGATGATTAAAAGTAAAAACACAAGATTAGACTACCTTAACCATTGAACTGCAATAAAGTGGTTTTAATTCACACGCAGTAATAAAACTGTCATTCCTCTGTGTTGGCAGGAATATGCTAGAAAATTTACACACCACTGATTCTCTCTTGGGAGTGAGAACTCTTGGAAATGGAGATTCTGGGTATGGTCGGCTGTGGTGTAAACAATTTCATTAGAACTGTTTTACCCAGAAAATCGTAGTTAGTTGTACTGTTTGTTTTTTTGTTTTTTGTTTTTTTGCAAACGCCTTGGCACTTGGTCTAAAAAAAACTGTCAGCAGTACATTATTCTTGTTTGCCTTTGTAGCTCAGTCCACAGGGGTCAGTTAAAGTTAAACTTTACCAAATTGTTGAGTGTTTTCATGCTAGTGTTGGCTTACATTCTTCAACGGGGCACAGCAAAGGAGAGAAACCAACAGCGACGCTCGCCCACCAAACTCTCATAACCCGGCAGCAACACTGGCCGGCTGACCAAAAGATGTCTCTTGGCTGTTGAATAAAATATGACGGAGAAGCAACAATGCAGGGAGGGGGGAAAAAATTACTGGCAATCCACAAAACACAAAAGTGCTTCTGTGGTGCAGCTACAGCACTGTCCTCTGTCCTTTAGAGCCGGACAGTGGAATGGGGGTGGAGGATAGTCCAGTCAGGCATGCACTTTGGATTCCAGCCGGGGCACAACTGGAAGGGATGGACTCTAAGCGTCTGCTCTCCAGATGAAAATCACATGAAATGCTAAAGCTGCCCTGTATCTTTCCATATGTGGGAGTCAGACTGAGGGAACCTTCAGGCTGTGTGACGATGTGAGGAGGGCACAGAAACACGACTGCTCTCTGTTGCATTGGACTGAAAAACATTCTTGCCTTTTGAAATTTCTCCGTCATGAGACGTTATCCGCTGAGTGATGATGTAGTTTCATGTTTCATCATGTGTCTGGAAACGCACTGAAAGTTGTGCTTCGTAAAACATTCTTTGCTATGCAAGACTTAGGCGTGTGGTTACATTGTTATTGTTATTACATGTCTTTAAATGTCAGATTCTACTGATAGCTTCAATATAATATTGGCTTAAACAACATAGGGTTAATACACACACACACACACACACACACACACACAC